>NC_143395.1:274176612-274479643 GCF_052110815.1 Crocodylus siamensis | reverse complement strand
GAGGAACCCCTAAAGACAAGTTGTGCATGTGGCAGCTTTCATGGTAGAAATAATTTGTACTGGGGGGGAAGGGAACCATACCTATGAATTCAATACCTTCTAGAAAGGAAAATCTTTTTAAGAAGGAAGCTAAAATTTCTCAGTGCTCATATGGGGAAAAGATCTCTGCACTTTTTACTGACATTTGCTTGGTTAAGATAAAGGATTAGCCTGTCAGAGTGAATTTAAAGTTGCTTTGATTTTTTTTTTTTGGTATCCTATTAATAAGATGTCTGGTTCATATTACTGTCATTATCTAGTTCTGGAGCAGGACAAGTGTTGGGGTTTTCCTAGTAGGAAGAAAAGCATCCTTATCAAATAAACAATACGATCAAACTACAGACTTGTGTTGCTGAGCTACTAATTGCTCTTTGTTATGCTGTTAACAGCAGTTTTTGAACGTGTTATTTAGTGAATGCATGAGTAGATTGTCTGATTTATTTTAGCAAGATCTTCAAAGACTGAAAAGGATAATTATTTTAGGCTGAGTGAGGACCCTTCACTCATTGTGAAGCTTCTTAACCCCACAGTGGTACATTTCCTAACAGTTTATTTTTAGGAAAGCTTGCTTTTGTGCTTTTTATTGAGTTTAAACAGTGCAGTGGCTGTTGACTGTGCCGTGGACTGTCATGGCATGAAGCTTTGTTTAAAAATGTGAAATATATGTGCCTGAGTTCTCATTTAAACTGTATACTGGAGGCTTTTTCTTTTGACTGCAGTTGTTCTTCAGTCCTGTAAATTATCTGTGTTTATTGCAAAGTACAAGTACTCCAGAACTCTTCATATAGCACTCATAGCTGTATGTATACACAGTATATATGTGTATATACTGTATAGTATAATGGAGCAGTTACCCTGAAGTGTGGAAACATTTAACTGTGTGTGTGTGTGTGTGTGTGTGTGTGTGTGTGTGTGTGTGTGTGTGGCTCTTTAAAGGCAGCTGCAAATATTAGCTTAAGAAAGAGATTTATGCACTGCTTAAAATATGTTTCTGTTTTGCAGGCCAAACTATGTTGGTGCAGACCCTTTTGGCAGCCTGGAGACACGCCGGATCCTGGTGACAGCAATGTAAACTTGAATTCAGCAGAATCTCAGAAGTCCTGTAAAATGGAGGAACTGTATAAGGACACACAAAACCTGCCCATGGATGTTACCAGCAATCCTTCCACAATAGCCAACAATAAACTAGAAAATGGAGTTGCTCAGCTGATAACAGCTGAAGCCTGGAACATCAACTCAACAGACTTGATGAAGAAAGCACTTTCTCCACTAGTGACTGTCCCAGCCCCTTCCATCCTCACCCCACCTGCTGAGTCCCAAAGTGGGGTCGCTCTTAAAGTAGCAGCCACAGTGCTCCAGCCAATTTGTTTAGGGGACAGCCCTGTGGTTCTGCCAATACACTTGCAAGTAGCAGGGAGTACCACCCCTCAGATTACTCCCAGCAACAATACTCCCTACGTTATGACAACCCAAGGTCCGGTTCCACTACCTGTCCTCTTAGAGCAACATGTGTTTCAGCATTTAAATTCTCCATTGGTATTACCTCAGGGTGCTCCCTGTGCTACAAATCCCATTCACAACAATATTTTCCAGGGTTCTTCCACCCCTGTCACACAACCCCAGCTACTGGATCAGAAACCATCTAGCCAGACCCAGGAGCCTGTCCTTCCCCCAGTGTTTCAGACACCGGGGTTTGCAGCAGTCCTTCAGGATTTGTTTCCTTCCCAGGGCACCTTAGGCTCTACTCCCTGTCAGCCACCTCCTGATTACTCTTCTCTCCCACCCCAGGCTTTTGGTTCCCCTCTGTCTCCATTAGTACCGCCCGCCACCCTTCTGGTACCATACCCTGTGATTGTTCCTTTACCTGTCCCAGTCCCCATCCCTATCCCTGTCCCTATTCCTGTGCCTCACAGTCCTGAATCCAAGGTCAATCCGGACTACCCCAAGATGCCGTCATTCACTCCACATTCCTGCAAAGGTACCCAAACCCCTCTGGAGAAGGAGGAGTCAAAACCCTTTGACTTCATCCCCACAAGGGAATTTTCCCAACTTAATCGCCACACTGTCATCAAGATGAGCAATGAAAATGAAGCCCTGGACCTCTCCATGAAAACGATGCCCTTGCTAAAGGCTAGCGAAGCCAGTCCTCAGGTCTCACCTGAAGATGGAGCTTTAGACTTGTCAATTGCTTCCTGTAGAAAGATGGGCAGTATGGGGGTCCAGGCTGAAGCAGCTAGTGCCCTTTCCTCTGGCTCCATAATGGACAGTGCTGTTCATGCCATGGTAGATAAACTCTCTGGTGTTGCAGCTCCTTTTATCCCTTCAAAACCACATGAAACCTCAGCCAAGGTTGACAGCAGAATCATCAGTAGCAACTCATCCGACCTCCTGAGACAACAGCAAAAGTGGCTGGTGGATCAGACTAGCAGAACATCCTGTGAGCCCAAGGCTGGGAATAATATTGAGATCGTGAGCACTTCACAGACAGCCAAAGTGATAGTCTCTGTCAAAGATGCTGTGCCCACTATTTTCTGTGGCAAGATAAAAGGCCTCTCGGGAGTATCCACCAAAAACTTTTCCTTTAAAAGGGACATGCCACAGGACTCTGTGCTGCAGTGTTATGATGTGAAGAATCAGCCAGAGTCCAGGGATAATGCAGAAGCTCTTAGAAAACCTGTCAAAAACAGGAGTGTAAAGTTAAAGAAAATGAACTCACCGGAAATACATATTCTTCCAATCAAGAAGCAACGGCTCGCTGCCTTTTTTCCAAGAAAGTAAATTATGAGTTTTTAGAATTTTAAGATATAATAATAATTATTATTATGAAATAAAATAACATAACATGCACTTGGGTTTAAAATGCATTTAAAACTTTTAAACTATCTTTGTAAGTTATTTTTTGGGGGGAATGGAAGAAGTTCATATGTAGATTCCCTATAAGTTGGGGCTGTCTTCTTTTTTTGTTTTGGGTTTTTTTTTTGGTTTGGTCTTTCTGGTTATTGATTTTTTAAAATTTTTTTTTTTTTTTTTACTTTTCATGAAAAAGTAAATAAAAAGCAACTTATTTTTCAAGCAGATTGCACATTTTGCAGCTTTAATGGAAAAATGGATGAGTCAGAGGGGTGAGAGCTGTTTTCACTGCCATGAAGTGCTTTGCTGATGTAATTCTTAATAATGGGTAGAATGGACATTTCAAAATAAATGTTTGTATGTGCTAATTGGTTGCGGTATTTTGTCATTTATAAATTGCTTTCATTCTATGGAAAGGTTTGGCAAAAGTCTGTAAACTGTAAAGCACTACAAGTTTATCTGTGTTATAGCCCTATAATGTTAAGATCACCAGGCTCAGAAAAATTATATTGCTCAACAGCACCATCAGAGAGCACCTCTGAACAGCCAGTAATGATACATTTTGATTTGTCTTCAATAAAAGTGAAAGAAAAAGATTCATGTTATACATAACAAATGCACAGGAAATGCCAGCTTGATTAGTAGAAACAAATATAGATCAGTTTGTAATCGCTAAACATAAATACTGATTTAAAAGGGAAAAACAGAACAAAACCTAAAAGTCGGGGGAATTTGACAGCGGGTGAGGAAAAAACTCATAATTTTTCCCAGCCTGAATATAGATATATGGAACAGTTGTTCATTGTTAGTTTTACCATTTCTTGATGGCTGAAACCAATGCACATGAAAGAGTAGAACAATGTAACTATTACGTAACAGTGTAAAAGCCACCCAACATGAATGGCGAAATGTGAATGTAAAATTCAAATAAAAATTCTGCTAGGTGATGGTTGCACTTGTGTATGAAAATGGGCTGGACCTGTATTACTACTGGGCTATACTGAGCTATATAACTGTTACTACTGTTTCTAAACTCTCACCTTCTACCATTGTAACATATCTAGGTGTTAGGATGAACATGAGAGGAAGAGGAATATCTAGATGAATGTTGCATTTTCCTTTTAATACTCAATCCTTACCCTTTATATAGTATATTATATACATATTATTATATTCATATTTTAAGAATGTCATGTGATAGACTGTGGTAGCAGCATTGATTCTATTCAAGAAAGAGGGGAAGACAGACCGAAGGAAACTAACTAGATAAGTTGGATGCTGTATCAGGTAAATTGACCCTCATTTTGTTGGGCCGCAACTGAGTGGTGTCCAGTTTCCTGCTTGGTAGCTTTGCAGTTCTTTGTGGGAGTTCCTGAGACCAAGATAAAGATTATAAAAAATAGGAGCCTAACACTGAATTCCTAAATCGATCTTAAGGTCCTGGCCTCACATTTCAGAAATGTTGGATGTTCAACAGCCTGGTGCCATTAGGATTAATTTTAGGAAAATTTGGACCCAAACGTATAGTCTAATTAAAAATGTAGATGTTGCATCTTCAACTGCAAGGTAAAGAAATCTTTTTGGTTTATCTGCAGTGCCATCTTATTACTGGGAGGACCAAGAGTTTAAATATAACTCACCATTATTTTTTGCTTTGTTATAGGCATTTTAAGCTAGCCTTATACTTCCTCTAGAGCTGGCTGAATGGAAAATAGGCTGAAGTGTCAGCCACTCCATTAACGTTTATTCGTAAGACTTTTTGTTTTCAGTGACACAGTAAAAATTTGCTTTTTTCCTTGCTCTAGAAAGTGCTGATTACGTGTGAAAGGTGGTTATTGTGATTTTTTTTTTTTTTTTTTTTTTTTTTTTGCTGTACAGAGACGTGGGATTTAGAAACCATGTGGCATGCCTCTCCCAAGTGTCTTTTCCACTCACTGTGTTTCAAGTGGGATGTTTTCAAACCAAAAATAGTAGTTTATCACAACTGAAAGATTTTAATGAGTAAAGTCACAGCATCAGCTGCTGTTGTGTTTAGTTCTCAAATAATTCAAAGAACAGTGATAAACAGGAAGCAGCAAGTAGCAGTTCACTGATCCTCATAAAAATACTATATTCCCTTTGCATAAATGCTTCAAAATCTTTTTTAACTACTATATTTAGATGTACAGCGCCCACCTCTACTGTTCTACCATAGTGCTGATTGAATGTTAACATGCCCAATGTTACATTACAAATCAATAGGAGCAGCCTAATGCAAACAATCAGAAAAGGGCAGTTGAGGAACATTCTTTATAAACTGCCTTGCCCTTGATTTTAGCTTGTAAGCCCCAGCCTTGGGTGGAGACCTGTTATGAAGACTTTCTTACCCAATGGTAAGGTCTGTCACAACTTGCTTTTTATCCTTTCTGCCATGATGTCTGTTTTTAAATCTCAAGATAAAAGAAGAGGAGTCTCTCTGCACAATGCACAATGGTAATTTGAGCAAATTATGCTCGCCATGTTCCTGACTCATTCTTTCTCTGCTAGCATTCCGAATCACAAGGACACAAATTATATATCCTGCCAGCCTGTGGGAGATGCAGCCACAGGACTAGGCACCTAATTACTCTCAGAGACTGAACATCTGCCTCGCATCATTGCTCTTTCTAGTCAGTCTTGCTATGTTGGCCCATCACATTTCTTACATTTGCTATATTTTGTAATGCTTCTAAAACTTCTGCTCAGGAACCAGGAAGCACAGCTGTATTGTTGATGTATGGTATTTCCATCTCTGGTAGATGTTAATAGAGACATTAGCACCTCTTTGAAATTGGAAGGAAAGTCATTAAGCCATAATGGCAGCAGGGGGATGTTTTCTACCCTAGGTGTTTTTACTGTGTGCTATCTTAGCTCTCTCTGGCACTGAAGTAGTAGCAGAGTGTACTCTGAATAGTAAGCTCATTACCTTCATTCATGTTTGGATTTGGGGGTTTGTAGCTTTTTTTCCTGCCCTCTCCTTCTGTCCACTTGTCCTTCACCTCCTCTCTCCCACATTCTCTTGTCAGTGCTGTTACCTCTAAAGGTGAGTCTTGTAGTATAAGATCCTAAGGCTATCTAGATAGATCCTACATATAGTTTTCTAGAGCTAAGGGTGGGGATATGCAAATACTTTGGCCCACCTCAGTCTTAGCCAGAAGCAGTTTTTCGAAGCATGTAATGGCCTTGGAGACTCCTGAATTGGATACATGACTCTTCATGGTAGCTTGCATCCAAGCAGTTAAGTGGGTTATAAATAAAGAGTAGGACCTCATACTTGTTTAATGGTGTAGTGTAGTGGTTTTCAAATTGTTCCATGCAACCCTGGAGTTCCCCAGAGACTGACGCAAATGGCAGAGCAGGCCAGGAGGCAGTGACTTATGGGGACATGACTTATGAGGAAAGACTGAGGGAACTGGGCTTAATCTAGAGAAGAGGAGACTGAGAGGGGATTTAATAGCAGCCTTCAGCTACCTGAAGGGTGGTTCCAAAGAGGCTGGAGCTAGACTGTTTTCAGTGGTGGCAGACAACAGAACAAGGAGCAATGGTCTCAAGTTGCAGGAAAGCGAGTTTAGGTTAGACCAGGGGCAGGCAATTATTTTGGGCAGAGGGTTGCTTACTGAGTTTTGGCAAGCCATTGAGGGCTGCATGACAGGCAGCCCAGGGCAGATTAATATTAATTTTCTAAATGTTGTAGAGGTCCCGCGGGCTGGATGGAATGGCCTGGCAGGCTGCATTTTGCCCACCACTGGGTTAGATTTTAGGAAAATTTCTCTCATTAGGATGGCAGAAAACATGAACAGGTAATTCAGAGAGGAGGTGGAATTGTCCATGTTTGGAGGTTTTTAAGGCCTGTCTAGACAAAGCTTTGGCTGGAATGATCTAGTTGGGGACGGTCCTGCTTTGCGCAGGGGGTTCGACTAGACGAACTCCTGAGGTCCCTTCCAACCCTAGTTTTCTATGATTCAGTGCAGCACTATTGCTGAGTCAGGTCACCTCACAGGAGCTGGGTAGTAGGTATGCTGTTGCATTAATTTGTTTCCTAGTGATGGTCAGCTTCATCTTCATTTAGAGCTGGGCTGTCCAACTGGTACCTAGTAGAAGGGGTAGAAAGGGAGGGCCTCTAATTGAAACAGAGATGTGAGGCCAGGAGGAACCATGCAAGCTAGACTGTGTGTAGCTTAGCGAGACGGCTGCTGCCCTGGAAAATAATGGACCCTGGATTCTAGCCTGAGCCTCTCTGCAAATAGAGTAGGAACTTAGCAAATGCTCCTTATCCATTTTTATCCTATGACCATTAGTGGGGCAGCTTCAGGAGGGCTGGCAAGGGGTCTGGGAAATCCCTGAGCTGGAGCTTGGGTTTCAGTGCACTTTGGGAAGCAAGAAATGCAAGTTCAGACTTCCACTGCTCTCCAGCTTCCTGGGAAAGTGGTAGGGCCTCCTACTCTATTTTACTCCTAGCAAGTTCATGCACAGGCTGACTGTATTTCACTACGTAGGCAAATAGACTCCCACACTGCATGCAAGTGCCCCAAACTGTAGTGACAAGGCTATATAGATGCCACTGAGGGACATGAAGGGAAATTATATTTAGTCCTAGGAGGTAAACATGGTGGTCAAGAGCAGGGCCTGAAGAACTCCTGCCAGATCCTGTCAATATATTGCCTTTAAAAAAGTTAGCAAGGCTTAGGGGAGAGAGAAGAGAGAACAATTCCAGACTGCTTGGCCAAAAGAAAAGGACAAATATAACAGGAAATTGGCAGCTTTGCTGAATTTGCTCTGGAGATGCTCAGGATTGCCATCTCAGCTCCTGCTCTTGCTGAGGTGAGAAGAAAGCCACATCTGGGAAATGGTAAGATTGGGTGAGGAAAGTGGTACAGCTGAGTCGTGATTATGGAGAAGATAGGGGCAGAAAGGAAAAGGGATGGAGTTGGGGATTGAGAGCAGCAGAAAAATCAGAGCTATTGACTGGGCAAAATCAGCTTGATGGGGAAATAGAGCATGAAAAGCATTGGGGAAAAAAAGGCAGCAGTGATCAGAAACTGTTGAACACATGCATCAGAGTGGAAGTAGTCTGATTTGTGTTGAATATTCATCATCTCCCTATAACATGAGTACCAGGAAGCCTGGAGGGCAGAGCCCACAGATCATGCATATTTTCACTGGCTACTTTTCTTTGATGGATTAGCTTCCCCATAACTGATAAAATGTACCCACTGAATAGCTCTTTTAATATGCATTCCCATTTGTGGCTCAGCCTCTATTTCATGGATTCAAATTATATCCTGTTAGAAGTTCCTGTAAAATTTGGCCCACTGGTGTTTTCTAAGTGGCAAGATAAAATTCAGGTATGCTTGGCCTTTAACACTGCAAACTAACTGGCATGAATAGAATTTCAGCCCTGCCAAAAACTTTAAAAGTTTGCACTAGCCTGCTCCCATATGGGCTCTGCTGTAACATCATTTTTGGTAACAATTTACATGGCAATTGGAGTCACAAAGCACCAATAACATAGTATTGTCTAAAAAACCCCACATCATTTAATGTCCTTGTGCCAGATAGTATAGTTCTACTTGGTGCTCAACTGTATACAAAAAACATGGAAGCATAAGTCAAATACTGTGTTTTCACTCTTACTGGAATCAGTTACTGCCATCTTCAATCCAGACAGCCTGGCTCACTTACATGAGAACAGAAACAGCAGTTGCCATTAATTTCTTTAATCCATATAAGTATTTTTTTCTTCCCTTGGTAACCCTGTGTATGTCTTTGAGCTGCAGTGCATATTTAAAGCTGAAGTTTTAAACCCAGACAGTTTTTGAGCTGTCCAGCTTCAAAAATAAATTAATCCACTCTGAATGTTTACTCTGTTGCTGAAATCCAGGTAACAATAACTGAATAACTATTCTTCAGATTTCAGCCACACAGAAGCATGCTCAGATATGAAAAACTCTATCCATTTTGGGAGAAAAATAAATATTTAAATTAAAAAAAAACCATACAGCACAATGCCTTTGGATCTTATGACCTTAGTGTTTATATGAGGATGCCACCACATAGTGGAATGGAAGTATTAGGAGGATACTTTTTACATAGGTGGTGAAGAAGGAGACTGGGCTACAGAAAATGTAATAAAACACCAGCTGAAATGGAGCTTAAGTGAAAGGACAATTATTTAATTACAACATACTGTAGCTTTTGCTGTAAACTGACAAATGCAGTATGTCCTACCTCGCCACTGGGGTTAGTGACATTCCAAACCTCTCAGCCACTTCCAAGCAGCTGATTACTAAAGAACAAAGGAAAGAATGAAAGAATAAAAGAACTGAAGATGGACACGATTTCATAGAAGGCAGCAGGGCTGGAAAGTGGGCATTTGTACCAAGAGAGAGGAAACCCCTCTCAGATAGCAGCACAGGACCTGTAAGCCCTGAAGTGCTCTAAGACAAGTCTTAAAAACTCAGCACTATGCCTGGAAAAGCTGTTATATCCTTTATTACTAGGCATGCATCAAAAAGTCCCTTCTTCTAAGTAACATACCAAACTTTTTTTGCCTATAAAGAATACTTGAGGTTGTGTTCTGGAATAAAGGTTTAGGAGCCCTCACTTGGGAAGATCTGCATAAGTCATTCATGTTAAGATGCAGTCATTCCAGACTTGTCCTGATAATCATTTACCACATCTTGTGTCGTCTTTTAAGTAAATGGAACTAATTAAATAACACAAAGGTCTGTACATACTGACTTTGATACTTTGATTACATTTAACAAGAAAAAGCAGCAAGCTTTTCCTCTAGATCTTCTTATCACCAGTTAAAAACAGACAGCGAGAGATTACCACAAATGCATCCTTAGGTAAGTAACAGAATCTAGGAGCAGGCCCCAAAGAAAAAGTGCTTTATAATTCATAGATTTTTTTTTTTTTTTTTTTTTAAGGCTTCAAGGGACCGTTTGATCACACAGTCTGCCTGTTTGCATAATGCAGAGTATAGAATCTCCCCGGGTGTTTTCTGCATCAAGCCTATAGCTTCCAATTGAACTACAAACTATCTTTTTGAAAGACAACTAGTCCATGCCTATAGGTTTCCAGCAACTGAGCTTCTACTAGGACTGGCCAAATTAATTCTCACCCCTACGCATCTGCCTTTGATTTCTGTTTCTTAGTTAAGACAGATCTAGCTCCAGAAAGGCACTTCAGAAGAGGAGGAGGAAGCAATGATTCACTGACAGAGCTGGAGGTGGGAATCTTTTGACACCGCTTTAAAAAGTAGAGTTAGGAGGACTGAGTGAGCTGGGAAAGCGAAGACAAGGGTTCAGCCTCAAAGTCAAGGTGGAACCACATGGACATGCTTTGGCTAGAGATTTAGATAAGAAACCACATGGAAAAAACACCTGACATGGTTTTTCTTTTTTTTTTTAAATGTGCTCCAACTTGGACGTAACGGTGGCCAGTTTTAGTACGCAGAAATGGGGAATTTCCATAATTGGCCACCTGACAACAAAACTGTTCAGCAAAACTGCTCATGTTGGAGAAGACAAAGCTACGAACATTTATTTTTGCATTCCTAAAATGGATAATAGCACTAAAACCTCTTTCTTACATAATCGCAGCTCAGCAATTCTCATTCTGACTATTGAATTAGCCTAGCTAATCCCACTCTGAGACTAATGTCAATTTTTAATATCCCCACCTAATTTTGTCCATCCTGATTTTGCCATAGTTTTACACTTCATGTATTTTCTTCCCTATGTTTACTGCATGCAGACTGTATCACTCACCCCAGGTTAACATTTCTATTTTCTTTGATAACATTAAATCTTTCCCAACCTGTTTGCTTCCTGTACTCAAATGTCACACATGCAAGGATGGTTTACTAACAACATAGTATGACCCAATGCACAAGGGCATGAGATTAGGGTGTTGTTTTTGGCTAAACTGAAAGCATGCTGCCTTGGCCCCTCAGTAAGCAAATTACTATCTGGCGGCAAACTCCAGGGAAATTTCAATTAAAGTGGCAGCTTCATCAGAGAGGCTGATAATTGAAGGCTATAGGGCTGGTCTCAGGCAGGGCAGATACTATGCTTCAGCTGGTAGATTAAGTGTGCCAATTTCATCTTTGGGCTAATGCTGGCATGACAGTAGCTGAGGGCAGAAGGGAAGGGGAGATGAACCTGAACACTAGTCCACAAGCAGAAGGGAAACTGCTGCCTGTAAAGCAGGTGCAGAATGCAGCAGGGTTAAGGGCCCCTAGTTGGAGCTTGTGAAAGGTGTTGAACTGTTGCCCCCAAGACTGAAGTTTCCCTTCCTAAAGCTGCATTAGGTACAGCGGGTGTGTACAGAAGTGCCCTGTGTACCTTTTACAGTACTGTAATTTAGTGCACCCTTTATAGCACTATAAAGTTACAGTGCTTTTAAACATGACAGAAGTGCAGAGTTTGGTCGGCGGGAAGACCTCTGAGCCTCCCTATGCTTTTCAGGCTAGGAGGCAGGGGGCACTCTGCAGCCTCCTGGGGCTTCTTCACTGGTCAGAAATTTGATCAGTCTACAGAACTTATTTAAAGCACTTTAGGTGGCTAATGTGCTGTAAAATACAGAGCTTCAAATTAAATACTTCATTTTCACAAGGGTTAATTTAAAGCACTATACCCAGTTTTGAAAGGTGCAGACAGAAGTGACAATTTCCTCCCAATCTGGCCCCTGAAATCATTTTACTGCTGTGACCAAGCACAAGTGCACAGCTGCAGAGCACTTTAAAAGGATCCAATCCTGCAACAATCTAAGCCCTCATTACATAAGAGTTCAGAGGAAGGCGCTCCAAAGCAGAGCACCTTCATTAACTTGCATCTCAGCTGACAGCTCAGCCCTGATCCCAGCGCTGTCTTCAGAATGGGGGGATGAGGAAAGGAGTGGAGCAAGCTCATTCTGGGGGTTGCCCAGGTGGTGCTAGAGGGTGCGGCAGGTGGATTGGAGCCCCCTTGAAGTTGGGCTCCCCCCTCTCCAGCACAGCTGGGGAAATACCAAAACAGACCTCCCTCCCCTGCCTTCTCCCCTTCCATCCTGAGACAGAAAAGGGGGAGGGGGGGGGGCGCAGAGCTAGGAGAAGAGGCTACAGAGACAGCTTCTCCCTCTGTATCAGCTATCTCCCAATCCAACAGCTAATGTCTGTTGGATGAGGAGGATCAGTCTAACTCATGGCATACTCTCTCAAATACCATGAGTTAGACCCAGGAATTGCACTTCTGTTGGAGCCAACATGCTGTAAACTCATGCACTTCTGTTAAGTTATGGCAATAACGTGCTTTAAATGGCAAAAAAGCAACTTTTGTACCCACCCTTGAGCACAAACTGCCCAGCTTCATTTGTGGCAGCGCAATCCAACCATAGCCTTTACTGAGGCTAAATCCTAAACCAAATTCTAAAACCAACCTGAATTATTGTTCCGGTTCCTAAGAATCAGTCATACAAATAAGCCTATGGACTACTGCTTGGTTGGCAGCTTGGATCTCAGCAAGGATACATAATCTAATAATCCATCCATGCACACACACCAGCTTTAGAAACCTCAGAGATGGTCAATTTGAAAAAAACTCCAGGAAAACCCAACACTGCGGGAATCCATTATGGGAGCAGTGCTGTTGTCCTACTGCAACCACCAAGGAGAGAACATCGCTGCCTCAGGAGATGATAGCCATATCAAACTAATTGCATGGCCCTTCTTCCCACCTGTGTAATACACATGGGAGGAAGGAAAAGGCACCAGCAGAGACTGTTACCAGAGGGAAAGGTGGGCAGCGGCTGTGGGCAACGTTAGTCAAAGAACTGTAAGAATCAACATTTTGAGACACTTTTAGAAGGGTGAAGATGATTAGAGGCTTGGAAAAATACCTAAGCCAATTTTTCCAACTTGGATGCTTAATTGGAAAGCCTAAATCTGTATTACAGGCAGGACTTTCAAAACTATTGAGCACTGGCTTCATCCTGCTCTCACTTAAGTTAATTTGAGTAAAAATTGGCTATTCTATAGTGCTTCTGAAAACTGCAAGTTTTGGCTCCTGAATTGCAGTAGTGTGATTTTTCAGGGCATTGGGATACTTATAGTTTTACAAGCAATTAACTCTTGAAAAAGCTTGCCACTTAAAATTAGATGCCCACCCTTCTACACACAGAAGCTGGAAAATGTTGACCAGACATTTTGGGGCACTTACCTGAACTTCAGTCCTTAACTTGCCTCTATACTCCAAGGCTTGTGTGTCACAATTGCCATTAAAGGACACTTCCTACCTTAACTACCTACCAGTGGGGTCCCTCAAGGTTCTGTCCTTGGACCCATACTGTTCAACATCTTCATTAATGATGTGGACATTGGAGTCAGGAGTGGACTGGCCAAGTTCTCTGATGACACCAAACTTTGGGGCAAAGCATCCACGCCAGAAGATAGGCGGGTGATCCAGGCTGACCTGGACAAGCTCAGCAAATGGGCAGACGAGAACCTCATGGTGTTTAACACCGAAAAATGCAAGGTTCTCCACCTTGGGAGGAAAAAACTGCAGCACCCTTATAGGCTCGGCAGTGCTACGTTGGATAGCACTACAGAAGAAAGAGACTTGGGGGTCATCATTGACCACAAGATGAACATGAGCCTCCAGTGCGATGCTGCGGCTAGTAAAGCAACCAAAATGCTGGCTTGCATCCATAGATTCTTCTCGAGCAAATCCCGGGACGTCATTCTCCCCTTGTACTCGGCCTTGGTGAGGCCGCAGCTGGAGTACTGCGTCCAGCTTTGGGCTCCACAATTCAAAAAGGATGTGGAGAAGCTTGAGAGGGTGCAGAGGAGAGCCACACACATGATCAGAGGTCAGGAAAACAGATCTTACGATGACAGGCTGAGAGACATGGGACGCCTGGAAAAGCGTAGGCTCAGGGGTGATCTGACAGCCACCTATAAGTTTATCAGGGGTGACCACCAGGATCTGGGGGAACGTCTGTTCACCAGAGCACCCCAAGGGATGACTAGGTCGAATGGTCACAAACTCCTGCAAGACCGTTTCAGGCTGGACATAACGAAGAATTTCTTTACTGTCCAAGCCCCCAAGGTCTGGAACAGTCTGCCAGCGGAGGTGGTTCAAGCACCTACATTGAACCCCTTCAAGAGTAAATTGGATGCTTATCTTGCTGGGATCCTATGACCCCAGCTGACTTCCTGCCCTTTGGGCAGGGGGCTGGACTCGATCTCCTGCAAGGTCCCTTCCAGCCCTGATGTCTATGAAATCTATGAAACTACCCTCATATGCCTCTTTGTCCTTGGCCTCACTGCTGAGACTGTCCACACAGGTACTTATTAGTTGTCAAGGTGGTCACGCAATGCATCCTCTGTGACTCTCTTGCGGTTGTAACTAGAAATAAAATAATGTAATAGGCTTTGAGTTAAAGCATACCATTTTTATGTTCAGCTCAATGAGGAAAGTTATCTATCTTGCCTCTTGCCCTGGAGTATTTTTGTTTAGACTCTTCTTCCTGGGCAGTTTTATTTGAACAGTTGATCAGAAGGCTGAGATCAATCCACGTTCATGGATAGTTGAAAATTTCTTCATGCCACCTTAAGAACACAGAACTAAATATTTTAGCATTGTAAGTCATGACTGAATTGAAACCTGCAATATATTTCATGGATAAAGTTAACTTCAACTCACTGCACAATTCCTTAACTAGTACCATGGAGCACAGAGACCAGGAGAATCCTGTGGCTTGAACATGCTACTTCAGAACAAGATGGGGTGATTGCAATTAATAATAAGCATAGTGGGTTCAGTATGGGCAAAACAGGGATAATACTGGCAAACAAACCTAGGGGTAAGTGGGTTGTGTATGAAATAATACCTAAAGTATTTTTAGGACTCTCTTCAACTACATAAGCATCAAGAGTGGACATGTATATGATTTAGGAACATCTCAGAGGCAAAACACATAAAATCAGTAAATAAGGCTGCATTTCTTAAAATTTGAGGATCTCAGAGCCTCCTAAAGCCTGACACTTGTTTTACAGTGGTTATGCATGGATTATATGGGGGTAGAGGAGGAAGTGATATTTATCAAGGTTTTCTACAATTTCTAAAAGGAAAGAAAATCATGCAAGGCTACTACAACAGAAACACACACAGTTACAGAAATGGATCCTTACTTGTTTGGGTAAGAACCAACTTTTTAGTAATGGAAGACTACCATCCAACCTGAGGAGGAAGAGGAAAGCATTTTACACAGAACTTCAGCCCAAATCCAATTCAGTTATTGCTAGAGTGTCAGAGTTCATGGGCAATTCAAACACTTATTTTCATTCACTAGTTGGTTTATTTTCCCTACAGTACCAATGCCAAAGCAGACAGAGGTGGCCCTAAAGATCTACCTTCAGAGACCATTTTCATTTCTTTTAAGCATACTCTAATTGCCCACAGATCTACCTATGTTGAAGAAAATTTCAAACTGAAGTGCTGCAATGGTAAGGAGAATTCTATATTTTCAGCTTCATTCGATGCCTTGTTTGTATCAGGAGTACCCTGTTTTATTAGGATGGATTCACATGTCCTACTCTAGATTGTCTTACTGTGTAAGCCATACAGCCTGTAGGTCAATCAGGATGAAAGATCAATAAAAACACCTCCCATCCCTTCTTTTTAAAGACTGATGAAAATAGGCCACTCTCTCCACAATCCTCCTATAGATAAATGCAGGGATACAGCAATCTCTCAGACATGACAGTTTATTGAAGGTACTGTTACAAATCCAGTAATTCTTTGTATATGTAATCCTTCCATGTAAGTCCCTTTTCAAGGATCTATACTAAGGAGTATTATCCCAAGCACTCATTTCTTTTCATTTGGTTGCCAGCATCACTTTTTGAATAAACAAAATGAAGCTTTCAGCAGTGGATTTAAAATAGCAAGTGAAATACTGTAATATACCAAAATATATGAACAATAGCAGCGTGATCTTTTTAGTTTCCTAAACGCATTGCAGAGAACATGGACGTAACCACCAGGTAGATATGAGATGTTTGCAATGGTTAGGAAAGACACAAACAGTGCAAATTCAGAAACAAAATTTAAAAAATAATAATATACCTAGTAACACAGAGATGGTGGGAAATGCTTCTCACACGGTACATCTGTGTCAGAGCAAGTATCTCAAACAGAGCACTTGCTGGCAATCCCAGGAGAACTGGCTGGACATTTGGTTTGATCTCTACTAGTTTCTGGCTACTAAGTTATAGTAAAAGAAGTTTAAAACACCCAATGATCCCCAACTATTTTATAAGTTCTTCTAAAAAATTCTGTGGGTAGCACACAAGGACCTTATGAGATTAGAAAATGGCAGTGAGTGATTGGTTTTCCCTATTCACTCACCCCCAAAACTATTAATATAGCATCTACTCCATCAAATAAAGCTTGGAGTATCCCCACTTTAAAACGTCCAACAAAAGCTTTCTACCACTAACTAAAGAACACCCCCCCCCAGGCCAAGACTTTGATACCCTGAGTTAAGTCTCTATCTTCTACCGTACAAAAACATCCAACACAAAATAAACATTAGCATGAGGTACCATATTGAGGAGCCTTGAAACATGCATTTTGTATTCCCTGTGTAACAATTAAAACTCCAGAGAGGCTAGTATGGCTTCCAGGCAGATCTTGTTTATTAATGGAGAAAAAGACAGCCGTGTTTACATTAATACTGCAAGCAGTTAAAGTGACATGCCTGAATAAACATCTCTTCCACCCACCCGCATCCTCATAAGTAAATAATGCAACACCTTTAATAAAATAAACAAAAAACGGCATTTAGAAAACCAAATGAATTTACAATGTGATGCTGCTGAGTTCTAGCCTAAATCCTAAGGAGCATTTTAATATTTATACAATTATCTATAATGAATATGTTGTAGCTGCAACCATGTCATTTGCAATGATTGAAAAGCCGTGTCATGGAACACTCATTTCTGTTATTCCCAGTCAACCTTCTGCTAATAAGAGTTGCAGGACTACCGAGAGAGGATATTGTAGAAGTGTATCATAATCCCTAATCATAATGCCAAGAAGTTAAATTTTAATTTTATGTCACCGCTATTAAATGTGTTGTCATATAAAAACAAGAGAAATAACAATATGGAAATGGATCAGCAGCGTAACCATGCTGGGAGGAAAATACCTCCCTGGTAGACAGAACGTTCTATGTATAATCTTCCTTTTTGTATGTAGTCAATATATTTTGAGAGCAATGGGATTCACAACACCCCAAGTTCTGTATTTTCCCCATTTTTTGCTTTGAAATTACTATTTACGTGATCAAGTTACTTCTAAATTTCAAGCTGATTGTCTAGAACTGGCATCAGAACAATAGACTGCTGTGTAAGAGTAATAAAATCTGAAGTATTTTGAAGTCTGCATTCTTTGGCATTAAAACCTTTGTCTTAAATATTTAGGTCTCTGCTTAATGCAGGACAGAGGCTTTGGGTGTTGTCCACTGTTTGAATAACTAGTCAGTCGGAAAGGCCAACTACCAGCAATCAGAATTTCAAGAGAAGCTATTGAGAGCTATGGGTGCTCAAATCCAGCTCCGACAGATGCAACCAAACACGTATCAGATGCAACCAAACAGTCCACATCTGCAGGCACATGAAATTCAAGATCCATCATTGTTTAATTGCTTTATGTAGTCTTCTGTTTGTATACGTTTTAACTTCATTTTTCAAAAATGACAAAAAAGGGAAATCAAGTTTTACCAATCTGCTGAGGGTAATGAGTACATGGACAAGGGGATCCAATATATTTGGATTTTTGAAACAAAGGGACTTGGTGGCAGCCTATAAGTATATCAGGGGAGTACATCAGGGCCTGGGGGAGCATCTATTCACCAAGGCCCCCCAGGGGAGGACACAAAGTGATTGAAGATTGCTTCAGGCTCGACATAAAAACTTCCTTACAAGTCAAGTATTGAGGGTTTGGAACAGGGCCCCCCCCAGTGGTGGTACAGTCACCCACGCAGGCAATCTTCAGAAAGCATCTTGATGCCCATCTTGCTGGGGTCATCTGACCCCAGCAGTCTTTCCTGTCCAAGTGCAGGGGGGCTGGACCCAATGATCTGTAAGGTCCCTTCCAGCCCCTAACAACTATGAAACTATAAGGCCCCTCACCAAAGGATTTAAAAAAAAAAATGTTATTACAGGATTGGAGGGGAAGTTCTTTTGTGGACCGAGAGTTGGTTGAAAAACAGGAAGCAAAGGATAGGGCTAAATGGTCACCTTTCAGGATGGAGGAAGGTCAAAATTGGTGTCTTGCAGGAAGCTGTGCTGGATCAGGTTTTGTTCAGCATTTTCAATGACCTAGAAATAAGGCTGAACAGTAAATCTCCAAATTTGCACATGATACTAACTTATTCCAGGTAGTCAAATACCAAGATGACAGAGAGGAGCTGCAGAATAATCTCACCAAACTGAGGGGGAAAAAAAAGGCAGATAAACTTCAATGTCAGTAAGTGCAAGGTAATGCAAGTGGGGAAAATAACTCCAATTATACATACACAATGCCTGGTTCTGACTGGATGTTATGACTCGGAAAAGAGACCTTGAAGTCATTGGAGACAATAGTTCTCGAAGAATTTCAGCTCAATGTGCAGTGGCAACCAAAAAAGCCATTGAGAACAGAAAACAAAACAGAACATCATCATGCCATCATACAAATACATGTTTCATCCGTATCTTGAATCCTGTGTGCAGTTCTGGTCTTCACATCTCAAAAAGGATATGGTAGACTTACAAAAGATATGGAGAAGGGCAACCAAAATGGTCAGGGATATGGACCAGTTTCCATACCAGGAGAGACTAAACAGGCTAGGACTCTTCAGTTTGGAAAGGAGAAGGCTGAGGTGGGTATATGACAGAAGTCTATAAAATCATGAAGGGAGTGAATAGGAACCATTTTTCACCACAATACTAGAACTAGGGGACCTCCACTGAAAGTAGTAGGGGACAGGTTTACATAACATGAAGTTAACCTGTGGAACTCATTGACACAGGTATTAAGAGACAGATAGCTTAAAGTTCAAAAAAAAGGACCAGACAAGTTCATGGACAGTAGATCCATTAATAGCTGTTGGGTAGAACAGTTAGGGATGCTTCCTCTGGCATCTAAACCAATAGCAGATGCAAGGAAGAATAATGAATAGGGAATAGAACATTTTAGATAGACCCAGTTCAACGCTCTCCCTCTAAAGCACCATTCTTGCCACTGTCAGAGATAAAACGCTAAGCTAGATGGATTATTGGCCTGACCTGCTATCCCAGTATGGCATTTATGTTCTAGATTTTAGAAAAGATAGCTATATCTCTATATATAATGAAGCACAAATATAGATTCAAGGGGTTCTTCTACAGTGCAGCTGATATACCCATTTTGATTCACATTTAGTCAAGATGGATATTCAATTTATTAAAAAAAAAAAAAATCTAAAAGGTAATTGCCATTAAAGCTTTGGGGAAAAAGCAATATAAAGCCGTTCCAGATCATATAGAAACTTTTAGGGATCTCCTTCCTTTGCTCACTAATGGATATTTGTATGGAAACTGTGAGCCATGAGTGGTGAAATACTCTAACTATATGCTGTAAAAATATTTCTAAACTATTCTCCTAAAAACACAGACCAGTCCCAGCACAGATATTAACTGGACTTGATAAACACATGTTGAAGAGTATATTCTATAATTAAAACATTTTTGTATCACAAGTTTACATGAACTGCCAAACTCTACAAAATGAGATATAATATAACAAACTGTCTGGGCAAATTTTGATTCGAGTATAAACATATGCATGTCAAATAAAATGAACAATTGCAACACTGAACAAAAATTATTTTATTTTGTTGCTTATAAGAACATCCAGTTGAAAATAAAAGAATTAAAAATATAATCTGTTACAACACATGAATCTTGAAGCTCATGCTTGAATCTCATGCTATAATACAATGTGAAATTCTTGCCCGGTGACATTCTAGGATTTCATGTGCATGTATGCAGACAAAACTCTTTACAAATATTTATACCAAATGGTGGAATGTAAGAAAAAAGGCTGAAACTCCATTGTTCCATAAAAGCCTTGTATAAAATAGAAAATTTAAACATCTTTATTTTGTTTATACACATTATTTGGTGAATGCAAGAATGTAATTTCTGTCTGAATTACAGTATTTACCCAAATCCAAGATTACTTTGAATTTTAGACAACGCCCCAATAATGAAATTCTAGATATGGAAAATTTATATATGTTATAATTTTCCATATTATATAGAATCTAATTATTGGAAGGATATCTTCAATTTGTTCCTGCAAAGCAGCAGCAAGGGGCAATGGGCCAGACCCCCAAATCTTGCCCCCCCTTACCTCCCTGACCCACCCATTGCCTGTGCTTATCCTCTGCTGCCTACCCTATCTGCTGCTTGCCACCTCTGCCCCTTCCCTCACCACTGCCTGCCTCCTTTGCCACTTGTCCCCCCCATCTGCTCCCCTGCCGCGTGGCTCTCTTACCACCTGTCCCTTGCCCTCTGTGTGCTTGTGCCCCCCCATTACTTCATCCCCTCCAGTGCCTGCCTCTGTTTACCACCCCCTCCAATGCCTCTGCCTGCTCCCCTGCTGCCTGTCACTCCACCCCTGGCACTTCTGCCCAAGCTCTACCCCTTGGATCTCCTACCCACTACCCCTGCTGTGTGCTGCCTCCCCCACCCAGCCTAGGGCAGGTGGCAGCAGTGCTCCAGCTTTGTCTCTAGGTCTGGGGCCAAGGCCAGAGTTGAACTGTCATCTAGTCCAGGCTGGTACTCAGATCTAAGACAAGAGGTCCCCCCCAGGCAGCAATTGAGGAGAAAAGCCTTGAGTGAATACAATACTTTCAATACAATTTTAAGAAAGTGGTACTTTTCTTTTTCATTCAGCATAATTCTCAACAGTGATTAAATACCATATAAAACAGGGGTGTTCAACCCCTGGCCCATGGGCCAAATCTGGTACACAGAGCTTAGTCATCAGGTTTGCAGGGCTCCCCAAGGGTCTGGAAATTTGACAACAGAAAAGCGATGGCAACTTTAACTGCTTCCACATTTCCAGACCCATGAACCTACCCCACACAAGGGCCATCCCACAGACTGACCCCACACCACTCATTTGGCCTGCAGGCCTGGAAAATGCTGGCCCGCATGGCTGGGCACCACTGATATACATGATATACCTAACATATCTGGAGTACAGTATTTTCTTTCATATATAAGCAATAACTTGAGTTGGCATCTCATAACTCAAAGAAAAAAATATACTATATTTTCCCAATCATTGTTCTGCCTCTTACTAGCTATAAAGTGTATTGTTCATTTAATATACATGCACACAAAAATATGCAAAAATAAATCAAAATACAAAACCCTTAATGTCAAATGCTTTATGGTAGTATACTAAAACAATCCTGAAAAAAACAGATGAACTGCTATATTAAATGTGTGTTGTAGTTATTTAACAAAATACTTGACAATTTGTGAACTACAAAAGGTATGATTTTGCAGTAGTTCTGCAAAAACCTGAGGAATATTTAACTAGCAATAAGCAAGGCATTTTCAAAAAGCAATTTGTAAAAAATACTTTTTTTTTTTTTTTACTAGATGCTTTCATATAAAAAGGCAATAAGAAATATAATAAAACCTACCCTTTTAGGACTACACCTTTCCTAGTAAGTAGTTCTTTATCACTTGCACTATTACATACAGTACTTTCAGTTTCCTACACAGAAAATGTACATTCTTGTCCCTGATGTATATGTGATTGGCAGTGACAGCAAATTGTTTTACTATCAGCACTCATTCTGTAGCTTATATAAACAGCACCAAGTTTATACAAAAAAAGTATACTGGTATATAGTACCACTTGCACAATATGTGGAAGTTAAAAAGAGCCAAAAAAAAATGAACATGAGAACTAAAATGTGTTTTTCCAGATACTATACCAGAATAAATGGCTCAGAGCTAATCGATGAGTGAAAGGAAGTGTTGCATAGTACAAGGAACCCTCCTGTGTGAATCCATCCATTCACTGATTGTTTCTTACCCCACAGGAATGAAAAGCGAAAGACAGTTGTTAATGAATATGAAAATAGTACATAACAAAATTAACCAGTAAAAAACTGAACTATACAGTTTCTTGTTACCTCTGCTGCAGTGCAAAGTACCTTTCGAATACTTTTAAAAAACTGAATACATATGTACAGTATATATATGTTTGTACCACACGCGCGCGCACACACACACACACAAGCATCAATATATCCACGCCAAGCTCAGGAAAAATGGAATGTTTAAAATGTAAGTGTTCTGTTCCAGAGAAACGTCTGTTCAACCCAGAACAATCAGCTGTTCAGAACGGCTGAGAAAATGCCCCTTCCATGAAACAGACATGTTGCCTGTATAAAAACTGACAACATACTGTACTTTTTGTCCTCCTAATTTACCAGAGAACTGATAACCACACTTTATAAAAGCTTATTTTTGTATTAAAAGCACACACAAATGAAACCATTCATATGTCTATTCCCTTTATGGAAATCTGTATAGCATAATCTAAATGAATATTACTCTCCTGGAGAACCAGTCACAGAGTATTCACTAAAAGAGATGAAGTTTACTGCTGCTTCTTTAAAATTTTTCATAATGTAAAATTTTACAGCCATCCCTGTAAAAATTATCAACACCTGATGCTGTTTTTCCTTTGGGATTCAGCTGTTTTGGTTTTGAATGTGAATGTATCAGTTGAAGTTTGTAAAAGAGAATGCATTTCTCAGTTTTCTGTGTATAGTATCCATGAAAGTATCACATAAAAAAAACCGCAAACCCAAAGAACACAGTCCTAACTGCCTTTTCCTGTGTACCTTTCCAAATCAGTTCCTAAAATGTAACATAGTCCTTTTTTCTCGATAGTAAATATTTTATCACATTTTGAGAGGAAACTTCTGCAAACCACAAATGTTTGCAACAACAAAATACTTTTTAAATAAAGACCATGTCTGTGAACCTGAGATGTAAGTCTGGTATGAACACACAGATTATTGTGTTTCCACTGGCTAGTACTTTCCTTGTTTAAGTCTGTCAATGTGGTAGCATAGCTTTAATGCTGGCCCCAACTTCAGTCCCATATATTTCATTATCATATCACTCCTCAGTAACAGTAGTGCTTTCCCATCAATTTCCTGTAAAAGGAAGAGAATAAATACAATAATGCATAGATGTTTTAACAAGATGCACAACAAAATGGAAATGTACAGTATTTATTTGTATTGCAATAAAAAACTTTAAAGTAGAGTATACATATCAGTAATTAACTATAGTTTAATACATCAGTAAACTATTAAACTAATATTTTGTTTAGTTTTTTTAGTGTTTTCTACTGCACCCTTTTCTATGCATTTAAGATGCTGAACATATTTACATCTGAAATTGAGCAAATGGCCCAGAAAGCCAGCTCCTCTAATAAAAACAAAAGGAACTGGGACAAGAGGAAAATCTAAAGTTGAAGGCCAATCTGGTTAACGATACAATGACCCACATACTGAGGCCTTGCACTGAACCTTGAAAACAGCTGTACAGGGACACAGACAACACACAGAGAGAAAGAGAATAGCACATCACGCAGGCCTGTGAAATAAGACAGATCTATGTCTGGTTGAAACCAGATGGAAAGTTAGGATCAAGAACAAGGACAACCAGACAGATTTCAATTGCCTTGAAGAGAAACTGCTGAAATGTGACAGATGTAGACTATTAAGAGCTTTACATAATACTGATAATTCAGCAAGTGTTTCCTTACAACTACATATTGAAATCTGTGCTCATTTTTAAATACAGTAGGCTGATAAAAAACACATGAAATATAATACAGAACTGTAAAGAAAAATATAAGGGAAATTTGATAAAGGAAACAATGCTTTGAAATTCCCTCTAACCTAGCTTACTCTTAGGTCCAATCACATGTTTTTAACTGTTAATTTAGCCATTGCGATTAACAACCAGTGACAAGGAAGTGCAAACTACCATCAAATAATATTTGGTTTGATATTACAGCCAGAGTAACCTGATGTTAAGGAATAAATACAACTCAAAACGGCACAGAATTTGGTCCACTGGGCCTTGGAAGTTGGTGCTCAGCCTTCAGGGGCTGAAGCCCACCAGCAGGTGGTTAGCAGTTACTAGTGTGCCTGGAAGCTTGGGAACCAGATTCAATTGATGACTAGGGATCTTCATTTTCTCTGATAAAAAAAAAATCCCCAATTTTTGGATTAAAAAGTGTACCCCAAAATCTGCATTTTTCCATGACTAGCATGAAATGCCTCTTTTTTTTTTTTTTTTTTATATATATATATATATATATATATATATATATATATATAAAAAAAATAAATAGAGAGAGAGAGAAAAATGTGGATTTTGGGGTACTTTTTAAATCTGAAAATTGAGGATTTTTTTCTTTAATCAGAGAAAACAAGGATCCCTGCTGGTGATTCAGGAATAATGGCAGAGCCATAAAGAGAGCTAAAAGACCCAGAGGCAGAGCACAAGAGGGGAGAGGAAGCTCAGGAAGATGCACAGAGCCTGGGTTGCTCCTCTCAAGGTCTGAGGTAAGATGGCAATTGTGGTTATATCTGCTTGCTCGTTCGTCTGCCGTGTGCACAAGGTTGCCCCATGTGAAATAAACTGGCTGGATACCCTGAATATAGAGCTGACTGGCACTGATACGGAAGCTAGGTGAGTAACTCGCTAATAGATCTACTAAAAAAAAAGTGCCAGCCCCACCCAGTTGGAGACAGACTTTTTGAGGTAATAGAGCAGCTCTCTACTAAGCAGCCTAGCACAAACTAGCACAGCAAACAAAGAACAGAGTAAACTGAGCACAGTTACAGCTGCTGAACTGTCATTTTCCTGAATATATCATCCTGCTAGTTTTGGTGGAACTTTGCAGTTTTGCCTATAATCGTGGAAATGCGTTTTCATTTTTGTTTTAGATTTTTCTTCTAAGTAAATTGGATTTAATTATAACTAAGATGTGTATCTGACTTTTAATATAAAGGGATACAATGACCATTTTGCAAACTATCAGAACTGACCAGAAATGCTCTCAGGTGGGAGCTAGGGTCCACAAGTTTCCAAAGTCACAAGTGGCTACATCTCAGTGAGCTACAGTTTCTACCTTAAAAACTAGTATGGATGGTGCTCCTTGCTTGCTGTCAGAACATGGAGTGCTAGGGAACAGATACTGACCATACAACGAAGTAAGTAACAGCTATTTAGGTCAGCTGAACAAGGTCACTGCATGGAGAGAACAAACTGAGATAGCAGTTCCCAAGCTTCATGCAGCTAGAAGGCGCTTTCTAGAAAAATACAAATCATCCACCGTCTCTCTCAAAATTTGTTCATAGGACCTTGCTCCCATTTTGTAAATACGGTAATAGAAGGGAAAGTTGCTACACAGAGTACTAATGTATTCAAGTATAGTAAACAGGAAGAAACAGAAAGGCATCATACATGTTTCCTGAAGAGTTCTGCATGTGGGGCTAATGCCTGAGGATCAGCTTCTTTCACAAACTGCATTACTTCATCTATTGACCAGGTAGAAGGATCCTTATTCAGTACTCGGGAGGGTTCCCGCTTTAGTGCATGGAGATCAGGTCCAGTTGTGGAACTTGCAGCTTAAAGGAAATTATTGAAAAAACGAAGAAATGTTGAAAGTCACTACAGGAAGAACACATTTAATGAGAAATCAGACGTTCTTGGTGACCTGTCTTAGTAGCGGCTTCTATTTTCCCAGTGGATCATCCTGGCCCATAGCACTCATTTGTTAAAATGAAAAACATTTGATTTCCCTTTGAAAGTCTCTTCAAAAGGTTCTACAGAAAACTTACAGATCTGCGGGTACACAGTATGGTATTAGTACCACATGCTATCATGAGACACCAGTTTGAGATTCCCAAAACACCAGTGCCTAGAAATACTGAGGAAGTAAGGCATGCTCTCCGGGGGAAGTAAACCTTTAGTGCCTGAGGAGCTCCAAAAAGAAACTGTAACCAGCACTCTCCACCTCAGACTTTGACAGCTGAGAGAAGACCAGAGAGCAGGCAACATTTTTCTGGCTTGTGCAACTGCATTAAATTTAACATGCTTAAATTCAATTTGGCAACAGCATGATGCAAAAGCCAGGGCAGCGTGGCATTTTATAAACTGATTCAGAGAGGCATGAGCTTCTGTGGGCTACTGCCTACTTTGTCAGATGCTATGAATGGACCCCTCTTGCATGCAAAGTTTTGACGTCAGAGCACTTTACTATATCCTCCGTAACCCAATGACTTTGCATTCTGCTAAAAAACAGTAACTATTTTTGAAAGATTAAGCATATATCATACCTTCAATCCTCCTATGTATTCGATTCCTGTTGACTTCATAGTAACTGGTGTTCCCAGCAGAACTCGATGACAGCCTGCGTAGAATTGGGGCTGACTTTGAGGTAGCAGTCACCGGCTGAAGGGAAGTCCTGTAATATCCTATGCTTCCTGAGCTACGATACTCAGTAGAATTTCGACGGGTTGGACTTGAAGGACTTACTGAATTGAGTACAGAATCCAGAGGGTCCTCAGAAAATCTGTGTTCTTTGAGGATGCAATTTTCTTCATTAGGTAGTGTTTCTGCTACACATTATAAGTAACACAAACACAGATTGGTTTAGTTTGCTGGACATTCTAAACCTGTTACTTAATTGTGTGCAATTTAATTCTTTAAAACAAGTTTTAAGGCTGTCACAAAGTTTTCTATCAAGCAAGTACCAACACAACTAACATTTTCTTTTTCTTCAGTAGTCAGTAAAAAGTTCCTAAAATACATGTCAAGTCATATTAGTAACAACAAAAATGGCTGCCATACAGTTCAATGGATCAAATAAAAATATTTATTCTATGTTCTTTTGAAAAAAAAGAAGAGCAGGAGTAGACAGCAAAGTTCTTATCTATAATAATTTTCTGAAGATAATAATGATAAATATGCTATCCCAGTCATAGATATCATGATCTGGGAACCACATCCTTAGTTTAAACATTTTCTCAGAAGTAAGTATAACCATTAAGTCTGTGTTATGTTTGTTCTACATGAAATTACTAAGATAAATAAAAGATCCCTCACTGAATAGTAAGGAATAGTAAGAGAACTTAACTTCTAAATGGAAACAAATGAGCAATTATATATTTATAAATCATACTATCTTCAGAAACTGCAGCCATCATTAAAGTCAGCAGAATATATGTAGTTGCCACAATTCCCACATAGAGGAAACAGTGATTTCTAAAATAATAAATATTGATCAATGTTTTCAAACATGGGTAACCCTCTTCCCCAAATACATAGTTCTGGTAGACATAGACTTCTGAATGTCATAAACTAGAATTATATCAACAGTAAAATATCCAAACCTATGATTCAAAAGTACTCGTTTCAATAATTAGACCTATAACTTGTCAATAGTACTTAATCTGATGAATGGAGAGGCTATAAGACAAAAATGGCCTTTTGTCTCAACGGTCTGAATGTTGGGTTTGTTCATTAAAAAAATTACAACTATTGAAAATTGTTAATTTAATATATTCTGACTCGAGTATAGATCGTGATGTTATTTGAGGGAAAAAATTAGTGGGGAAAAAGCCAAACAAACCCAGCACTGAAAAAGAAGTCAGAAGGAGAAGGATGATGAATAAAGTTAGGAAAAACTTTCCATTCCAAAGAAAATACAGTGAAATAGCACCACAGATGATCCTCCAGCCAAAGCAGCATCTATAAGAGCTAGAAAGTCTGTTTCATACTCACTCACGTAAATTCTAAATCAATACTGCCACCCTGAAAATCTCGGTGGCAGACAGGAAAACCATTTATACCCATGATGTAATCATTACTCTTTTGGAGAAGGAGGGATGCTTGGCCTCTGACAGATGTCAAAATGTCCATGCAATTGCAATCTGCAGAATTTTATGCCCATTTTTTTTCTTTTCATTAATGTTTGAACCTATCCTGAACTAACACATGCTAGGTAGGTAGCAAGACTGACACAGCCACCCCTCAAGAGTCATCACCTTTTAGTCAAAAACCTCCAGCCAAGAACTAGGCTGATTATCGGATAGTTTTTCTTTCGGTGACTCTAGAATGTCCAAAGGCCACTCCTGATTTGTATAACAAATAGTCACTGGGTCAGAGGGCTGACTCAGAACTGGAGTCTGACAATTACATCTTTCTTCACTAGTCTGGTATTAGGTCCAACTTTCCCTGTATGGATTTTCTGAACAGTCTGAGGTAATAGCAGCTATGGAGATGAGGGCGAGATAAAAAGTTTTCTTATATATTGTTGAAAGCTCCATTTCAGAATCTCTGATGTTTTAGTCAAAGTAAAAAACAGACCTGGATTATATAAAAGCCTAACGATGTTTGTATGAATTGCACGGGCAGGGAGATTGTTTTTAAAAGCTCTTCTCAGACTTAGAAGTGGTAGTCAAAGGTTCTATTTAATACAAGACTGGAAAGAGATACATGCCTGCAGCAGCAGGACACGTCAGTTGCAGTTTTGTTTCTTTATCCTTCATGACTTAAAAGAGAAAATTGCCCAAAGCACAATGGGCAGCAAAAGCCTGCAAAATATATCCCTGAGCAGATCCAAAGGAAGACTTCCCGCAAACATTCCATTTCGTCTTAAAAAGATATTCCAAAACAACAATTCATGAGAACAGTTTCAACAGAGCCAGAACTTTTTTTTAAACTGATTTTTCTTGTTAACTATCCCATGACTGACTATTATAAAATTACCTCTGGATTTTCAGTGGAGGACAGTGGCTAATGGGGTTGACTGGGAAATATAAAAAGCCTCTTCAAATGCATAGCACACCTTATTCAAATTTCTTAGCAAAAAGTCTAAACTTTCAGATAGGGTAAAACATTTATTTCCCCTATAGATTTTGGTTTAAAACCAGGAAGCCATACCACTGTATAAGACTAAGTTAATGCATCTTACTTTTATTATGTAGTTACTTAATCAGTACACTGAACAGAAATTGCAAAGTGACTCTTACGGAAAAGCTTGTTCCAAGAGTGGAATATCTCTTCCTGGATACAGCAGTTCCAGTATGATAACCATACTGGACACTATAAATTAACCAGTCTAGGTTTACATCGTTAGTTTTATTTTGCTCCCATTTGGGTGCCTATATTTTCTTAAACTCAAGTGAGCTACCCCTATTCATGGTCACACCCATCAGTTGCCTAACTCAATTCTACTGGGTGCATTTTATGAATAAAACAATGCCTTCTTTCCAAAGCAGTTTCTAAATTTACTATGAATTTTTGTGCCCCCTGCTTCTACTGTTATTAGACTAGATGAATAAGAATCCTTACTCCATGTTAAACAAATCCATTGTAATTTGAAGTGTTTTAATCATGTCCTCTTCTCTCTAAATATAGCCCTGTGACTCAATCCGCAGGAGATCACAACTCTCACCAACGACAATCAGATTTGCCAAAATCTTAGAACCTCTGAAAAGTCTGGCTACAAATATCTAATCTAATATTGCACCTAGGCCTTTGCAAATGTCTTGAAATATTAATTGTTTTTGAAACTCTTGCAAGTTAGGCAGCCTACAACCACTGCTATACATCAGTCGGAGAGAGACTATTTTTTTACATCAGTTATTATAGTAGTTTGGTTTCTTTTCTATCCTATTTTAATACAAGTTAGTATCCTACTGGATTTTAATAAGTTGCTGCATATAAACAACCTCATCCATCAACTGCCTGCAAAGGACGCTTAAATATTGAAAAACACTAGGCAAGAGCCCAACAGAGGAACTAAAAATGTACACTAGCTCAATATCTGTGCCCCCTCACCAGTAATTACCACCTACACATATTATATCATACAGTGAACATGCATATTCTATCAAAGGTTATGGCTAAAGTTAAACAAATTGGATGTAGTTGCTTCTTTTGTTAGAAATATTACAAATAATCCTCATGCAAAGTGATGGAGAGTTACCTTCAGATGGGTGAACTTCAGTTCTGGGAAGTTTAGGAGAAAGAGGGGCACTGTATGGTGGAGAATCCTGAGAAAAACGTTTCGTAATTCTGTTTTCTGATATTTCCTCTTTTGCTGGAAACAGAAAAATTAATTTCATGTTAGAACTAATAAAAATGGGGGGAGAGGAAAAGAAAAGGAGATAGACACAGAAATGAGGTGAAAGTGTCTGATTCATTCATTCATTGGATCTTAAGACTGTTTTCCATATTGCCTTTTCTCATCTTGCAGCACAAGTCACAGAAAGTTGCAGTTTACACCATGTTGAAGCATCACCCATAAGCCTTCAATAATGATTTATTAATCTGTATATTTAATTGTTTCCACACAAACTTTCAGGACTAAAATATACATTTGGTTTAGAAAGTTAATCACCCAAATTACCTTGATCTGGCTTCATCCTGAGAAGAGCTCAGAAAACCTTCCTTGATTACAGACAATATAAAGGATGCTTAATGGAATATGTATTTTATTTTTTCACCTTATCTAAAGAAATTTTGAAATTACAGCCAGATCGTAGCCAGTTTAAAACGTTAGCTCTATAAGCAAGGGGGAGGGGTGCATAATTGGGAGTAAGGGAAGAAGGAACATATTAGTTTCCATATAATTATCAGAAGCTTCTCACTTTAGAATCTGAAACTGCACTAATGTCAAATATTTGTAGCTATGGCTTAATCCTTAACACACTGGACTGGACCTTAAAACACTGGACAGCACAATTTTAATATCCACTGGCCTGCTTTACTCTCACTGTCACAATTTCCATTTGTAAAACTGAAACAATGACAGTGACCTGCTTTATAAAGTGCTTTGAGAGGTATATAGCACTTCTCATCTATAGAAGCCAAATATAATATACCCTATAGATAGCAGTTACATTTCCGCTAAAAATGTTTAACTGAAAATCAAAAGCTGTAGTATTGGGAAACATCAATTTGGCCTCCTAGACTTACTCTATTTCTGTTTTCTTTTTTGACTAGCAATGTATGGAAGTCCAAATGACTAACACTTGTAATTCCAAAGACCTTCATTATATGTGCATTCAAAGGACTCCATTTAATTCCCTGCAATTAAGACATATGGAGCTGTTCTGCCTTAGCGGGCTACTCATTCCATATACCAGGACTGGCCAACCTGTAGCACACATGCTGTAAGTGGCACATGCACCATGCATGTGTATGATGGGGCAGATTGTGGAGGGGACAGGCACCACATTGGCAGATAGGATAGAGAGCAAAAAGCCGAGCAACAGATCAGGAAGCAGAAAGTAGGGCAGCAGATCAGGCAGGATAAGGGGATCAGAGTGGTACTTGAGGAGGGTGAGGGATAATTTGTGGCACACCTGCTGAAAAGATTGGTCCCTACTACCATAGAGTACTTTCAGCAGCACTATAAAAAAACTGGTTGCTCTCCCAACTTATAAGAAGACTATACATTACAGTCTAAATTCTCTGGTGCTGTTAGAGGAGGAAGAGAGGGCATTAGCTCTCTTGAGCAGGAGGGAGCACTTTTCACTGTAAAGGAAATTATCGCCTTGAGTTTGTTGTATAGGGAAACACTGCCCGCTTTCCCCTCTTTGAGCAGGCAACAAGAAGTATTTTTATAAGTTTAATTTTCCTTGTGAGCATAAACCAAGCTAACAGAATGTGAAGTTTCAGCTTGCTGAACAAATTGATTTCTGCACATGTAAGTGTCCCATCCCCTTGTCGCAGGGCACTAAGGTGCCTGCTCCTTTAAGGGCAGAAACTGCATAGAGAGGGCCCTAGGAGCCAGGCAGAAACCCCACATGTGCAGACTGCTAACGAGGGAATTAGCCCGCAGCTGCACCCGGTCAGCTGACTGAAGGAAGGCAGGGCCCTGGGCCCATATAAGCCCCAGGGCTGGGGACTGAAGGCAGTTATGGCCCTGACAGCTGCCAGGGGAAGTGGAATTCATGCAGAAAAGCCCCACAAAGATACCTGGGTGCCAGTGTTGCTCTTGGTGAGACTAATGAGGTTTAGAAGCTCCTAAAGTATCCGGGGCTAGGAGGCACGCATTGCTGAGGGAGAAACTGACCCTCTTAAAAGGGACAGTGTGACCTCCGGGGTTATGGTTGCTGATATGTTATAGTCCAGCGGTTCATATTAATGTTGTTGCTTTTAATCCGGTAAACCAGACTGAGGCTATTGGAAAGGAGGAGGCCGCATTGGGGCTCACTACCATGCAGAGTGCCAGCGCCAGTGAGGGCACAGCGAGAGGGGCTGCGGAGAGCCCAGCACCAGTGAGGGCGTGTACACAGGGCCCAAGGGCCCAGTGATGACAGGAGGCTGAGCTACATCAAGGCCTCAGAGGGACGTCTGAATATCACCTGTGAGGCATGGGGCATAGTAAAGGGATGGTTTTGGAGCCACGCATCTAGCCCATAAGGCCTGGGGTGTCCTGTGAGGCACTTACTTAGAGAGGGACACAGCAAGGGGTCTAAGACCACACAGTTTAGTGGGGTCCACCCAGGACCGTGACTGCATAATAACTTGAGGGCAGCCTCCCTATCTAGCATCTATTATCTTAACCATCAAGATGTGGCAAGCAAAAATAGAAGGCACCTGTAGGGTGAAGCTGGTATGGTCACAGGGCCTTAGGGGCAACATGGCCTTCCCTAGGGACCTCACCCTGTGACACCCCTCCAAAGCAGTAACACACTAGAAGTCATTTCACTAAGAACCATAAAGCAATAGTTTTAACTGATTCCAGTTATAAGGAGGCACAGTGAATACCAAAATAATGCAAAATCATTATACATCTCAAAACAGTTTGAACTTGGGGGGAAAAAACTGGTGTAATTTAGCGTTACCTGGTTTACTCTTGTCATATTCTGTAGGACTGTGTGCACTCCCCATGTAAGGGCTGAAGGGCTGGCTACTAAAAAGATTATCACACTGCAGGCTGTGACAGAGTTTCTCCAAGAACCGAAGGACAAACGATGCACTGTTTACAGAAGGAAGATTGATGGCGTGTTTCTCCCCATCAAAGGAGGCTATGAGTAAGAAGAAGATGTCAAATGCTACCCAAACACCTTGAAGTATAGTAAAACACCCTCCATTAGCAACAAGAGACGACAACCAGCTTTGATTTAAACTGTGCAAAGACAAAAAATAGGTAAACAATCATTCTACTATTTTATGAGTCTATTTAGCAAATAGTTTTCAGAGGTCCAGGCTCTAATCACTATTTACACCTCTTGTAAATGTCTATTAACTCTTCTGGTAGTGAATTATACCAAATTAACAGAAATGAGAATCAGTCCCACAAAGTAAAATTCTAATGTTTCATTTTTGTTATTTGCTTGCTAAACAAATATTTTCAGAGAATAAAACAGAAGATCTCATATGGTAGTAGTTTTAAACCAGGAGTTCGAGATAAACCTATTTGTTAATTTTAAAATGAAACACTTTGTGTTATTTAAATGTCAGGGAATACAATCCTGCTGCCCTTGTGCAGATGAAACTCCCATTTACTTCAAAAGAAATTTAGCAAACGTAAGAATCACAAGAAAATCCACAATGGTACATTACGTTGCTTTAAATGTCAACAGTTTATTACATACTGCTTAAATATCACAGCCTGTTGTGCTTATACATTATTTTATCTTTGCTTTCCTAAAAGAATCAACAACAATTATACACTTAACAATACCTTTTCTTCTTTTGGCAATTATTGAGATTAGAAATCATTTAGGGCAATTTATGCATGGCCACTAGAAGCATGCCTACAATGATTCTAACTGTGGTAGGAAAAGTGGCAGCTAAGCAGAACATATGTATTCCACATACAGTACATATTTTTTTCAGGTCATAGTGTAACAGTTGTTTGGTGAACATCCAGGGGTGCTGTAATAGCAGGTGTTTTTTCCAGCTACAGCATGTACAGAGCATGTGTGCTGTGTTTCACAACAGGGCTAGCTAGCATGGCTCACAAACAATGTAGACATATCCTAGGTAAACAATTTATATGAGATTACCTATGCATTCTAGAACCAGAAATATGTTTAATGTCAAAGATCACAAATCTAAGAGGTAACAAAATTAAAGTTAAACATATGACTAAAAATACGGTCTTGAACTCTAGATGCTTTCTTGCTTTTCCAGTTAACCAGCTATTTTTAGGTGAGACAAAAAATTTACTTTTTAAAAGTCCCTACAAAAACTAAGGAGAACTGCAGGAGATTACTTCCCCTGCCTGAAGTACAGAAGTGCTTTCAAAGGAAAAAAAGCACTAAATAAGCCATTATTCACAAAAATCTGAATTAGCAGACATACAATATGCTAATTTAAAGCACTGAATTACCAAAAAGGGACAATAGCCAACTTTAAAACACAGCTAATATTTCTAATCTGAAGCAAGTTTGTAAAGGTATTGTGTAACTGCAATAAGTATAATTAAATATAAACAATAAAATAAAAACTTGCTAATTTGCTTTAACGATGGGAAATTACTGGGTTTTGAGAATAATTATATTAGAGAGAAACTCTGGCTCTAGTTTTCTATGGCAAAGAAAATACTAGGCATACTTGAGCTAATTGGACTTTGAAATCCCAACAAAATCATAAGGATTCACTGTAACACCTTAGGGTTAGCCACAAAGGGCATGTACAGACGAGGGCACCCTTGCAGTGTCTCAAAGCCATTTGAGATGCTGCAAGAGGCACGTGCGGGAACAAAAAAAGTGTTCAAATTTTCAGTGAGGGGAAAAAATTAGACCCCTGGATATCGAGGGGTCAAAAAAATACCCTGGGAAAAGAAAGCTGGGCAGGGCATGATCCCTGGCCATGACCTGAGGCAATGGAGGCTCGGGTCCTCCACAGAGCCCCTCTGGCAGAGAGCCCCCCAGATTGCTGCCCTACCCAGTGCCATCCCCTGGTCACTCCCCCAGCCCCCCAAATCACTGCCCCGCCTGGTCCCATCCCCTGCCCGCTCCCCCAACCCCTCCGAATTGCTGCCCTACCCAACCCTAGCCTGCTCCCCCAGCCCCCTGATGGCTGCCCCACCTGGCCCCAGCCTCCCAGTACTTAAAAAAAAATAAATAAAAAAGAAGCCCTGTACTCACCAGCTGTAGCAGTGGCCATCAGGGCCTCATGGTAGATCCCCCCCGCGCTGCACAGGGGGCAGCAGGGATTGGCCCCATCCACCTGGCACCCATGCTGCTGCTGTCAGACAGCGTGTGTAGGCAGGGTGCCGCGTGGTGCCCCATGTTGTCTGACAGCTTGGGGCTGCTCGGGGGCGGGGTGGGCTCTGCCATGAATATCCAAAGGCCCCAATGACGGTTGCTACAGTCAGTGAATGCGGGGCCTTTTTTTCCCCTGACAATTTTCTGACAGTTCAAAGCAGGCCATCACATTGGGGACATCTTCCTGGTGATAGCTGCCCTGATAGCCGGACAGGGGCACACATGGCAGCAGTACTGCACAAAGGCCAACCCTGGAGCCACAGCCCACTGGTAGCTGGCCCAGAGGGGTAGACGCCTCTACTGGCTGTGCAGTGCCCATCCGTGTCTGCAGGTGCACAAATTTGGGGCCACATGATGTCACAGGTGGCAGCAGGTCACAGACAGGCAGCAGCCCCCACTGCCAGACTGCTGCAGTGGGCAAAGGGTGCAGGGACGTCTCAGAGCTGCTGCAACAGTTCAGCTGGCACAAGGGGGTAGTGTCCCCAGGTACCAATTGGCTGGGCCCCAGAAGCTCCTGAGAGCGAGCAGCTCTAAGCAACTTGCCAGGGCAGCTTTTTATACTGCTGGGGCCAGCACAGGTACTGGCCCTGGGCTCTAGCTCCCCCTGGCTGCAGAACCAGGAGGAGCCACGCAGGGTTATTTTGCCCCAAGGGGCACAACTTGCTCCAAGCCAAAGTGCATGTCTGGAGATGTGCACTGATGCAAAAATCCTCAGCTAAAATTTGCACCCGTTCTATGTGAGCTACTGCAAGCACACAATTGCATGTGTGGACGCACCTATGAAGCCCTCTACTTCCTATTTTAAGATATCCCAAGGAGCTGGCTTCTACTTGGTACCCAATCAGTTACAGAAATCTACTGACAGACATACTACAAAAATCAATCAACCCAACAAAAATTAAAAGCCTCTCAGGATAGTCTTGTGGTCTATTCATATGTTCTCTTATTGAATGAATTCACTATTTTTCTTGCCCCAGCTTCCCACTTTAAATACAAATAATACTTTTTTACCTCACAACATTTTCTGAAGACAAATCTAGAAAACATGGGTGAGACACTCAGATACCATGTAAAATCCCACCATTAAGGAATCTATAAATAATCTGGGCAAAGGAAACCTTCTCTGTACCCTGCAATGTGTCACAGCAATCATGGGATTAGAGGACTGTGGAATCAGTGGCAGCCACCGTGCCTCTCATAAAATACTATCATTTAAAAATATTCAAGAACTTTCCTGTTCTCATTGAGACAGTTTTCTGGTGGTTTCCATAAATCCCTGGCTATTGCCATAGAATCTGGATATTGGAGAAGCTTGCCAAAACGTTGGATGAAATTTTATCAATGGACAAGAAATTAATTGAAAAACATGATTTTAGTCATACCCAAACTATCTGCAAATATAGGTTGAATTTCCCAGATAGTTTCAGATGGAAAAAATAAAACAGGCTAGATCACAAAACTGTGTCAGTGGCATCAGAACTGTGTCCTGTTAACCCATGGGCTAGGTACAGACATTATACTTTTACCAGTATAAGTGATCAGAAACTAGTCTATACCCATAACAAAACAGATGTTCAGCATGCAAAACTGGTCTTTGCCCATATCAGAACAAAAGGTTGGGGCACATAAACTGGTTTAAAAATGGCAGAACTCGGTCTAAGATTTGCACCCCTAATTGAAGGGCAAATGTGTGTTTTGTTCGCTACCAATCTAAACTACACCGTTTACAGAAAACTGCCTAAGATCGATGTTGCCTTAGGGTTTTTTGAATGTCTGTACCTAGCCATTACTTCATGGGTTAAAGCACTTACCTAGAAGGTAGGAGACTGACTCATCTCCCACTGAGCTGTGATAGCCCTTATTCTGGTTTAGTGCTTTAACCTGAGTGATTGGGTAAAAGAGGAAAAACAGAAACCTTTCACCATTGACAGCTTTATTAATCTAAACCTTGATTTCCTTTTCTTTCTTACACATGCCTAAAATTAAACATTTCTTTTCAGGATGACTGGAACATTTAGCAATGAGCAAACACAATTTTCTATGGTGTTTCTTTTTTCTGGCAGGAGAAACAAAGGGTTTTGTGTTTTGTTTTGTTTAAATTTAGTTTAATCTGAGTGATTTTTCTCTCCCCTTTGTCTTTGTGGTTTGGCAGAAGAACCAAAAAAATCCATTATTTGTACAGTCCTAACAAGGATATTCTGCCCATCTCCCTGCCAACACAAAATTGTTTTCTACCGGAGACTGTACTCTTGTGTCACAAAAATTCACAATTCTGAATACAGTCTTTTTTATCTGTACTATGATAAAGTTAATGAAACACATTATTTTTACTCATCAGTCCAAAAAAATAATCTTACTCTGCTCAGCCCAAATTTTGCAAAGCTGTCCAACCTGTTTTTATATTGACCAGTATTTTGTTCATTCTAGTTAACCAAGCCAGTACCAAACTACTGGCACTTGCCTCATTTGTCCTGGGAGAACTTTTCTTTACCAAGAAGTTTGTCTTAATAGTCAGACTACAAATGCCCCTTTCATGATTTCATTTTACTACACAAGTTCTGCTTTTTAGTGTTTCCATTTGGAGATGGTCATAAGGATTTTGGCGCAACTTTTTTATGCAGAATTTGCCTATCAAAGTGTCTATGCTTCACAAACAACAATGTTGAAGAAAAGCCCCTGAAAATTAGGCAGGTTTAAAATATGACATCTTACTCACCTGACCCTTCAGTATCCCACATAGTTAGCTGGAAACCAACTTCCCAAACTTTCAGACTTGTGAGCTCCTGATTAGCCAGGACTTTCAGGAGCCCCAGATCACCAGCAGTACAGGTTTGCAGATTCAAGCCTATCCAATCTAAAATATTGCCACAACACTAGGGAGAGCCAGATGGAAACACTAATGATTCTACCCAGTAGAGCTGGATGGAAACTAATGATAGATACGCTTTCAAACCACACATCTGTGTTTTTGAGTTTTGTTCCAAGTCTGAGTAAAACCAAACTAAAAATCTTTTAATCCCCTGTGAAACAAAATTACTGTTCTCCGCCCAGCATCATTCATACCCATTAATCCTACATACCAATTGGGGCATGATTTAGCCCTTATAATAATAATAAAAATATAAAATAATGCACATTGCAAAATATATTTTGTTCATGTAATCTGACAGTTGCTTCCTTTATTTATGACACTATGCTAGTAATTTCTGCTTATAATTTTTACAAATAAAGATGTCACAGTTTCAGAACCTCACTTGCAGATAGCTATTCATATTTTTACTGAGAAGTAACAAGAGCCTCCATTTTTGTGAGCATACTTGCGTTCAAGCTGAGCATAAAGATTAGCAAAGTTCTGCTACATGTGGGTAAGGATATTTTAATACGGTAGGGCAGAACAATCTTTTATGAGGGTTTAATTAAACTGGTATCCCACTAATCATCTTTCACATCTGGTGTTAATGTAGAAAAATTCAAGTAAGGCAAACCGTTTTTACTGCCCGTGATGGAATTATGAATTGATATGTTAACTACTGTACAGAAAATTGCCTAACCCATAAGAAAAAAAACTCTGTCAAGCAGCAGCTATTGAGCTTGAGCTATAGGAATAATTTATCTGCAGAGCTGCCATCAGTGTGTAGCGGAAATAAACCTATTCCATAAAACAGGACATAGGTGTTTGAATACTGACCATAAGACATTGTTAGAATGTGTATAGAAAATAAAAGTGGCACTGGTAGACTTGCTTAACACATATGGAACCAGTTATCTGGAACCTAAACAGATTACTTTGAAACTTTTCACCCACTTGGTTAAAGCACCAAGAACACAAACAGTGTGTATGGATAAGATTATGCAAGTCACTTGAATTAATAATGCTGAAATTTAACTTGCACTGAACTTCCTTGACAAATGTTTGGCTATGGCTGTTTAATGAGGTGCATTAAACTCATTTAATTTATACCATACCATATACTATATACCACACAGCACAGAATTTAACTGTGCTGTATGGTATATGTAATTTAACATTCTTAATGATAAATTCAAATTAAGAAAACTAGTTGAATCATTCTGAACCCTGCATTAAGATGCAAATTAAGTGCTGACTTGAGATTCTCGGGCATTAAAGGCAGCCACAATTGGGTAGTCTTAGCTGTGCTTAAAGATTTACAAAAACAATATAAAAATGTTAGCTGCATACCGTTTATCATCTCCCCTCCATGATGCCCTGACTTCAGGAATCCAAAGACTGTTTTGGATTGACAGGCACAGTCTACACAGGCCTGCACAGCCTGCTGAAGTACCACATTTACAGGACCTGGTCCAAAGTGATCTGGAAGTTGCTGAACTTTCTTCTTATCCAGGTGAGGTCCAGCGTTTCCATGCTTGTTAACATACACGCAAACTGAAAAATTACAAGCCATATTTTACCATGGAATCTGCCTGCTTCAGGCACAGTCAATATACTCAAGAAGTAAATATTTTCACAAGTTTGGCTTTTACTGAAAAGCATATTGTTCAGTTTAACTGATACAATAAATACCTAACCTTTCCCTAACATCAAGATTTGTCAATAGTTAACAATGGAAGTTGTAATGCAGTAATAGATCAGCCAAGAGGTCCTAACAGATTGCAAGGAGACCAGGATTTTGACCAGCTATCAAAACTGTCAACTGCACAAGCCTTCCTTGCCCCACTTGAACATTCGCATTCAATTAATATGCTTTCTTCTGCAGTTATCACCAAGGAGCCCTTTTGATCCTCTTCTGCATAACTTAGTCTAACTCTCTGGTCAATGCTCTTTGCCGACCCCTAGAATTTATTGAACTGTGTGCACAGTGATGCCTGACAAAGCATTATTACAATGCTCCACTGTGTGAAAAATACTCCCAGTGTGTGTTGTACATAAGTATTCACTTCCACAGGAAGCACCATGCAGCTTGTCCCTTTAATGCTTTTACATTTAAAATAGCAAATATAGCTTCCTATTAGACTAAGTGAATGGTGGTGCCAAACCCCAGGACAATCACCACCCAAACTAGCTGCCAGCCACATAAGTCCAAATTCCTTTCTTTTCCAACCTGCCCTGTGTTTAAAACCCTCCTGCCTCACCACTACAAAATATTCCCAGCCTGTATTTGTATTTGCCACTGAACCTTACCCAGAGGAAAACTCCATAACACTATAGCCAACTGATAGATGCTCTGAACTATAGAAGCACACAGTAGAAAAGGAAGACCTAAACTAAACTGCATTACTCTGTAAATAACATAGGGAACTTTAGAGTTAAAATCTACCAATACACCAGTCAAATACATGTTTATGAAGACATATTCTGCAAAACGAACAAGCACAACAGAAGCCACAACAAAAAGCAACTGTTCACTCAAGGGAGACAGAGCTATCACAGCCATTAGGCTACGCAGGTTAAGCAACAAGACAAAAAAAGTGGTGGAATGCTGCTGATGCTGAAGTCAATAGGAGTTTTGCCACTGACTACAAGGGGACCAGGATTTTTCTTTGTTGTATTTATCATGACTTAATAACACACTGTTCTATTGTTCAGAGCAGGCATAAGAATTAAGATGAAAGAAATCTGCCTTGTTGAACAATGGCATTTTTTGGGTTTAAATGAAATTTGGATTTTTAAAGTGATTGAAATATGTAAAAACAATTTTAATGATCCCAAATTCTACATTCCTATCTATTCACTTTTTGGCATCAGAAGTTGCAGGAAGCACAGACATGGTGGTGAAGAGAAATATAGCAATCTGTAAAATATTTCCTTTTTAAAAAAAAAATCCTTTCACTCAGGCTGAAGAATGTTTGTAAATATGACAGTCATTTGACTGTTACATGCTTACCTTTGCCTTGATGCTAACTTGGAATGTCTGCAAAAGATGTTTCAAGCACAGACTAATTCTACTGTGCATTAGTGTGCCAGGCAAAACCCATGCTAATGTGCTAATGCACAAAATTAGTCTACTGAGCAATAGCATCACCCGAAATGTGTGCACTAGCACTACTACGCAGTAGCACCAGTTACTGCACATTTAGTTGGTAGTTACCTGGCAATAACAGGTACTAACTAAATGTGCAGTAACCACTGCACATTAATGCATGTGTAGATGTGCCCACTGTGAAGCAGGAGTTAAGGAAACGGAAAGGCAAAAAAGGGAACAGTTTCTTTTGTAAACGCAACTTAAAATGGTAGTACTTTACCTACCCCTATTTTGGATACTTAGTAGATGCTCAGAATTTGATCAACAATATACACATGAGGCCTATTTAGCTAACAAGTTTTTTTTCTTTTCCATCACCCATTTGATAATATGGTTCAAGGTCTTTTTTTTTTTTTTTTTTTTTAAATAAGGTCTACTTCTCCTGCTTAGCTTAACTTAGCCCACTTCTCCTAGATGGCTTCTTTCAATAAAAATGTATGCAGAAAACCACACCTTTATGATCTATTTCTGTGTTCTCTGGAGTGTAATGGGGTATTAGGTGTCTTTTGAGGACAGCTATTTCCAGTAAAGTTTGCTCATGATTGAGATGGACATAAGGACATACTTTTGTTACGCCTTTTTTTCTTCTCATCACAGCAGAAGCTAGGCTATTGCAGACAACTGAAAGCAATGGACTTTCTGATTCACATACCAAGCGTTTTGCCATTTAGCATCAGCAAATTGCTGATGTCTTGGTGCTGTCTTCTTACAATGCATGCATTAAATACCAGTCTTACCTAAGTAAATTGGAGACCTGGAATTTAAAAATATGTTAGCAGGATAGTGGTTTACAGTAATGTTTACAATTATGAATAATTGTGGCATAAAATGATGTGATTATTTCTCTTTAAAGGGCAAGGTGATTTCATACTCAGCATTTCCATTTTACCTGTGGATATAACTGCCGCTGTTGTACCAGCTATGCCAATGCCATCTTTAAGTACCTGTGTACCGCCACTGTCCCCATCAGGAGAAGTAAGTGGAGATGAAGGTGTAGGAGGAGACTGAACTGGCAAGGTTTTTTTCTGTTTAAACAAAAGCCCCAACAAACAAACAAACAAAAATTCAGTAAAAGATGTTGTTTTCTTAAAGAACATTCAATCAGAAGAAAACTCGGTATTATCACACACTACTACAGTGAAGAGAATATGCCTTTGAAGTGCCACCTACTGCAATGAAGCTCATTCCATCCAAAATGAAGACCCTGTACTGTATAAATTAACTCATCTGCATACCTTTGATAACTATTCGACTAAATCAGCAAGGCAGCTAGTGAGGGAACCTCTTATCTAACAAAGGAGGGACCAACTGAGAATAGGAAATAAAGGGGGGGAGGGGTGGCCCAACCCCAGGTCAGCCATGCACAGGGGGAGGGCATGGCCTGGACCTGATTCAGCCATGTGGGTACTGGGGAGTATTGCATCCACGCCAGAAGATAGGCGGGTGATCCAGGCTGACCTGGACAAGCTCAGCAAATGGGCAGACGAGAACCTCATAGTGTTTAACACCGATAAATGCAAGGTTCTCCACCTTGGGAGGAAAAACCTGCAGCACCCTTATAGGCTCGGCAGTGTTACGTTGGTTAGCACTACAGAAGAAAAAGACTTGGGGGTCATCATTGACAACAAGATGAACATGAGCCTCCAATGCGATGCTGCGGCTAGTAAAGCGACCAAAATGTTGGCGTGCATCCATATATGCTTCTCGAGCAAATCCTGGGACGTCATTCTCCCCTTGTACTCGGCCTTGGTGAGGCCGCAGCTGGAGTACTGCGTCCAGTTTTGGGCTCCACAATTCAAAAAGGATGTGGAGAAGCTTGAGAGAGTCCAGAGGAGAGCCACACGCATGATCAGAGGTCAGGAAAACAGATCTTACGATGACAGGCTGAGAGCCACGGGACTCTTTAGCCTGGAGAAGCGCAGGCTCAGGGGTGATCTGATGGCCACCTATAAGTTTATCGGGGTGACCACCAGGATCTGGGGGAACGTCTGTTCACCAGAGCGCCCCAAGGGATGACGAGGTCGAACGGTCACAAATTCCTGCAAGACCATTTCGGCTGGACATAAGGAAGAATTTCTTTACTGTCCGAGCCCCCAAGGTCTGGAACAGTCTGCCAGCGGAGGTGGTTCAAGCACCTACATTGAACACCTTCAAGAGTAAATTGGATGCTTATCTTGCTGGGATCCTATGACCCCAGCTGACTTCCTGCCCTTTGGGCAGGGGGCTGGACTCGATGATCTCCCGAGGTCCCTTCCAGCCCTAATGTCTATGATTTGGCTTTGCAGGGGGGAGGGGCAGGGGAATTTGGCAGCAGGGAATGGTGGCAATGTTAATGGCTACTGCTCCCCCACCACCAAATTCCCAATTCAGGGGGAGCCCTATGGGCCAAGTTCTGTCTCCATGGGCTATATTAGGCAGGCTGAGCTGTTTTAAGCTAATCAGGTCTGTAAATAAGCTGCTTGAATTGTTGAGCAGTTCCTGTATGCAACCTGGGTAAGTGGCAAAAAGGTTTAATCAGAGTACTAGATAGGCCCTGATATTAAACTCCAGGCAAATCATTTTTGAAAATGTATAGCCTCTACTAAGATTTGTTTCAGTATCATAACCACTTAATTCATCCAGCTGTTGGGTGTCTAGTAAAACCCAGAATGGCATAAGGAACCTAAAATGGCAAAACAGTAAATCCAATACAAACACGTTACTAATGACCCCGTTTCCCTTTTATGAGAAAACACACATAAAATACATCTTATCTTCTGCTCTCAGCTCTGTTTAAAACTTCCTTTCAACCAGCAACCGTCTTTAATACCACCATATCATCATTCATATATGGGATTTAAGGCCAGGTATAGACGTTATATTTTTACCAGTGTAAGCGATCAGAAACTGGTCTATACCTGTAACAGAACAGAAGTTTGGCACACAACATTGGTTTATACCCATAACTGAAGTCTGGCACACAGACTGGTTTAAAAATGGTGGAACCCAGTCTCTGATTTGCTCCTCCCCGCCCCACCAAATGGAAAGTGTGTTCTGTTTGCTACCAAACTAAATTACATTGCTTACAGAAAGCTATGCAACTCAGATCAATTCCACCTCAGGCTTTTTGAATGTCTGTACCTACCCTAAGAGGCAGTGTTAGGCAAGCAGTTTGGAAGAGGTAGGGGATGGTGAGGGGAGATAGCTGCGGGCTCTGAGCCTGCAAAGGTCAGAGAAGGCATACATCTTCAGAGGTACTGAGTGGAGGATGAAGAACAAGCTCATTGTCAGTGGCTACTTATTTCATAAATGTAGACTGTCTTCCCCTATGATTGTGCTTCCTTAAGGCAAGCTCCGTAGTAGTGCAGAACTTGTACACTAAAATACTAGACTAAAATGTTCAAAAACAAAAAAAGCTTCAAATACTCAAATGTCAGCAGATTGTTTAAAATATGTTAAACTATAATTATTTGCCTTTTGATTATTAGTGTTTAGGGTGCATTCAGATTATAGGAAAGTAAGGCTGGAAGGGACCTCATAAAGTCATGTAATCCAGCCCTCTGTTCGAGGCAGGATCACCCTTAACTAAATCATCCTAGTTAAGTGTTTGATTAACCAGCTTTTTAAAATTACCAGGGATGGAGATTCTACAGCCTTTCTATGTAGCTTATTCCAATGCTTGGCCAATCTCATAATCAGAAAGTTCTTCCTTGTGTCCAAACTGAATTTCCTCTGCTGCAGTTTGAGGTCATTATTCCTAACCTGTCCCCTACAGCCAAAGAGAAAAGTCTATCTCTATCCTCAGATAATAATTCTGTTATAATTTTGTTAAACCAGGAAAATTTTTATTTTTAAATTGGCTAGGCTATTAATTATGAGCATGTCTGAAAATAAAGGGAATTTTAGAGCAGTTTTAACCCGTTTCCATTTCTCTCCATCAGATCAGATGCTTTACTTTCAAAAATGGCCAGTCCCATGTTATTTTGCACAAATTTAAGACTATTGGGATTTATACCAGTGTACAGATTACCTCATGGAGGCTTCCATACTGCTGCGAAACAACCAAAAGCTGACTGATGATGTGGTGAGGTTTCTCCTCTTTCCTACCTTCTACATTAGATGCAGGCTGCAGCCAAGGCTAGGGATTACGACTGAGATGTGCCAGTGGTTCCTTCTAGGACTTAAGACCAGAGGTTCCTGGGTAGAGGGTCTTGCCTCTCTGTTCAGGGTCTGACAGACTGCCAGATTTGGGGTGAAAAAGGATTTTTACCCCATGGTCAGACTGCAATGGAATGTGGAGATTTTTGCCTTCCTCTGCAGTAGGGAGTGTGGACCTCTGCTTAAGCTCTCTTGAGTGTATATTAACTACCTTTAACAGAAGCAGGACATTGGCTGCCATGCTCCTCGTTTCATCTGTGGCAGTTAGGGAGTTATGTGTTGTGTTGTGTTAGTATAGGTGGTAATTTTACTAAAAGGTTAGATTATGGACCTGTATAGGGTGGTTTGGATAGGGATGGTCCTGCCTCTGGCAGGAGGATGGACTAGATGACCTATGAAGGTCCCTTCCAGCTCTGCTTCTCTACAATTCTATAATTAAACTGAATGACATTAAAAGGAAACCTAAAATTGTGGTTTGCAACCGGGGCAAATGGAGCAGGCTGATCAACTCTCACAATCTTCAGTGAAATTTAGGAACGTATTTCCCACAAATGCCTTAAAAAAATTACGACTAAATGACTTTTAATATTATTTTTCACATGGAGATATTGATATCATAAATTAAACTGAGATTATCTGTGCAACTGTGGAAAGAACTGGAAAAATGAGAAAGGGCCCCTATGACAATCTCTTTCAAACTGTGGACCAATAAAGGTAGATTATGGTAAAAAATGCATTAAACAGCTACTCAGCTAGTTAAAATTTTGAATCGGACAGAATCTAGTTTTATGATTTGTGAATTAATAAACAACTTAACATATAAAGAGTGAATTTTGCTTGCTTAAATAAGTCTCTTGAAGGTAATCTCTAATATCTGTACAAAGTAGTAATTCAAAATGCAGATGTAAACATTTTATTTTATACCAGCTGAGAAGAAATTAACAACACTAGAATGAAATATTAAAATTTTTCAAGAATTGTGGCTTGATTTTTGGTTCATTGTTAGTTTCCTCTTACTAAAACAGGCAACCAATTACTTGCTAAGGGCAGAAAGGAAAAGAGAAGTCAGAAAGCAGTGGAATGGACAGAAAGGAGCATAACAAATCAAAACACTGAATGGAACGATTAAGTAAAAGTAGGGGCTTCCTTTTTCAAATCTTGTATTTAGTATGAACAAAACTAAATAGATTAAAATAACGCTTTGTCTTTATTGACATGGTATAAAATTTTGTTTATATATAAAAAAGAAAAGAATAAAAGGGGAAAAAACAGTGCTTTCCTGTCACAAGACTGAAACTGGCAAACACCATGTAGTGCAAGCTGAAGAAGAATGGTAAGGAGTCAAACTACATAAAAGGGGATTTAAATTTTGCCATATTTAAGTCTCTGGTATAGTGCAGGCTTCATGATGCCTGCTATGTAATCTCACATGTCCTTTGAGCATGAAGCCCCCTGAAATCAATAGGATGGTTTACTCATTTTTTCATTGAAAAGGGTAAAACTGTGATACTCAAACAAAAATGAGCATGTATGCAACTTTTCTTGAATTATATAACATTCTTCTGCTTCTCAGGTGTAGTAAAACAAAAACCATTAATAAAACAACTAAACATCACCATATAAAAGAGAACACTACTTCAAACAGTTCATCGGGACAGAATAGTTAACTAGAAGCGATCAGTTTACAAAATCAACATGGGCTTATATTTTACTGTTTGATGAAGAGGATAAATTTGAAACCACTTGTATAGCAGCAAACACTGTATTCATGATTGGATACAGGAATTTGAAAAGGGGAATGTGGGAGCAGTGACCAGCACTTGCAGGGTGGCTGCACGCTCTCTTCCAACCTCCCCCCAGTAACTGGGATGGGAAGACATTACTGAGAGACCAGAAGCCAGTGACTTTTTGGCTAAGTACAGACAGTCTAAAAGCCCAAGGCAGAATTGTTTCAGTGTCTGCAGGTTAGTTTAAGCTTGTGTAGACTAAACCAATAAGCAAGTGAACAGACAGTCGCTTTGGATTCTGGAAATGCAGCCACATGCCTGTAGTGGCCCAGGCCAGAAGCCAAGGAACGCTAAAGCACACCTCCCCGCTCAGCTGAAGCAAACAATCTGGGCCAAGGCTAACCCACCCATTCTGCACGGGAGGGATATGCAGGGAAGGTGCAAAGCATCTTGGGATGCAGGAGGGTTATAAGTTAACTTGAACCTGGAGAGGATCTTGAACAGCAGTTCAATAAATTGGTTTAACCTAAATCAGTTTTGTCTAATACTATAACCACCCTGGTTTATCTTAAACCAGTTTTGGCCATTTTGAAAGCAGAACTGAACTTCTGTTGTGTTACAAATTTGAACCTGTTTCAAATCACTTATACCAATTTATGTGCAACTTCTGTCCCTAGCCTTTAGGTCCCCAAAGCAGGAAAAAAATCCTGCTTCCCCACACATAACCTGACATGTCCTCTCCCATTTACTCCCTTCCCTACCTGCCAGTGCCATTGTCCCTGGCTGACCTGGGGGCAGGAGGACCTCCAAAGCAATCCTGCCCTCCTGCAGCTAGGCTGCACAGGGAGACAGGCTCAGCCAGGGGTACTGGCAGAAAGTGGGTTCTCCCTCCTTGAACCTGCTCCCAAGCTGATGGGGAACACTGGGGTGGGGGGATCAGATAGGGAGAGAGAACTCATGTACACATACAACATAGAATATCTTTGTAGCTGGTTTTTATGGTGCCTGAAAATTGAATGTATGGCTTGCCCCATCTCCATACTGACATATCTGTTGGCATCAGGGTGGGGCTGACCTGAGCCCAGTTGGATACCACAGGCTGTTCCCAGTCCCTGTGCCCCATGCCCTTGCACAGCCCAGCATCGATGCCTAGGGGGCTGCAAGTGCCAGGTGGGGAGAGTGAATTAGCTCCCTCCATTTGGCCTGTTCAAAGCTGTGCACCCAGCAGTCCCATCAGGACTGTACCTTGTGCAGCTTTTGACTTGTCAGTGTATGTAAAACACAGGATCTGGGTGCCATATGTGCTGACAAGTTGAAAAAGCATGATTGGGATCTGATCCCTGATTTCCTCAAACTACACATCCTGCACATGTGGCATGGCAGGCTATCCGATTATTCCGATCTGGGATGAGTTCCTATTGTGTCATTAAATTAACTTGTACTGGGGGCCCAAGACTCACTCTTGTGCAGTGGCCATGTTTTTTTAAAAGTAAAGTACTAGTTCATTTTGTGAAGAGTCTAACGCTGTCAGAGTAGGCACACGAGGTGTTTTCTGAAAATACCTACATCAGGCACCTCAGGGGACCTAGACATTTGTTTGCCAAGCCCCTGGATCACAATCAGGCTTAGATGGGGGAAGGGACACTTACAAAAGCTTAGTGAGGCAGCTTTGCACTAGGGGCAGCTGTGATGTCTAGGGCAGTAGTGGCTGCCTTTGCGCCCCCCACAAAGGTGGGACTACGAGCTGCTGCCTTGGTTGTCCCCAGCCTTCCCTCTAAGCTGAGTGGCATGTGCAGCTATGCAGGCGCACCTGGCAGTGCGACATGAGCATGCCTGCACAGCCACACATGCCTCACAGCTTACAGGAAACACTGGTTGTCCCCCTCAGTTACACTGCTTGATGGCAAGTTGTTCAGATCAAGACAGTTCTAAGCATGCCACAGAAGCAGAATTCCACACATTTATGCACATTTAGATTGAAACAGGAAAAGGCTTATTGAGTTTAGATGCCACTACCCCATCTAGATCAGTTTTGGACTTGGGTGGAATTTAAGTGTTTACGTCCTTTTTTTTTTTAAATGCATTTACAGTCCTTATTTGATTTCACCTGCATTAAAAACGAAGGGTTAAAATAAGTTAAACAGTACAAACTTAAAATGTATTTCAGTAAATGTATTTATTTAAGTAAGAAAACAACTAAATTTAAGTAAGCTAGATCTTCCCTGAACTTGGAAATTTACTGAAATAGGTTTTTTTTCCCAATTTATCTTAATCCACTGGATTTATTATTATGACTAATTCTTCTGAAAAAAATCTTATTCCAAAACAAGTGGCCTCACAGAGGTTTATACTGAAAATAAAAAACCCAGCATTCCATTCAAGTTATTTCAGGAAATTTCCAAATACAGAGAAACTCTAAGCGTCTGAAGGGAAAATAGCACCAAGCTTTACATGAAATTATGTGCGTTTGTTCAAACAAACAAACAAACAAACAAACCAAAAATAAAACATTGTAAAGAACTGCAATACCCGTTGAAGTGGTAAATGGAACTAACCTTTCTTCCAGGTTTCAAAGTTTTTTTCCTTGTTTTGAGATTTTCAGTATGAGTGGCATTTTTTGTCAAGGGACCATTTTTTGGAGACTTGCCCTTCATAGGAACTACAGATTGCCCGGTAGGTTTAGCCCGACTTTGTTTTCTGCCCCGCTGAGCTGATGCTGAAGCAGACTTCTGTGGCGACTGCATTGCACTCCGGGTCACTTTGGAAGGGGAATACTGGGTTTTTGCACCAGTCTTAGTAGTGGAAACTGAGGAAATACAAAGCAAATGAGGGGAAAAAACCCACTCAAAATGAATTCCAGAATCTGAAGACATTTTATATCATTAGGCTGGGGTTAATTTGTTCTAGCAAAGCAGGTATTTTAAGAACTATTTAAAAAAATGCTGCATATTCATTTTTAAAATTATATTTAAAAATATCAAACAGTAACAGGCATTTAGTGTCACTACTTAATTTATCTAAATCTGAAAGTAACAGAATCTGTTCCATCCAAAATGTATTCAAGAGCAATTATTCTACAAGGAATTATTTTCAGATACAATTCAAAGACTATTTGAATCCACTCACCCCACAGATGTTTCTTATAGTTTTTGCTATTACTACTAACAAACTTACGTTTTTATTATGCTTTTTCATCCAAAAGAATCTCAAAGGGTCTTACTGTAAGAAATCAATCCACCCACCTCTAAAGGCAGTTGCTGCCAAAGTAATCAATGCAACTATTTAACAGTGTACAATGTTAGAAAAGAATTTTGAGCAGAAGATAAAGAAAAACATTCAAGTACAAAGTAGTAATTTTTTATAAGCAAAATAAAAAATAATTAGAATTTGTCACAGATACTAGAATAAAAACCAAAGTCCTTGTGGAAAATGCAAAAGATGACATATTAAATGATCATTTCTTCAGCTTTAAAATTCCTTTTGTAAGAAGGAATTGACAGCATCATGGCTCACCATTTTCAGCTTAATCCTGCTCGGAAAAAAAGAAAAGTAAAGAACAACAGCTACGAAATAGTTTCTTGGTGTATCTAAATGTCCTTTGCAGGTTCTTTCATCCATATAAAATATTGCTTAACCCTATGTAATTCATCAGGTATGACCATCTCACAGCTTAAAAGCAACAGGCTGAAAGCCAAAATCAAAGTTCTGTTAAGCAAAGGCTTCCAAGTTAGCAATATATTTTCACCCATTTTATTTTTCTCTAAAGCACTAAAGATGAATTTATTATAACAATTTATTTGGTAACAGACTGACAATAAAGGACAACATAAGATAACAAATACATGGGAGTTGTTTTACATAGATAGCACTGATGAGAATGTACATCTTGTTACTTCCCAGTACCACCTGTGGCCAAGTCAAAAAGCAATACCTGGTTCCAAAAAAACCTGTACCTATTTTTCTTTAGCAAGATAAATGATAAAGAGAGACATAGAAGCCTTCTGAGGAAGAGGTAAGCCAGTAGAGGCATTAGTCAACCCTTGTACCGCAAGGGGAAAAAAGAAAGTTCCCTTAAAAAAAAAAAAAAATCACCTGAAATTAACACACAAAATAATTCCTTCCCCCCCCCCCCCGGCAGCCTACAGCCTAACTATTCACATACAAAATGTAAAAGATCTGCTTTGATGGATTCTCTGTCACTGGAGGTCTTAAATCAAGACTGGATGTCTTTCCTAAAAGATATACTTTCACTCAGCCAGAAACTTGGAGGTTTCCACATGCAAGAATCACTATTGCCTATCCTGTACAGGAGACTGGACTAGATGATCACAATTGTTCTCCCTGGCCTTAAAAAAAAAAAAACTACAAATGAAAACGTGAGGGACTTTACATTAAAGGTTAAGGCGGAATGGACAAACCTATAGTGTCTGATCTGGAACACTGCTACAAGCTAAAAGTAGAGATCAGGGTGAACTTAAAGTATTTGCACTTTCTCCAATTTTGTGGACAAAGGTGTGCTACTTAAAACATGATTCACATTGAACATAAATAAAACCTTCAAATAAAACCAGAAGTTACATTAGTATGGACATCTAGACAGGCCATTACTACCAGGCTTTACAATACAGTATTTAGTGCTGAGCTACATGTGTGTTATATACCATAACAACCTAGCATTCAGCATTATAACTAATGCTTTTCCTTCGATATATCAGTTACATCAGTTAAAAGAAAAATAATTTAACAGAAAAGCAAAATTAACTGTGAACCCCAAAATGATATCTTAAATGATCATAAACAAAAGTTCTATAAATACAAGTCTAGAACACTTCAGGATAATTGAATTATGCATGTTTGCTTTATGCCCCTTATAGATCAAATGTCCTTACAAATATTTGTAATGCTAAATATATATTGAATCCATTTCTCTGTCACAAACTGTCTCTACACATCAGGAAGGAAAAAACTTCTGAACCTGGAAAGTAATCACTTTCCTTTCACTTACGTACTTGAAGATTTATAAGATTTCATGTATAGCATCTTAAAGTAAGTTTGAATGAAATTTTAACCAATGCAGATAACATCATTCATTATACACTTCTGACTCTTGCAAGTGACAACAGTGAAAGCCGGGGAAGATTATAATATTCCTTTATGTTTATTCTAATATAAAATACAGCTATTTTTATTCATTTATTCTTATCTCACAATTTTGTGTTTAATAAATGTCATAAAGTTGCAAATAAATGTTTGCTATACAAATTTGTTGTGTCCGTGTATACTGAAACGAAGCAAACACATTCACATATTTTTTCCCACTGGAAATGAAATATTAAATACATAAATAATTTTAAAGTCATGATAAAACAAGTACTATCAAGTTCTAAAGAGCATAGGTACATGTTTCTACATACAGAGCAAATATTTAGTCCTTTGTAGAAAGGATGGATATCTATAAACAAAGACTAACAATACAAGCAGTACAAACCATTCCATGATGCACTGTTGAAATACAATATAAAAGCATTTTTATTGCACCATCTTCCTACCTTGATAGTCCAGAGAACCAAATATTAGCTGCATTGACCATTAAGGGGGTTTGGCTCCCATTTGTTCATTTTTCTTCTTACTAGGACTGAAACTGATTTTTTGAATAAGCAAGACTACAACAAAGCCCATGCTGCCTATGCAGCAGAACTGAAATAGTAGCAAATGGGGATGGACCTATTTGCATTTGTTGATTTAAAGGGGGGGGTGGTAGAGGAGAGTGAGAGACTGCAAAAGTAATTCGCATATTGTCTGCAGGCTGTATTGACAGTGATCATCAGTCACCTGCTCATACTTCCTTCACCCCTGCCTTCAGTGGGAGACCAAAGGTTACACTGGGTCACAGAATCTGGAAAGAAATGAAAAGACATGCAAAATCTAGCTGCCAACCCACTGCATCTGTGGACAAAGTTATCCCCACTGGACCACATGTTCCAAAAACTAAGACATTTTAATAGTCTCAAGAGAACTTGTTAAAATATATCAATGAAAAGAAGAGAGAGAAAAAATACCAGGCTCTGCTTGCAATTACTGCAGTATTTAGATAGAATATTTACAACAGAAACAGCACATTTGCTTTTTCAGCATACTGCTTTGCATCACAATGGTCTTCTCATTTGCACAAACAAAATAAAGCATTTGTTTCATTCTGTTCCTCTGGAAAAAAATATCAACTGTTCAAGTTCCATGGGTTTGATGCATATAATTTAAGTACATAGCATTCCTTCCAATGTCTCAACCTAAATTTAAAAAGTTATTAAAACTCCTTAGAAAAGATAGTCATGTTGAACTAAAACTACAGATGTGCATTATCAACTTTAATGAAAGCCTATACAGTTTTAAACATTAACAAAATATTCAGTTTTGAAAGTTCGCAGAGCTTTTTAATTTTGCTACTGTTGTATTAAAGGTGATATGTGAATGTTTAAGTTAGAAAAATATGCAAGAACTTCCAGGATATCAGTTATTACTACCATGAAAACATTTTCAAATGCTCCGAAGTCAAATTACTGCCCTGATAATGCCATCTCTATAACTTTATGATTAACACATGAAGGAGAAAAGATCTAAATGTCCTGTCATACAACTTCTGCAATCGGTGCTAAAGTCTTCATTCACAAAAGCAAACTCGTTGAAGATACTCTATATGAATAAGCCAAATTCAGTATGGCTTACTCAGGCAATCAAAATACCTGAGCTCCTGTGTAGGGAACCAGGGGATTTGACCATAGGTTATTATAATGGAGATTTTTCTATTAGGCTTCTTCAGAGAGTTGAGTAATTGGTAAACCTAAAGCTGCAAAAAACTCATTCAAGATGTGGGAAGCCTAATCAGAAGACTAGACATTCTTCTTCAAATATAAAATTTGCCTTAAAAAAATTGTCTTTCATTTTATGCTGTTCACCTTAAGTAAAGCAGAATAAGGCATAAAACTGCAGAATTTGTAATATGAATGACTTAATTCAGACAGACTTGCAGAAAGGTAATGACTGAAAGTTGTTAGAAGCACTGAAATAAAATTACAAGAAAACAGATCCAATGATAGTTCTGTGTGTATGACTCCCTTGCAGTGGTGTAATGATGGGTGGGTGAGTACTACAGGGCATGAGTCCTGGATGCTGCCTAAGGTGGGGTGCCAGAATGGAGCTGGAGGGGCTTCTCACCCTCCTGCTGTCTCCTCCTCCCTTCCTCCTTCATCTTCTCTGTAACAGCTCAGCAGTGGGGAGAGCAATGCAGCAGTAGCTGTGGCTGAGGAGTGGGTGCACAAGTAGGCTTCAGTAAAGAGCATCCTGGGAAATGTACTTCTAAACTCTGAGAAATAGCTTTAGAGTTGTATAAGGTGGACTCTGAAAACGGAGGCATAACTCTGGCTGCATGTGACACTGTAGCAGCAACAGAGGTTTGCAGTTGCAGGGGGAAATGTCACCTCTTTTTTTTGGCCAATGCACACCAGTGATTTTTGGGCTGCTTGACATGCAGGTCAGTGGCAAAAAAAAAAAAGAGAGGACATCTCCCCAAACATCTGCAAACCTCAGGATGCTGTTCCAGCACCAGGCGCCTCCTCTACTGCTGAAGCAGGAGCTGAAGCAGCTGCTGTAGGAAAGCGCAGTATGCAGGGGGAGGGAAAATGAGGGACTGCCCAGGAAGCAGCACTTGCCAATTATACATCTGCTCCCTCAGAGTTCTGGGCATGCATTGCAGAGTACTTTCTGAATGAAGTCCAACGCATTAATCTGGGCAGAAGAATAATTCAATCTGAAAGATGTTATATGATTAATATACTATTAATATATACTGTTTTTTTCCTTTTTTTCTTTTGCATTGCTTATTGTTATTTGTATTCTGACAGCATCTTTCCACATCAAATTAGGGAACCAGTATACACCAAAAAAAATACCCACATATTCATGGACAGACCTCTCCTGCATCTATAGAGCTTAACAAACAAAATAGACAAGGCAGAAAGAGTGAGAGAAAGAAAATCTCTCCCTCCTTTACAGATGAGAAAAGTAAGGCAAAGAGATTAAGTCCAAGTTCCTAAAAGAAGTCCATGGAAGAGCCTCGTAGGTTTCACTCCAGTCCTTTACTCACAACACCAGACTTCGATGAGATGGGTCAAAATTATTATGATGTTGAGCTAGGAGGAAGAGAAAGTTTTGGAATAAAAAAAACAGCTGCCAAGAATCACAGTGTGCGAAATTTATTAAAGTATTTTGGAGACACAAGATCAATAAAAAGGACCTTTAATATACAATAGCTATTTAATATGGTATTTGGAAGCTGTAAGGTTAAAGGGTATACACAAATACACCCAAAAATTCTTAATTCTATTGCTGCCTTAAAAGCAAAACTGTACTTAAGAGAATATTCTTCTTTGGCAAGGAGAGGGACAGCATGATTTAATTCACTAACTTCTTTTACTTTCATTATTCTATCAAAGCAGGTTAAAATCCTGAATGAGACTTTCAGTCTCCTTTCACCTTCATGAAAAAGAAATAAAACCTGGACCTCATAATAAAATGGAAGAGAACAGTTATTTCATTCAAAACCATCTGGTTATTTGGAGGTGAGTGACCTCCCCCTTTTTCCCCAGCCACTCTGCCAGACTGAAAGAATCTGACTCCCCTCGTCACAGTTTTCTCTCACACATTAAAACAGAGGAAAATCCAAGAGATGCTCAAAACCACCATCTGTAAAATGGATCTGTAATCCTAATGACTGCCTGAAAACCAGTAAAGATCTACCCTGCCTAACAATATTCAAAATAAGCAACACTACCTTCCAAAGAGAAAACCACTCTTAAAAACGAAACAGCACACCCTACAATCCTCACAATCCTAAGAAAAGGCAATCCTTAGTGTAGAAAACTTTCAACTGGAGTTCTATCTCCATGCCTAAGCCAAATGAACAAAATCATAATCAAGCTCCAAGAACAGAACTAGGTAGGCAAAACTCTAAGACACTCCTTTTCAATAAAATATTTCTAGTATAACTGTATGAAGTACCTAAATATACCATATTTTCGCAAATAGAAGGTAACACTCTTTAGAAGACAACTCCCCAATAATTAGATTCTATATCTGGAAAGTTCATAAATCTGTTATAATTTTCCAGGTATAAAATCTAAATATTGGAATTTTGCCTTGAATTTGTCCCTCTTCCACTGCTACAGCAGGCATAATTAATTTGGAGGGTGAGACAGACCTTTTAATCTTTGCTTTCCCCCAACATTTCTGGGATCCTGTGACCCGGCTGACTTCCTGTCCCTGGGGCAGGAGGCTAGACTCGATGATCCTCCGGGGTCCCTTCCAGGCCAAATGTTTCATAGTTTCATAGTTGGTAGGGTCAGAAGGGACCTGAGCAGATCATCAAGTCTGACCCCCTGCCATGGCAGGAAAAGGTACTAGGGTCAAACGACCCCAGCAAGGTGTTCATCTAGCCTCCTCTTAAAGACCCCCGGGGTAGGAGCCTGCACCACTTCACTTGGAAGTTGGTTCCAGATCCTAGCCGCCCTGACCGTGAAGTAGCACCTCCTGATGTCTAATCTGAATCTACCCTCTGCCAGCTTGTGACCGTTATTTCTAGTCACTCCTGGCGGTGCTCGGGGGAACAGGGACTCCCCCAGTGCCTGCTGGTCCCCTCTGACTAGTTTGTAACAGGCCACTAGATCTCCCGTCAGCCTTCTCTTGTGGAGGCTGAACAGGTTCAGGTCCCATAGCCTCTCCTCATAGGGCCTGCCCTGCTGCCCCCTGATCGTGCGAGTGGCCCTCCTCTGGACCCTCTCCATGTTGTCCACATCCCTCTGGAAGTGCAGCGCCCAGAACTGGACGCAGTACTCCAGCTGCGGCCTGACCAGTGTCGCATAGAGGGGGAGGATCACCTCCTTGGACCTGCTTGAGATGCATCTGTGGATGCATAACAGGGTATGGTTGGCTTTCCTGACTGCCTCCCCACACTGTCGGCCCATGTTCATCTTGACATCAGTGATGATTCCAAGATCCTTTTCTGCCTCTGTACTGACAAGAAGGGAGTTCCCCAGCCTGTAGGTATGGTGCTGGTTCTTCCTCCCCAGGTGCATCACCTTGCATTTGTCAGTGTTGAAACCCATCGTGTTCTCACCCGCCCACCCCTGTAACCTGTCTAGGTCTGATTGCAGCCTATTCCTTCCCTCTAGTGTGCCCACATCCCCCCACATCTTAGTGTCATCAGCAAATTTGAACAGGGTGCTTTTTACCCCCTCGACCAAGTCGCTGATGAAGATGTTGAACAGCACGGGCCCGAGGACCGAGCCCTGGGGAACCCCACTGCCCACATCCCTCCAGGTCGAAAATGACCCATCCACCAGCACTCTCTGGGTGCGGACCTCCAGCCAGTTAGCGACCCATTTGACTGTGTAGGTGCCGACACCACAGTCCCCTAGTTTTTTTAATGCGAATGGGGTAAGAGACAGTGTTGAAGGCCTTCTGAAAGTTCAGAAAGACTACATCCACTGCTACCCCTGTGTCTAACGACTTGGTGCCCTGGTCATAGAAGGCCACCAGGTTGGTTTGACAGGACCCGCCTCTAATGAACCCGTGTTGGTTGCCCCAAGCATATGTCTATGAAATATATGCAACATTTTCCCCTGACAGCTCCTTTCTCCTCTCCTTACTGTTAGACCCTGTTCTCCCTGAGCACATGGAAACAAGGAGCAAATCTGAAACAATAACTTTGAAATTAAACATGGCTATAGAAATACGCATATAGTACCCATACTCCTAGTTCATTCAGCATTGATGAATTACCTTTTTTGAAACTGCTGCACATTTTAGCACAGGTATTCCATAACCACATGTCCGAGCAGCACTTTGCCACCTACCTATATATAGTACAAACTGCAAACTATGTTTTTCCCCCCACAAATTTTGTGCCTCTAGCCAAACCAATTCCAAATATTATCAGCTGAGCAGAGCTCAACTGTTCAAGTTTGTGTGCCTGTTCAATTCTGCACTACCACTGGTAAGTATCCTGCCTCCCAGACTCTTCAGCTTGGGGCCTCAGATACTCCCGAATCCATGGCAGGCATCCTACAGGCAAGGCCCAAGACTAGAGGGCTTGGAGTTCAGATCCCTGCCTAGTCTTTCTTGCCCCTAGCCAAAAGACTGGAAGAGCAAACTAGAGGGAGCGCTCAAGAGCAATTCCCCATCACCATATACTGAGTAGCTAAGATCCTCATATTTGGAGGTATTGGTAGACTCTCATAAGTGTCATTCCACATTGCATGGCACAGGCCTTCACCTTCTAACTAAACCAAGTCACTTTCTAGATCAGGGGTGTGCAAAATACAGCCCTCAGGCCAGATCCTCCATTTCCCAGCAGCCCTGACAGCAGTGGCTCCTTCCAGTTGCCACTGCCCAGGCACCCAGGCCCATCTGCCCCACACCACCAGCTGGGGCAGGATCTACGTAGGCAGGGCACGTGGCTAGGCAGCTGGGATGGGGCTGCAGGCTGGTAAGGAGCAGCATACTGGGATCTTGGAGCGGAGACAGCACAGGACAGGGGCCAGGGCAGAGCTAGGATCTGCTGCCTGCACACCGCTGTGACAAGCACAGGTTCCACAGGCAAGGGCATGCAGGAAGTGGATGGTGTGTCTGCCCCAGCCCTAAAACCATGCTGTCACCACCCCATGATCCCGGTCACAGATACAGTTCCCCACCTGACTGTGTGCCCTGCCCAGGATCACAGGGCCATGACAGCATGGGGCCAGGGCTAGGACAGAGCCCTGGTTCTGTAGGTAGGGGTGTGCAGGCAGGGAATCTGACCCATGGGCCATATTTTGCCCTCCCCTGTTCTGGATCATTGTATCATACAAACTTATACATGGTAATAGCCCAAAGCCAAAAACGTGATTTTTTTTTCTTTTTTTTTAGGAAAATTTTCTGTGTTCCAAGCCAAATCCACCCTAAATTCATGAGTCATTCAAGAATCATATGTGGCCCTATTACCAGCAAACATCCTCCACTCCTACCCAGGGCCTCAGATACTTCTTAATCACTTGGCAGGCATCCTACATGCAGGCCCAAGCCCAGAGGCTTGGGGTTTGGACACCCCCGAGTTTCACTTGCCCTCTGCTGTATGGCCTCAGAAGCAAGCTAGGAAAGAGTCTCCCATTTCTGTACAGTGGGCATAAAGCCAAGATCTTCCCACTGGAAATGAAAGTGGGAGGCTAACATTATCTTCACAGGTACTACCCCGTGCCAGAAAAGCCTAGTATTTGAGTATATATGTTCACTTTGCTTACAAGGAAGAAAAAAGAAACAAAACTATGTAATCCTCCCTCTGGGTGTAGAGACACATAACAACAGAACCAATCAAAAACATCACTGATTGGCAACCAGTTCCAATTGCATGAAATGCTGTGGTTCTAATACCAGGGGGTGAAAGTGAACACCCAGCCCATCATGCCTTGCAGCGGGGAAGAGCCTGCACCCATAGTTTGGGAGACCCAGAGGGTGGGCAGGGGTGATCTGTAGCTGGAGTACATTTTCACTTTTCTATTTTCCCTTCTTTCCTAAATATGAGTTTAATAAACTTCAGTAGCCTGCAAAAGACTGTCTGCAGTGCATTTGCCCAACTTGGGCAGGGGGGGAGGGAGAAGGGAGAAGCAAGGAAGTACTTGGTCCCCTACTTTGTTTCCTAGAGGAAACCGGAAGGGACACGATGAGGTTTTGTGGTCCAGAAGGGAGTGAGGACACATCTGTTCAATAGAAAAATAGCTTTTCCTGAACAAACAGTGGAAGAAAGTGCAACAATATAAAATGCCAATAAAAGGGAAAAGAGGGAGTGACCAGTTGCAGCAGTGCATCTTGGGTGGGGTGACAAGTGATGCAGTGTGGGATTCCTGGCAGACTGATAAGATCCATATCACAGAACACTTGGTGTCCACATATAATAATGAACCAGTTCACAGTGAATCAGTTCAAACTGTGCTGGACCACGACCCATACTTCAGAACAAGAGACATGCTTGGGTGGGATGGGCTTCACCTCTCCCCCAGAGGTAAGTGTGTGTTCTCTTTCAGGTTGGCTGATCTCCTCTGGCTAACTAGGTTAGTCAGGGAAAGGGGAGGATGAGTACGGAGGGAGCCACGGAACACCAAACCAAGAGACACATACAAGATCAGCCCAGGTATGCAGCAAAGATCCTATCAAACAGCAGTTTAAGGGAGGATTAGGGACAGCCACCAGGGGACTTAGGTGTATATACACAAATGCCAGAAGCATGGGGAACAAGCAGGAGGATCTAAAGCTCTTGCTAGCAAGCAACAACTTTGACCTAATGGGACTAACTGAAACCTGGTGGGACTCTTCTCACATCTGGTTGGTGGGAATAGAGGGCTGTAGGTTGTATAGGAGAGATAGAGTAGGGAAAAAAGGTGGGAGAGTTGCTCTGTATGTCAAAGAACAGTACACATCTTCCCTGCTCAAATTAGGGTCAGAGGGTGGTCAAGCAGAGACTCTGTGGGTTAGGATCCAAGGGGCTTGGGGTGAAAGGGATCTGGTGGTGGGGGTCTACTACAGGCCACCACACCAGGACAATGAACTAGACCAGGAATTTTCCAAGCAGCTCAAAGAGGCTGTGAAGTCTAGAGATACAGTAGTCATGGGGGACCTTAACTAGCCAGACATATGCTGGGAGGAGCAGTCACCTAGATCTAACTGCTCTCTCAGGTTCTTAACCTGTATTCAGGACCTCCACCAAGCACAGGAGGTAAGGTGTCCCACCAGGAACAATGCCTTGTTCAACTTGGTGTTCACCACAGGGGATGACCTGGTGCGGGACCTGCAGATTCAAGGCAACTTAGGGGACAGTGATCACCAAATGATTCAATTCACTATCCAGTGAACGGCAGGCATTATACCCAGCAGGGCACGGGTGCTAAACTTTAATAGACTATGGGGATTGGTTAGCAGGGTGCTATGAGCTAAGAACTTGGATGCGTTGAGGGTCCAGGGTGGGTGGACATTCCTCAAGGAAACCATTCTTTGGGCTCAGAGTGAGTCAATCCCATGGCAGAGGAAAGGGGGCCAGGAAAGCCCTTTAGCTAACCAGGGGCATCCAAGATACCTTAAGAGGATAAAAAGAGGCGTACAGGAAATGGAAGCAGGGGGTAGCTAGCAAAGACGCGTATACTTCTTTGGCCCACACCTGCAGGGAGTTGGTCAGGAATGCCAAGGCAACCCTAGAACTCAGGCTAGTGTCAGGGACTAAGGACAATAAAAAGTCTTTCTTTAGGTACACTGGGAGCAAAGACAGTGTGGGGTAGCATAGGACCCATACAGGATGGGCAGGGGGCTTAGTGATGGATAGCAAAGACAAGGCAGAGCTCTTCAATGAGTTTTTTGCTTCTTTCTTCTTAAATGGCAATCTTGACAAGTCTTCAACATACATCATGGACACAAACCAAGGGAACATCAACCGACCAACAGTCAGTGCCGACATGGTAAAAAGTCACTTAGAGGGACTGGACGTATTCAGATCACCAGGGCCAGAGGGACTCCACCCACGGGTAATGAAGGAATTAGCAGGGATCATAGCTGATCCACTGGCAAGGATATATGAGCGCTCATGGCGCTCAGGTCAGGTTCCGGAGGACTGAAAGAAGGCTAATGTCATCCCAATCTTTAAGAAGGGGAGGAAGGAGGACCCGGAGAACTATAGACCAGTCAGTCTTACCTCTATCTCTGGGAAAATCCTAGGAAAAATTATCAAGGAGAACATCTGTGGGAGCCCGCTGGGTAATGTGATGCAGAGGGGTAACCAATGTGGGTTTTTAGCAGGCAGGTCCTGCCTGACTAACCTAGTTTCCTTTTATGACAAGGCCACCAATTGTTTAGGTGAAGGAGTCAAGGTGGATGTTATCTATCTGGACTTCAAGAAGGCCTTTGACAAGGTATCCCATACCATCCTTATAAATAAACTGAGGGGATTTGCCTTGGATGATTACACAGTAGACTGAGTAGCAAACTGGCTCAAGGGTCGCACTCAGAGAGTGGTGATGGATGGGTCAGTGTCAACCTGGAAAGATGTGTGCAGTGGAGTCCCTCACGGCTCAGTTCTGGGGCCAGTGCTGTTCAACATCTTCATCAGTGATCCGGACGAGGGGATGAGAAGCACCCTGTCCAAATTCATGGACGACAAAAAATTATGGGGTGCAGCTAACACCCTGAAGAGGAGGAACCAGATCCGGGCCGACCCAGACAGGCTGGGGAAGCGGGAAGAGAGCAACAGTTCAATAAGGACAGGTGCAAGGTGCTACATATAGAGAGGAAGAACTGCCGTCATACCTACAGGCTGGTGGGGCAACCTTCTCACCTCCACTGAGGCAGAAAAAGATCTTGGAGTCACTGCTGACTCCAGGATGAATATGAGTCACCAATGTGATGAAGCAGCTGACAGAGCCAAACGCATCTTGTCGTGCCTCCGTAGGTGCTTCACAAAACAGGTCCAGGGAAGTGATTCTCCCCCTCTATGCAGCACTGGTCAGACCGCATCTGGAGTACTGTGTCCAGTTCTGGATGCCATAGTTCAAGCAGCATGCAGACAACTTGGAGATGGTCCAAAGAAGGGCTACTTGCCTGATTAGAGGCCTGCAGGGAAGGCCCTATGAGGAAAGGCTAAGGGATCTTTACCTCTTCAGCCTCTCCAAGAGAAGGCTGAGAGGGTACCTTGTGACAGCGTACAAATTCATAAGGGGAGAGCAACAAGAAGTAGGCGATGATCTGTTCACCAGGGCACCCCCTGGAATGACAAGGAACAATGGCCATAAGCTACTAGAGATAAGGTTTAGACTGGACATTAGAAAAAAGTTCTTCACAGTCAGGGTTGCCAGAATCTGAAAAGGGCTCCCATGGGAGGTGGTGCTCACCCCATCCTTGGGGGTCTTCAAGAGGAGACTGAACAGGCACTTGGCTGGGATCATATGACCCCAGGGTTGGTGACTTTTTTCTTGCCTGCCAGGGGCAGGGGGTCAGACTAGATGGCCCACTGAGGTCCCTTCCAACTCTATGAATTTATCTATGAATCTAAAATAGTACTTGTTTATCCAAGTACACTTTTGAACTATTTCAGGCAAATTTAATTTTGTTTAACAAGCTTGTACGTCTGTCTGCTTCAGGTTTAAACAGTTCTACATGCTTTGTGTGTTCATGCCCCCTGCTGTGCAAAATTAAGTATGTAGAAAGTGTTTTGTTACTATAGTGATGGGCACCATAGTGAACCTGGAGTTGCACATGAGTTGAGGATGTGGCATAGCCAGCCTCCCAGCTTGTAGTAAGGGCTGCGGCTCAATAGACCTCCTCCAAGTAGAGCAGTGCATTGTGTTCTACTTTTATAATCATCTTTATTACAGTAGTACTTAAATGACCCTCTTGAGGCCTGTTTTACTCATCACTTACTTAATATGAAAATAACAGTCTTCCAGGAAATATAGAAGTTGCCTCTGAGTCCACAGGAGGCGGCCAATCCAAGATCTGCATGTTTGAGTGCAGAACTGGCAAACCATTTGGGAGAAAAAAAGAGTAGATCCTAGTGATGCTGAGTCATGGTGTTCATCTCTCTCATCTACCTGCCTCCGTAAGTGGCAGAACTCCACAAGCTTGCTCAAAATAATCAAAAAGTTTGAGACTCCCAGGTACTGATGTTAAATCCCATTGGAAGTATAGGACTTTTGGGGGAGCTAGCTGCCAGATAACAGTACAGCTGTTGCCACATACACATAGATTCAATATTGGTGGTGATTGCTTGAGAACGGTGTATTTGTTCTGCTGTCCTCCCAAACTGATATGGAAGATTTTCTAAAGGAATTGCTGAGGGCAACGTTTCACAGCATTCAATATGTTGTCCAAGTTCCAAGTTTCACATCCATACAGCAGATTAGGATGAAAGAACAATGGGAACAGTGTGGTAGATGAGAAGTTTGATTTGGGTCCTGATGTTACCATTATCAGCAGGGATCCTGGTTTTCTCCGATTAAAAAAAAAAAAAAAAAAAAAAAAAAATCACCAATTTTTGGGTTGAAAAAGAGTAATCCAAAGTTTTATATACTTCACAGAAGCTATAATGAGTGAACTGGATCTCCTTCAGTTGAATGGAAACACACAACAAAATCATCAGCACACTGAAAATCAATAATGGAAGTGTTGGTTATCTTGGATTTGGAACAGAATCAGTTGGTGTTACAGATATTCCCATTCAAACGATACTGGATGCTGCCTCTAGACAGAAGAAGCCTGTCAGCAATACAACATAGAACTGCATTATAGATGGAAAAAAGAGTGTTGGTGTGATCACACATCCTTGCTTTGACTCCAGTTCTAATAGCAGATGGGTCTGTTTCTAAGCCACTGCATATAGGACTGCAATATCACAATAATTGCTGCAATCCGATTTATCTCCTTCCTTGAATATGCTAACAATTCTGGTAATATCTCAAGTCACAGGGTATCTGTTCATATTTCCACATTTTGATAACGTGTTGTTGATGAGAAAACTTTTTTCTACCTTTCTTATAAATTTCATCTGGTATCCCATTAGAACAAACTTGCTTAATGGATTTCTAGGCCTCTTGATAAGTTGATGGATCTGCAAGATAGTCCTTAACAGGGAGTTATGAAATGGCTTTAATAGTATTTTCTTCAACACTAGAATCTCCAGATCTCTTGAAAGTGCTCCTTTCATTGTATTAATGGTGGAGCTATCTTGAAATAGTGTTGTTCCATCTTAGGACCTCAGAGGGACAAATCTTTGCGTATCTGGCCCATAGATAGCTTTGACTGCACTGCTGAAACTACGCATGTCACGGCTACCAGAAAGCTTTTGAATCTCTTTTGCTTTGTCTTCCCACCACTTGTTCTTTCACTCATTTTTTCCTCTGGGTCTTGGCTTTAATGCTGTGATAGATGTCTTGCTTCTGTTTGGAGTCGATATCATTCTGCCAAGCTTTCAAGGCTCTTCTTTTCCTGTCAATGAGGAACTTAACATTTCCCTACCTTTCTCATTGAACCAGTCCTGATGTTTCTTTCTGGAGAAGCCTAGAGATTTTTCACATGCCTCATGGATGTCTTTCTTGAGACTCTCCTAGAGCTCTATGGTATCATGATCATCAGGGAGGTCAGAGAGGTTCTCACTGAGGCACTGTTAAAGATTATTACTTTTAGCAGGGTTTTTCAAGCACCCAAAATTGAATCTCCTCCTCAGTTGCTTTTTCTAAGTAATTTTGGGGTGATATGAACAGACATGGCAATATATCAAATGATGATCCATCCAGCAGTCGGCTGTGTGGGTCATAGCTCTGGTGATGACATTACAACGATCCCAGTTACACATTATGACATAGACAGTTACCAGTGGTTTGAGCAGGGTTGCATCTGTTATGCAAGATGTCTTTGACTTCCATTTGTTGCTTTAGTGGAATAAGGAGCTTGTGATGACAAGATCATGTTCCAAATACTTGCTCAGGAGATGAATTCCACTGAAATGGACTTTCCCACTCCTTCTTTTCCAAGCATTCCTTTCCATAGCTCAGAGTCCCTGCCCACACTGTTAGAAATTTAAAAAAGAAAAATATACACAAAAAACACATTGGGTAGTGCATTTGAGCCCCATGGCTATGCAAGGCTCCTGAAGAGGACTTTACTATCACAGTTGATTAGCATAATGAAAGGAGACTACTCTCGCCCACAAAAAGTGCACTGAATTAGGAGAAAAGCAATGAGGCAATGCATGCAAAGAGGGAACTAAGGATAAAACCAACAGTACCTCATAACATATCACTTTTATATTTAGATTACTGAGCATTATCTTCTCAGTCACTAAAATACTTCTCAGCAGTACTTCAGCTAGAAGATTCTGATTGTGACATCCCTTTTCTTTGCATCTCATTTTCTCACACTTTCATTGCATATTGAAAGTTTGGGAAGATCTGAGACAGAGAAACTGATTGTTTTTTGTCATTACCTATATGAAGCATGCTACTCAACCTTTGTAAATGAAGCTTCTGAACTATATTGTCATCAGTTTCCAAAAAGGTTTGTTCCCAACTGAATTTTTGAAGGTTCTTACTAAACATTTTGCTCAAAAACGCATTTCATTTGTTACATTAGTTGGTGTTCTTTTGTGCAAGAAAAGGTTACTGCCTCATATTATACATACAAGGCGTATTATGCTGCCTAAACAATAAGAACTGATGTGTGATGACTAAACAGTGAACATGCTGAGTACAGAATTCTCCAAAGAAACTTGCCTCTAATGAATTTTACTGCCATCTGAGGTCGGAGCTTATGATCTACTCAAATCTTAAACCTCAAGTCAACTAGTTAATACATTCTTAAAGGTGAAAGAGATTCCTTTCACTGGCTACAGTCAACTGAGGGTTATGAGGGTTACAGGGTGGAAAGTCATTAGTTTGAGCATGTCACCTCTAAAAAAGTGCAATGTGGCAAAGTAAGATGCACAAAATATACTGACTAATAAATCTGCCAGGCCCATATAAATATTTACCCTCAGGCAATGAATCTCAGAATTAGCTAATGCTGAGGGGTCAAGCAGACTCCTAGCCATGAGGCAAAATACGTTATGTATAATTACTGGCATTAAATGTATTTATAAAGAAACTGATAACTGTTGCAGCCATGCATACCTTAAATAATGGGAAAACAGGGTGTCTACATTCCTCAAAAAATCACACTCATGCACAAATCCTGACAACTTGTTCCACTTATCCCACTGCTCTGAAAACTACACACAAGAAAGATCAGCAAGAGCACCTACATCCCTAAATTAAGAAAAAAATATTTTGACTATTCTCAATCTTCAGCTCTTCCTTCTCGATTTTATATTGAGAAAGAATACTCAAACTTTTTTTTTTAGGGCTTTATCCAGATCTAGGTCTCTGGAAATCTTGCCATACAGATGCCCCATAGCACTGGATTAGGCCTTTAGAACAGACATTTTTTAGCCTACAGACTTTGGCCCAGATCCTATTCAATCTTTAAGATACATAAGTAAGCATAAACATCTAAATCACTTAATTCGATTCTAACAAATAAATGCTTAGATTACCTCTGCTGTATCCATTTTGCCCTGAAAACATCTCTAAATGTCTAGATTTCAGACAAAAACCACAGAGCAACTATCTGAAGCCAAGATCATGAATACTGCTCAGTGAAAAATAAACCTTTTACCCAACAGCCTGTTGATTAGGGTACTTTCCTAGGCAGAAGACGACCTGGATTATAAGGATTCAGATCTTCTCAGGATTTATCTCCTACTTACTTTTGAAGCTGTACCCACTGGATAGAAAAGAAAGCAGAAGCTGTACATTCTGAGAATAAAGCAATTATGATGGAGACAAAGAGACGAGCAAAAGCTGAGGAAACGAGGAACCTAAGAGTATTGTTCAACTGTAAGTGTCTGGCACATACTGAGGCTCTTGTCTGGTACCAAAAAAATTCTAAAGATTCCTTGGCAAGAACATCTTGCTCTTCTGTTGAGGGTCATACGCATGACTGAATTCGGGATCAGGAAGGATTTTTTTCTTTTGGTTAGATTAGCTTTGTCTTAGTTTTTCCTTCCTCTATAGCACAGGCATGGTCCTCTTCTTCAGATTCTAATCCCTCCTCATGTGAAGGATTGTATTAAATCTGTCATAAATTACTGCTTTAACAGACAAAAAGGTATGTGATTCCTGGCATCAAGAGCCAGAAGTGACTGCTATGTCAATTAGGGATCATGAAGTTATTTATAATATTTCAGAACTGAAATACATTGACTACAAAGTATCTTTACTATCTTAGCTTTAAAAATAAAACACGAATTGCTTCTTTTCTTTTCTCGGTAGGCCTTGAAGTGATATGCTAATAATGAAATAACCGGAATAATTACAAACCAGCAAGTCCAAAGGCAACAATGAAGGCACTGACCTGCTTTTCCAAAACTTGCTCCTGTTCAAATGGAAAATGAGCATGAGCAAACAAAATGCTCATGCACAGCTACAACTATGTTTGGGCTCACTTCTCAAATACATTAAAAGAAATCATTTACCAGATTTTCCCAAAGCAACACTTATCAGATATGTGAAACTTATTTGTGACCAGAAATATCAAAGAATGAAACACTTTATCTCAGAAATGTGGTAAAAGTTTTAGGAATACTTAAACTGCTATATTTGGCGAGTTTAAAAAGAAACAAAAAACCCCCCAAGAGGCTTCATGAAAGTTACCAACTTTGGCAAATACCGGTTTTCTAATCTGCTGCCAAAGTTGTTTAACAAGAGATAGGATTTTTTGCTTTTATTTCCTGAATAATGTGATTAACAAGGGGAGTATATGAACAATGATACTATATGCCCACATAATTCTCAGGTCTGACTTCTTTTAACAAATCTGAAAGAAAATTTTGTAGAAGAATTGGTGTGTTACAGCTGTGACTGTCCATAAAATATACAAGAGGCAATTGTTTTTATGACCTTCCTCATTTTGGGCAGTCTGTCCCCAAAAGGTTGTCAAACTTCTCTCCTGACTACACTGTTGGCCTAGTAGAAGGTATCACAAAAAAACCCTCCCCTCACAACAAAAAGTTTGTTACATATTGTCTCAAAGCATCAACTGGTATTACAGTTTGCAATATTACAGCTCTTGGGCAGCCTAAGCCATCAAATAATGTTGCTTCTACAGGAAATGTAATTGATCTGAGCACAATACCTTGATGGCTTCTAAATAAACTTCTGAAGAAAATTTCTATAGATTGCTTTTGTGGCATTTGTTTCTGTACAGTATATAAAAATAAACTTTGTTTTATCATAATTAAAGTACATGAATTTTCATACATAAAGCTAATTCCTAATCTGCATGTGTCACCTTTGCTCTTGGAGTACTCCTGTAAAGAGGGAAAGTGCTTTTACTTTTACACATAGGGAACTGAAGCACTGAGCTAGTCTAGATTTTTAAAAGCTACTAGAAATCAATAGGAGCCTCAATGCCTTTAAAATACACAGTCTCAACTAACTTGTCCAAGTTACGCAAAGTTTGTGGAAGAGCAGGAGTCTCAGGTATGGCTATAAGAACAAATTGCTGTAAGGAAAGCCAGGGTGTATCCTAAAGCAGACGACTGCTTCACAGTACTTATAGGGTCACTTACTCAATGAAAGTTATCACAAAACATCTACTATGCTGTAAGTGAACAACCTAGTTTACCGCACTTTAGGCAAAATGTTTGTGATGCCACGTTCTTAGGCAAGGTCCTTTACTAGACCATCTTTCTTTCCCCCACCTGTCTCTGTCCAGTAGGTCTAACTACACTAACATTTTTTATTCTCTCTCTCATACTAATCTTTAAAAACTTTGCTCAACTGTTTAGTATTTACACTGATTTAAACACAATCTTGAAGGGGAAAAATAAATTCTCTTGCCCTCTTGTTCTACCAGCCTTTCTAAAGAAGTATGCTTTGTGTAACCAATCCTATTTTTTATTAATACTAATAGTGAAAATGTTTATGATTAGAGCAAATTATTATTAGTAATATTAAAAATAATGTCTTATCATATTTACCCAAATCCAAGACAACTTTAAGTTTAGGATGACCGACCCCCACGACAATTAGACTCTATACATGGAAAAATATATAAATTAGTTATATTTTTCCATGTACATAATCTAACTATTGGAGGGTCATCTTAAATTCATCCCCCTCACCGCTGCAGTGAGTCAAGCAGCAAGGGGACAAGCAGTGGCAAGGGAGGGTAAAGTGGCTGTATCACTGTTTTTTGCCCCTTCCCCACACACCTTGCCCCCAGACCTCCCCAACTACTTACAGGTAGCAAGCAGTGAAAAGCATGGAAGTGATGGCGGGAGAGGGGTAGGCAGCAGCTGCAGCTCTGACCCAATGTTAGGACCAGAATCAGAGATACAGCAGCATAGGCAGATTAACGCATGGCCCAGGCCCAGGCCCACGGGCCCCAGCCAATCAGGGGCACCTGGATGCCTGGGTTCCCAGAAATGGCAGGTTTCCCCTTGCAGGCAGACAGTATTCCTGGCTGCAAGGGGCCTTGCTTGGGTCTGCCAAGAGATACAGGGGTGGTGACAGCCTCTTTCTTGTGCAGGGACTGAGCCAGGAGCACTGAACATCTTCCTCGTGTGGGAGCTGGGCCGGGAGGCTGCAAGAGGGAGTGTGGAAGACAGCTGGTGGCAGCAGCGCTGGGAGGGGTGGCTACAGGGGGGTATAAAGTGAATTTTGAGGTGGCTACAGCCCCCTCCAGGTCCCCTCTAGAGCCACCCCTATGCATGTGTATGGCCATGAACACAGCCAGGCAGCCAGCTCCCTACAGGCAAGTCTAATGGGAGGAAAGAGGTAGGGGGGTGGGAAGGGGTAGACTGAAGTCCCCACAGCAAGAGGTGAGTGGGGCAGGGACAGAAGTTGGGGGCAATGCCCAGCCAGGGTGGTGCATGGGGCTTGGGGCCAGGGTGGGGAATGGCACGGAGCTACAGGTGTCTTGTCAAGGGGCCGCAGGGGGAAAGGTAGGGAGGGAGAACCCCAAGCCTACAGCTACAGGGGGGATATGGAGCAGGGAGGAGAGACAGGCATGTTCTACCCTCCCCCAGCCCAGCCAGGTCCACTCAGCCTCCGCGCCGGGGAGGCATGGAGGTCTGCCCCACCCTTGGCAGGGGCAGTGCCAGGAAGGGAAGGGGCTCCTTCCTGCACTGGAGTATAGTTCCCATCGGGTAAGGGGGGCTCCAATTTTGTGTTTGCCCAAGGTTCCCATAAGTCTTAATCCAGCTCTGCACAGCAGTTGCCTGTCCCCTCCCCACCCCTCAAGCTTTTACTCAAATCCAACATGAGGGGCTTGTCTTGGATTTGAGTTAATATGGCATATTATCCTTCTAAAAAAATCTGAAGGGAGAAGCTGATGTAATCCAAACTGTTTGACAGCAAAACCTCATATTTCGTGCTATTTTTCTCCCATTTCACTCATCTTGGCAAGAAGAACAATGAGTACGTAACAGAATATAACTGGTTATAAGTCCCAAGGGGGCTCTGTATTTATACTTTCATGTGTCTAAATAAGCATGTAGTAGACAGAATACTTAGAAGGTCCTAAAAATACACACTTTGAAAACATGAAGTATTGGGTCCAAAACAAATGCTAAGGGTAAGTAGAGTTTAAAAGACCTCAAACATCATAGGACGCTTTATTGTACTTTTGTCCTTAAAAAAGGGTTTTTTTACTTGTCTCAAGAGTTCCTTTGTATAAATACCAACTTTGATGTCCTGGACGGCTACAAATTTGAAGAAAAATAAATTAATTCTTGTTAAATTCTATGAATACAGTTTACAATATTATTAGGAGTACCAACAATACAAGTAAAAATTCTGGTTGATATCAAAGGTTCCTCACAAAGTACACAGAAAACAGAATATAATCTGATCTCTTGTCACAGTAGAAACTGAGAATACTGCAAAAAAACCCATTGGTTTTAATGAATGTTTAAAATATTGATTTGTTTAAAATGTGGAATCTGTTCATAATTAGTAACAAAGAAAAAAAAAGAAACAAAGTATTGGGAGGGAAACTGCCCATATGGATTTAAAAATATATGCTTCCAGAACCTCTATGTACATGGATAGTTTAGAAAGACTGTAAAGGAGCAAAAGAAAAATTAGGAGGTAGGATAGGGTGATAATTATTTTATCTGCATGAACAGCTAAATCAAATGTTAAACTCTGTATAAGGCCAGCTGCAAGTTTGGGAAGACAGGCTGTGCACTATTACTAGTGGTCTTACCATTGTTCCCTGGTGGCTGTAGTGCATCTTCTGTCAAGCTACACCATCCAACTGGAAAAATATCTCGAGAATCATATTTGCACCAATAGTCAAATGCTCCTCTCCAGCCATCAAATGTAATAAAAACTTCATCTCCTTTAACATCTCCAATGGTTGCTGGGCAAATTAAGTAAGGGTTCTTTCTATCTACTGCTTCCAGTTTCATTCCAATTTTAAAACAGTTTGGAACAGGTTTTGGTGGTTCCTATCAAAATAAGAGTAACAGAACATTCATGTTTATATGAACTCTTTAAAGAAACCTATTCGTAATATTTCTTTTTGTACCAACTAACCTTAAAATATCATGCAATATACATAGAAAAACAAACACTTGTAACGATTCCTTATATCTTTGAGGCTTGATTCTGCTCCCACTGACGTGATTGAGTGCTTTGCCATTGACTTTGACTATGAGCAAGGTTATGTTTAAAGTATCTACTTAAGCAACAAGCAGAAAAAATCTGCTGTATTCTGCAGGAGAGTGAAGACTCTAAAAATATGCAATTAAGCGCTACATAGTCCAACACAAAAGGATAAGGGGATAGCATGTATTTCTGCCAGAGGCTAGGAGCTTCTGGAATTGATAAGGGATTAATGAATATTTTCTTCTTGGTTATTAGCACAGATCCACATAAAAAAAATTAACATTTGAAGGCTTTATACATGCCTGTGTGACCTGTGTCTTGAGTGAGTTCCAAGGAGACAAAAGAGAAATCACCAACAAAAATCTAAAAACTGTCTTCATTGCTAATCTCAGCAGAAGCCAAAGGACTGAATAGAAACCAAATACTGTTTCAATCCTTACAACGCAGGCCCTCCAGTACAGCACTGAGACAAACTGAAAGGCTAATATAGTAAAGTTTAAATTGTCACTGCTCATAGTATAGGTACATTATGAATGCATTCAAATCAAGACATTTCTTACAACAACAGGCATTCTATTAGGAAAGGGCTTCCAGTATCAAATCCAATGTTAGTTTTGCTGACTCAATTGCATAGCTCTTGTCGAAAGTAAGAATGAAGTCACTTGACTTGTCATAATGATTTTAAAGTAAGTTAATTAGACTGATGAAGACCAATTAAACAACAGATCAACTGAACTGTATTGTTATCGTTAAAGCATGTTTGTGCATATTCCATACCATTTTACACAAGCTAAAGTCCTACTTCTAAAATTGATGGTGTTCCTGTTTATTACTTTCACCTGCTTTCCCACTAGAGTTCAACTGTCTAACATGCATCAACTAAAAACTTTCAATACAGACTTTCCAACCACTCTTATATGTGTTCTGAAGCTTCTCATTCTCTATTACAAACTTACTGTAACACATATACAAGCACACTATGAGTACAAGAAACGAGATGCACGTCTTAAATCCATTAAATAAATACCAAGCTAAGTCAACTTTTTCTAAGTAATACAGCATACCTTAAAGGTCCAAACACAGGAAAAGAGATGCCCATCCATTTGTACTAGAAGATGATCATTTCCTGTCCAGTTTTGTGGCTTGCCAATCCATTCAAAGAAATTTTAAATAACATTCTTGCCTTTCCATGCTCGGGAGAACAGTACAATATCCTGGCATCCTCAATAAAAACTGTAATCATGGACCAGTTGACGGAAGCTTGCTTACTAGGAGCCCCTTTCTTCTTACCTTCTTAAAGAACATCGCAGGTGCCATTTCAGCTCCATTTAGTGTTCTTAAGAGAAACATTGGCCAAGAAGATGCATTCATCTGGAACCCTAAGTAGCAAACAGATTACTTGTATATAAGATCTTTGTTTCACCTTATACACACAAATAAACAGGAAGGAGAAGAATAAAAAGTTGACTTTCCTAATGTTTAATCTTCTCTTGTTCTGGGCTTGACTAAAAATAAAGTGCGGCCAAGAAATGTGAATACATAGGACAGCTGTTCAGTGCAGTATGTTGTATAATTTATTTCCTTTTAGAGTGATCTGCCTGCAAAACCATTCATCATGGTTTATATATAAGTGTGACTAGAGACAAGCAAGCTGCAGTACAGGAGATTAAGTCATTCCCATATTCCCCAGTCCTATAGAACTTCTTTTACATAGTGCCCAGTTTAATTTACTCAGCCAGTCTTCTCTCTCATTCTCAAATGACATACTCAGCTCCAGCTTCTCTGTAATCTGCCTCTCCACCCCCTTTTCTTTTATTAGGCTCCCTTTTTTTCCTCCATGCTGTTGGGATGCTTTGATTACCACAAACAAACAAAAAACTACATTTTTTTCAATGACACAATATATCCTTTAACCACAAAGAGAACAAAAAACAAGGAGTGGCAGAAATTAAACATTTTGGTAAACATATGTATCATATTGCAATTGCATAAAATAGAATGCGTTTCCAACTTAATGTTCTTAAAAATAAAATGCGCAAAGAATTAACATAACCTAAATCTGTTTTGTTTAAGAACTTTATTCAAGCAAAACAATTTTTGACTGGAATATTTTTCATTTCAGGCAATTCTCTCTCAAAACCAAGAAGCTCCAAGTAACAAGAGAGATACAATTATATCTTCTTGTCTTTTTCAAACACTTCAAGGGTTCTATTTGAAAGCAATGAGCTGTGGATGTTTCCAGCCAGAGCTTTAAGGTTAAATACAGACAGACAAAAAGCCTGTGGCTGAATTGATTCAATCTTTGCAGGTTAGTCTAAACTGCGTAGATTAAACCAAGAAGCAAGTGAACAGACATTCACTTTTGATTCTGGAAATGCAACCACATACTTGCAGTGGCTGAGGTGAGGTGGAGGGTGCTAGAGCACAGCTCCCAGCCTGCCAGCCACCACCAAAGGGAAGGGAGGGAAGCTGGGAGAGAAGCCCTCCAAGGCTTTTCCCCTACTCCCTGCTCAAGGAGGGAGGAAGGGAGGGTGTGGCCAGGCTCCAACCTAAGGCAGGGAGCAAGGTACTGAGGCAGGGCAAGGGACTTTAAACCTCCTCCCTGGCCTACATGGGACCCCAGCCTGGGTCTGCCTAGGGGGCACGGAGGTGGGTCTGCCAGGCTTATCCAAGCTCCCTGCTCCTGGCCAAGGCAGGAGGAAGGGGATTTAAAACCCCACCCTGGCCCACATAGGACTCCAGTCGAGGCCTACCTGGTGGGGGGGAGGGCACTACCAGGCTTCTGTGCCCCTACCCCACTCTTAGGGCACGGGGGGGGGGGGGGGGAGGAGAAGCAATTCCTGCCAGGCTTTTGCCCCTCCCACTTGAGCAGGTTGCCTGTCTGACTCAGGGCTGGCACACTGAGGCGGGAGAAGGAGGGGATGCCATTTATGTACATCTTGGGATGCTGGGGGACTGTGAGCTAACTTAAACCAGGAAGGGGTCTGGGACAGAAGTTCCATAAACTAGTTTGACCTAAATCAGTTCAGTCTGATACACCAGGCAGGCCTCGACTACATCCAACCAGATTTATCTTAAACTGGTTTCTGCCATTTTTAAAGCAGTTTAAGTGCTCTGAACTTCTGTTGTGTTACAGATTTGAACTGTTTTCTGATCACTTAAACCCAGGAGTTGTCAACTGGTATGTGTATGCCCCAAAGGTACTTTGAAAGGTCCCAGGAGATAAGTGAGGGTGGGTGGGGACAGAGCACGGCCACCCCATGCTGCTGCCTCACAGGTTCAGGGCCAGAGTAGGGTGAGACCAGGGCTGCACAGAAGCTGCAACACGCCCCCGCTCCACATTTGGCCCCTCATCACCCCCTTCCCCCCACCAGGGGGTAAACTTACTAAAAAGGGGGCCACTGGGGATACACTTAATTAAAAAGGTTGAAAACCAGTTTATGTATAACTTCTGTCCCTAGCCTAAGTGGATATAAGTGTGTCATAATTGTTTTAGAAAAAAACCCTAACAATAATAGGGGCTTAAAAGGAAACATCTCTGAGAAAGAAAACAGTGTGAAATCCTTTCCAGGGACTGAAGATGTGATAATTTAGGTATAATTTTTTAAAGAAAATGAATAGATGTGGGATAACTTACATAATTTTGACTATTTAATGCATAAGGTAACATTAATTGCTTTCCTGAGTTAGACTTCCTGGCTCAGTGACTTTAGGTTGTGTTAGGCTGAACAAATTGTTTTAAAAGTTGTATAAAGCAACAGACTACTTAAAACACATTTTAAAACTGAGCACTTAACATCACACATGGTAAACACTGTCATATTAATTAACCTGAAAGCTACTGAGGTGACTTTCAAACTTTCTAGAGACGGTTTCTCAAATCATCTAGAGAACATGCCATTTTTGAAGTTTCTAGATTAACCTTTTGAATTATATGAAAACTATATTTCTGGCTCAAAAATAATCAGAATGCACATGCTGATAAAAGTGACACTCAACCAATTAAACAGCAGTTTAAATTATTATACTTAAATTTTCTTAGAACTCCAATAGTAATCAAAAGCATGGAAAGAATTTTTTAAAAACATTATGAACTTCTAAAAGTACTGTTAATTTCAAATGGAAATTGAAACCTTAACTACTAAAATAACTGCTTTCAAGCACATAATATAATGATACAAAAATGTTTAAACTTCATGTGGGAGGGATTATTTTAATCATGTATTCCTGTGACAAAGAAAATGGTGGGACCAAAAGGTTCCATACCACTTGGGATAGTCAGCCCTCCAAGTATTTAGCAGGAGGCAATTATACACCTTATTAGCTCCCTGATTTGCTTAGGAACCAGATGCTGTACAAGTGCCAATAAAGCTTTTTCAAAAAGCTTTGTCTATGCCAGGATATGCAATTGCTAGAACCTAGCCTCTCTCTAGAAATTCTAGGACAGGTGGGACAAAACAGGCAAATAAATCCCTTGTTGAATGGCTGGAAGTCCCCGTGAAAGAGACTAAACTTGCATTCCTCCATGGTTTGCAACCATGTGCTTAATATGTACAAAATTTAAGTAGCTAGACTGAATAGGAATGGCAAGCAGAACAAAGAGATGACACCACCCCTTTCTTTAATATGCAGTAAGTTTAACACCTCAATTGACTGACTTGCCTTCACAGATGCAACCATGGCTATGGGCTGGCCTACAAACATGCAAATTTTCTACGCTAAAACTCTATCAGTTTAGGAATAGCTACAGTTTAAATGATATAATCTATGGCAAAAACAGTTATATCTGTATCAGTTGTTTTTATTGCTATATCTTAATTCTTTTCCCTAAATATCCTTTATAACACTATGACTGTGTCTACTCTATGGAACACTATGTAAAGTTAGGTAACTTTAAGACAAATAGTTTATTTCCCAAAAAAGCCACTTCAGTTTTAAAAAAATAGATTTAAAAAAAATGACAAAGTTTATTTTGAAATGTTTTGTTTAGAAGTTTGCCTACATTGTAAAAAGACATAAGAAAACTTGAAAATGAAACACATACATTTCACTTCAGATCAAACTAATTTTTTCCACCCACTCAAAATTATTTTTTTAAGTGTGTTTGTGTTTTGGCCAGTAAGCCTATTTACATTACTTGAATTAAATATGTCACTAAACATTTTTGCTGTGCAACAAACCTGAGCTTCGAAACAACTTCCAGTAAACCTGTGTAGAGTAAACTCAGGCCCCATCCTGTTTGCCCCCCATGCAGGCAAAACTGAGAAGGATCAGTATCATACTACAGAGAAATAATATTTTAACAGTACCTAGGACTTCCTTCAGACAATCGCAAAGCCAGTATTAGCAACCATAACAATCTGGTGAGGCATCTTCAGATTATCATAACTCATAACTCACAGGTATTATGACCAAAGTAGGTGGTATGTTTTATAGTTAGTATAAGGGAAGGTCAGAGTAGCTTTCCTATCTTTTGGGCGGAGAGCTCATTTCATAGATTAAGTGCTAGCCTGACCTTTCTGAATGCTTCAAATGGTTGGGAATGTGAGACTTACATCCTTACTTTTTATCCCAAGATGAGAAAAGGGTATTCCCTAAAGACTTTACTACTTTTAATTATATGTACTGGTTATTTCACTTATGAAAGCATAATGTTAGCTAGCTATATCAGTCATGGCAGAAAAGATTAAGAAGCATTACCGTATTTACTTAAATACAAGACAACCCTGATTATAAGACAACTCTTCAATAATAGATTCTATATATGGAAAATTTATAAATTTGTTGTAATTTTCCATGTATCGAATCTATTTATTGGAAGCTTGTCTTGAATTTGTCTACCTCCCACTGCTATAGCAGGAAAAATAAATCTGGGGTATCAGGTAGCCCCGTTGCTCCCTACTTCCCCCAAACTTTTTCCGCTGGAAGCCCTTTCCCTCTCTGCTTACTATCAGACCTTGCTCTCCCTGAATACATAGAAGCGAGAAGCAAATTTGAAAACAATAACTTTGAAATTAAACATGACTGTAGCAATTTGCATATAATACCCATACACTTAGCTCATCCAGAATTGATGCATGTTACCTTTTTTTTAAACTGCTGCAAGTTTTAACACAGGTACTCCATAAACACACTTTTGAGCAACACTTTGGCAGTTACTTATATATAGTACACACTTTTTTTTTTCTTAAGTGTTTCATACTCCAGGTCAAATTAGCCAAATCAGTTCCAAATCCTCTCAATTGAGCAACACTCAATCATTCAAACACCATATGTGGTGCTACAACCGGCAAGTATCCTGCACTCCAGACTCATAGTACACACTATGCATGATATTAACCCAAAGCCAATGGCTTGTGATTGACCATAGTTCATTTGAACGGGCCCCAGCAGAGTCAACAGCATTCCAAGCCATGGTGATCCCCTCCCCCCCCACCACATATGTATGTATTCCAGATACCTCCCCACAAAGGATCTACGTGCTAATTAGCTCCTACTCACGACTGGAACTGAGTGTCCTTGTCATGAGTCCTACATTTCAAAAATGTATATGCAGTTGAGATATAGGGCAACCCGGTACAGCTTCACCTCATAGAAGACGGGGCCATACTAATCACACGTGCCACGCTGAGAGGGGTGTGACAGTGGGATTCTAGGTGAACTGCTTCGGGCCCCATTTAAGGCTGGTGAAGGAATAGGAATAATTGGAAATGGGAAGGAAAGGCACAACTCAGCTGTGGGAATGAAAAGGAAGTCAAAATGTAAGCTATATATGGGCTCAACCATGACTTGAAAAAGAACTGGCAGTGAGGGAGACTGCGTTAATGGGCACTACTATATATTTTATTCAGATGGGCTGCACTAACCTATCCTTGGTACCTCCAGACCTGGCGCCTGTTCCCTGCGGAGGAAAAACTCATGTGTTTTTTTAAGGGCCTCAGCAATAACAACAACAAAGGTTCCTATCAGCTCAACATTGGCTCCGTTTAATCAACCTGCAGCTGGGTTCCCTTGCTTTTGGCACCAGTCTAATGACAAAACTATGTATTTAATGAGGTTTCCTTATATGCGATTATAAGATAAGGGGATTTCTCCCATGCCAATTAGGGGGGGAAAACCTCATCTTGTATTCAAGTAAATACAGTACTTCCAATATGGCTGTACTTAATTTATCAAAGTCTTCCCAATATACAGTATTTATACCATAAGTCCCTTTGTCTGTACAGTTCCCTCCTTACCCAAATACATTTCTTTTGTAATCTTTATGAATAAACTGGGTTTCCTGTTTCTATGCTTGCAGAGAGAGGCTTAGGATTTCTTTTTCAGACATATTTTTTCTTTAATTTCCCAATACAGACAGGCTACAATTTTTTTTGTCTGCTTCTATATTTCTCACATAGCAGTCACAATCAGCAGATGTCCTGCAGTGTAATGTCCTACAAAGTTCAACATACATACATGTGTCCTTCATCAGTCCTATATTACTACAGTAACATTCTCTTATATTATCTTTCCTTTTCCAGTGACTGCAACCAATTGCCTCAGCAGTTGGCATACTTTTAGGCAAATACTCAGATATCAGTGATCAACTCATGGGGAGCTAACAGACATGAAAAAAACCAAGAAAACCCACAGTGCTTTACCAGAAGAAGTGCATCAGTTTGACCTGGCTTCCCAGCATCTGTATAAATTGGCTGCTTCAGCAGGGCTTTCTGGTATTTTTATCTAAAACTGATTGACTCAGACCAAAAAGTCCTGCTGAAGCAACTGATCTATACAGATGTTGGAAGAGCTGGGTCAAACTAACGTGATGCCTCTTCTGGGCATATGCTTTTCTTGGTGAGGGAGTGCTCAACGTGCTGTTTTGGGTTTTTTCTTCCAGGTCCCTAAGCAGCCACAGAGCATTTCACTAGTAGATAAAGTGTGAGCTCCCCATAGCGGCTGAAGTGGAATGCAACAGGCAGAAATTATTGAGTCTCTGTCTGTCTTGGATTCACTTACTTCAAGGATCTCAGGGACTACACAATTCAATTTTGCCTGCTATACAGTAGCAGAACAAAAAGCTCTCTCACAATATTCAGCTTGTAGCTGTTAGGGGGGGAAAAAAAGCCTGCACTAGCTTTTACCAAATATTTATTTGAGAATACTGGAAAGTACAAAGCTTTGTGAGCCACAGTTGAATTTACCTTGAACTGTGGAGATAGTGGTGCAGTTCCTAGCCATTTTTAAAAAAAAATTATTCAGAAAAAAATGCTAAAAAACAAATGCTGCACAAGGTAACAACACAACATTTTCCTAACAATGGATGAATGCTGATTACCACTAAAACAATCGCTTAAATTAAAAGTTATGATCGAAGAGTACAAATGACAATCAGAAGCGAGTCAGAAAAATAAAACCGACAATAGCTAAGCTTAGTTAACATAAGAACATTAAAAAATGCCATTTACTGGGTCAGATTTTGAGGTTGCACCCCTTTGCTATCATGTTCAGTACCCTCTGATGGGCCTTTCCTCTAAAGAATTTATAAAATCTCCTTTTGACCTGAGTTAAGTTATCAGCCTACACAACATCTTGCAGCAATGAATTCCACAAGTTTAATTATACTTTGTGTAGAAAAGACTTTCCCCTTTTGTTAGTTTTAAACATTTACCTAATGGTTTCATTTTATGACCCCTAGTTCTAATATTCGGAGGCATAGTGGGCGCATCTACATGTGCATTTGCTGCAGCACTGGTTTACCCATGAGTAAAGTACCTGTTGGGTAAGCATCTACACACGCTGCCAATTTGCTCCCACTTCCCAGGGCCCTGCAACAGGCCACTGCCATCACTGGGAAGAGCTGCAGCTGCAGCTGCCAGCAGCCCTTTTCAAAAGGCAGCACCACTTGCTGCTGTCTGGCCAGCCACTTCCCTGGCCAGGAACAGCATACCCAGTGCAGAAACAGCATGCAGCAGTGTTCTTCTCGCCATCTGTGCCTCCCCACACTATGGCTGCTGCAGCCCCTACTCCTGGCAGGAACAACTAGTGCTCTGGTCTCCTGCTGGATGCCATGCTGGCCTATCATGTTGATCGCTGCCTGGCCTACAGTTGTCTGGGCCCTCCTGGCTCCCCCCCCACAGTGACCACCTGTCAAGCTGCAACTCTAGCCTGCCTGCACTGCCACCAACAGACCCCCACCCATCCCCCTGCCCACCCCCAGCTGCACATTCAATGTAGACAGACACATCTCACAAGAAGAAATTTTTATTTCCTACACGTAAACCAGAGCCACCCCACTCCCAATCCCTCCCCAACAAACAGAGCCCCTACACCACCCACCCCACTCACCAGCAATAAAAACCTCCTTTCCCATGAAAACTATGTACAATATCCTTTGTGGGCCATCCTGGGGTGGGAGACTGTAGGGTTGGGGCACCTAAGGGGCAGAGCATGGGGGCACAGGTGACCCCTGGCCTCTGGCCGTTCCCCTGCAGTAAATGTGGGTGGGGGGCTCACCATGGGAAAACGGCAGCCAGTGCTCCTACAGTGCAGGTGGCTCCTCCTCTAGCAGGTGTCCATGGCAGCAGGGCTGGAATGCGGTCCTGGCTCTGCTACAGGCAGCTCTGGCTCCGCACCTACTTGGAGCTAGAGCTAGTGATGGGCCTGGGTGACACTGAACCCAGGGTAGGGGCTGGGCCAGGAGCTCCTGGCTGTTGGAGGCGGTACAGGACATCTTCCCAAACCCACGTAGGGGCCTGATGCTGGGTGGCTGCCATGGAGGAAGGGGGACTAGGGTCGGAGGCCAGGCAGCATGAAGGCGGGGGTGAGAATGGTATCCAGCACTTGACAGCCATTGCTCATGGCCTGCACTGCCCAGACCAGGATGGCATCTTGCTCCTGCAGCGCCGCCACCGGTTCACGCTCGAGCCAGAAGCTGCAACTCCCTGTCCTCCCAGTCCCGTGCCTCCTTGCTCTGGTTCCATGCCTCCTTGCAGGCAACATCCTCCACCCACCACCTGTCCTGGCAAGTCACGTCTTTCACCTGCCAGGACCAAGATTCTGCCAGCCAGTCTGACGCCATGACCAGGCGGTCCAGGAGGAGGATCCTGTCCAGGGTTCTCCTCTGGCAGAGTCAGCGGATCCTCAGGGTCCCAGCATGGGCAGCAGTAACCCTGAGGCCACATCTCAGTTGCCAAGTATAGCCTTGCCCCTGCCACACACAGCTGCAGTTCCTGTAGAACCATAAGAAAGAATCTATTGAGTGTTTGCAATATTTCAGAATTAAGACCCCTGTGCACTGCCTGGCATGAGATCAGGGGACAGGTATGCACAGGTGCCTAGGGACCATGGTAAGTTGGGTGGGTAGGCCAGGGCCCAGACAGCAAATAGCCAAACACCCCCATCCCTGCTTGCTCCCCTGGGGCTCGAAGACCAGGGGGTGCTGGCCACAGACAGCCCGCCTCCTCCGCCCCATTCTCAGGGGGGGACAAGTCAGGCTCCTGGCAGCATCTGCTACCACAACTCCAGACCTCGCTGCCCCCACCCCTTACAGGCCAGCTTGTCTCCTATGCTTCCACCAAGCCCATGGCACCCAGGCTCAGGGTGCTTCCAGACAACTAGGATAAGGAGCTGCCCGCACCCCTGCCCTCCCTGCAGGGGGCCTCTCCAGGGACACGTCCTAGGGCTAGTGCTCCCCCTGCACTGCCACTGTGCCCCGAGCATGCACCTGTTATGCGAGTTGCAGGTAGTGTGCAAGGAGCTGTTTGCATGGACCAAGTGGTGCCTGAGCCACTACACCCTGCTGCCAATGGCACTGGTGCCCTGGGCAAACATGCACACCTGGCATGGGACCTGAGTTTCAACGTGTTGGGGGCAAGCCTGGGCTGCCCTGCAACCTCCACCGCTGACTGGAGGACTACCTGTGGCTACACTAAACATCCCTGCACCCTGCAGCCGAGGAGGACATTCCTGCCAGCACTGATGCATTTCTCAGCATGTGAGGCCTGTGCCTGCCTAGATCCAGGGACATGGGCTGCTCAGTCCTGCAGTGTCTCCCGCGTCCCTGTGTGCTAAGGTGGGGAACCTGGGACCAGAGGAGTGCAGGCAGACCAGGTTGGGGGGAGAAGGGTTGGGGCAGGGGCCAGAAGGGCGCTCACCCCAGCGTGGGCCTTACCATGACATGGCTGGCAGCTCTGCATGGTCGTGGCTGTCAGCAATGGCGTGCAGCTCTTGGTGGTGTCCTTGGACAACGGGGTGCAGCAGGTGGGTGCCCAGTCAGGGGCTTTCCCCAGGAAGGAGCTGGCGCTGCCAATGACCGGCAGTTTCATGGCTGGCCACCACTTGTGACAGAACTGCGGCTGCAGAACTGGCTCAGCGGGTGCCTGGCCCAGACTCCCCAAGTTGCTAGTGGAGAGTGCAGCCAGCGAGGCTGGCGGCACAGGCTATTGGACACACAAGGAGCTGTCCCCCAGTGACGCGTCACCACAGATGCCAGCCACCACAGGTGCCACAGGCCCATTGCAGGGCCCTGGGAAATGCAAGCAGATTGGCAGCACATGTAGACACTTGCCCGGCACGTAATTTACTCATGAGTAAATCAGTGCCGCAGCAAATGCACGTGTAGACACGCCCACTATGCCTCTGAATATTAGAACTAGGTGTCATAAAATGAAACCATTAGATAAATGTTTAAAACTAACAAAAGGGGAAAGCCTTTTGTACACAAAGTGTAATTAAATTTGTGGAACTCACTGCTGCAAGATGTTGTGTAGGCTGATAACTTAACCCAGGTCAAATTAAGTGCATCTCCCTAAATCTGTTCACCATTGAGCCAGCATGGCTCTGGCCTGTGTCCCAGGGCAGAGGATGTTTGTCAGTTGCTGCATAAAGGGCATGCACTTAAGGGCATTCCCCAACTGATGACTGTAGTCAGTGATGGTGACTCACTGTTCCCGCAAGGCCTTGACCTTTATGCAGCCCTGCCGCACTGACTGGTTGGACCTGCACTCCCACATCCGGCCCGACAGCTCCTTGTAGACATAGGCACTGAAGCGCATACCCCACTCGACCTGGCACTGTACCTCTACCTCTCCTGACAACGCCATGAAGTCACCAGTTTCCTCCTGTGGCTAGTTGGAGCCCCAGGTGGCAGGCACGAGTGTGTGCATCAGAGTTGGTAAGGATGTCGCCATCATGGGTTCCATGCCAAATCTCTGGGCCTCCACACAGCTGTCCCCGTGCTGCTGGACCTGGGCAGTTGCCTGCACCACCCAGAGCAAAGGCCTGGTGTGGGACTGGCAGCTGTATGGCAGAAGCAATGCCACACAGCACCTGCAAGCTCAGGACAGGCTGCTGAGGATGGGATGTGAGCAGGCGGAGCTGGCCCCAACAGCCAGAAGCTGCCTGCAGCTGGGCCTGGGAGCTAGCAGGCCCGGCTGGTGTCTGCAGTGGCCTTGCTGCCCTGGACAGGGTAGGCCTGGCAGCTGCATGACACTACAGTGCCAGACACAGTGATGCTGTAGTGCAGGCAGGCTGGGGCAACTGGTCTGTGGCCTGCCCAAGAAGACACAGGGGCCTGGAGTGGCCTCAGGCTGCCTACTGGTGTGCCCCATGGCTCAAAATGTCAGCAGACTTTTAAAGGCCTAAGGCAGCAGTTGCCATAAAGGCAGCCCAGCCCTTGCACAGCAGAGGCTCTCAGCCCAGAGCCCTGGGGCTAGCGTCAGGCTGATCCCCTGATGACAGGGCTGCCCTGGGAGCAACCTTGCTCCCACGTCACACGTATACGTGCTTTCCTGCACGGTAACTAATCACGAGTAAATCTGATACCTGCATTTCCAAATTTACTTGTTACTAGGGTTTTTTACTGCGCAGTAAGCATGCACACCAGTAAACGTGTGCTTACTGCACAGTAAGCTACACTACTGTGCACTTAAGTGTCTCATGTAGATGACCCTAGTAAATCCCTACTTACTTTCTCTGTATCATTTAATATTTTGTAGGCCTCTATCATGTACTGTCCCCTGTTTTCAAGCATCTCATTTCTAAACTAAAAGTCACAGACCATCTAGCCTCTCATATGGAAGTCCTTCCATACCTCCAATCATACATGTTGCCCTTCTCTATATTTTTTCCAGATCTTCAGTGTCAGGAGTGGGCAATTATTTGCCCTCTACCCCTGCCACCACAACTCATCAAAACTCCCTATGTGGCATGGGGCTGCGGGTGGGTGGGGAGTGGTGTTCAGGACCCAAGAGGGCATGCAAGGCTGGGATCACAGGCTGAGGTTATGTGGCAGCCCGTGCTCTGTTGGGGAGTGGCGGGGTGGGGGCATGGGGGAGCATATGCATATGGGGGGCTGCCTGGGTACTAGGTTTTGGGAGCCAGCTGGGGTTGAGGGGAGGGGATGGGCGCAGTACAGCTCACCTGGGCAGTACCGTCCATGGCTTCCCCTGCAGTGCTCTACACGGGGCCAAGCCCCAGCTGCTGCCACCCAAGGCAGCCCACACCATGCTCTACCCCATGGCCACTGGTCTGGCCTTGGCCAATATGAACAGATTTTGGGGGGGCCTGCACCTGTCTGGGTGCCGCTCTGCTCCCCTTGTCTCCAGCGGCAGGTCCTCCCCTGCTCCTGCTGTGTTACTCTGGGCAGGAAGCTTCAGCTGGGTGGCTCCTGCTCCAGTGCATGGGATTCTGGATCCAGCTGCAGCTCCCAGCTACTTTCTACCCACTCAGCTGATACTTTGTTTTGTTTACCAACCCCTTTCTTGATAATTATATACATTTTATTTACATTTTGACCACCACCGACTATCCACAATGACTCTGAGATATCTTTCTTATGTGGCAACAGTTAACGTGGAACACATCATAATTTATGTAGATTTGGGTTATTTCCTTCATCTCCTCCATAGGCATCCCTTTGCACTTATCAACAGTGAACTTCAGCTACCATTTTATTGACCAAGGCTAGGTCTTTATCTGAATAATTTTGTGTTGTCAGTGAACTTGGCTACCTCGTTATTTCCCCCCTCCCCTTTCCAGGTCATGTATGACTATATTAATTATTAAAGCCAGTACCAATAGAGATCCCTTGGTTTACTTCTTCCCTACAGACCCCTACAGTTTACTTCTTTCTGTTCTGAAAACGCCCATTTTAATTTCCTCCATTTTCTAGCTTTAAACTAACTTCTTATCCACATTTGCTCTAATTCCATGGCAACCTAATTTCATTAAGGGTTGCTACACGGAACCTTGTCAAAGGCTTTTGGCAGTCCAGATAAGCTACATCATTTGGACTGCCCTGATCCATATTCTTGTTGATACTCTTGAAGAACTGTAATAGAAAAGCCCAGGAAGTCTTGTTCATCCATCTGCTTAGCAATCATTTTTTAAATTACTGTTTCTACCAGTTTGCCAAGAGAAGTTAGACTTACTGGCCTGTAGTTCCCTACATCCCCCTTGGAGTCCTTTTTAAAGACTGGCAATCCTCCAGTCCTCTTATGCAGTTAACTCTGCCCAGTACTGCATCACTTAAGATACGATATATCCTAAGTGCTTGGACCCATCTTCCAAACTCAACATTACAGAGATACATTTCTAGTCTTAGAGAAAGAAAGGATCTCAAACCTGTGACATAGAAAAGTAGTCACTGGTTATGGATACAAGTGTTAGTTGGAGTACTTTTCAAGCAAAAATTTTGCATTCAAATTGGTGGAGGAAAAGGTACCAAAAAACCCCAGTTTCCATCTCTTTATAAAATGACAGTTGTTTGAATTTGCTTGTGGGTTTGGAAAATAAAATAAAATATTTTATACAATTATATTTAGGGACCACAGGAATTTGCACTGGAAGTTTGCTGTGCAGTGGCTCCCTTTATCTTGAAGTTTCCAACACCCCCCCTCCCCCCACTGCTGATTGGTGGAGGGGGGCCCCCCATGAGCCCCACTGCTCTTTGCTCACTCCTAATGGCTAGGAGGCAAAAACCAGTTTTAAATATGCCACCATTTTTGCCTCCTGTCCCGTCAGCAGATGGGGCAGGGGCACTGAGGCCCCTCTGCCAATCAGTAGTGGGAGGCAAAAACTGAGGCATATTTAAAACCACAGTTTTCACCTCCCCACTGATCCGGGGCGAGCAACGAGGTTGACAGGGCCCCTCTGCCGAACAGTAGGGGGAGGGAGGATGTGGGGGAAACTACAAGATTAAAGGAGCCACCATGCAATGCACTTTTGGCGCAAATTCTAGTAGTCTCTATATTCAACCAGCGATCTTACAAACCATCATACCATATATTATAAGTATAGGAAATGCCACAGCACAGAAAATGTTTACTTTGATGTGTGGTTATGGTTTAAAAAAAGGGTGACTCTTCCTCACTTATCTGATGTTCTCCTTGTTTGTATTTCAAAGTCACAACTAGGACAAAAAATACATGGTTTCTGTTAGCACTGCTAAACCAATGCAGAACACAACCTAAATTCTGTTTTGGTGCATGCTTCATCGTCATCATAATAATTGTTCAGCGCTATACATAGAATGACTGGTCACAGTGTGCAATCCATTAAAAAAACATACAAACAAACAAATAGACCTTTGCTTTCAGAATCAAGGTTAAGTTGGTTTTTTTTAAAATAACTTGTAATTAATACTGGTTAAAATCAGCAAGTGTTATATATAAAATAGTCATTTTCAGGTATTTTTAGTTAAAAGAAAAACATTTTTCAATTATTTAATTGTGCCCCAAGTGAATATGTCATATGACAATTCCATTAAAATAAAAGACACAATACTGACTGTTGCATAGTACAGACATACCCCAAACTAACTTTAAGCTAGCCAACTCAGGTTCTGTGAGCATTAATAGTTATCCCTGGCAGGAGAACCATTATTTTGCTTTTCTTTATACAAACTTAAACTCACAGGGAGGAAGGTCAGAACGTAGGCTGACCACATGGAAATCCAGGACAATGACCTCTCACCCTCCCCACACTGTGCTCTCACAAGTCAGCAGGGACAGGGCTGCATGCCAGGCAGGTAACAGTGCCAGCCTGCAAGGCATTCCATGTTGCTCCAAGATCCAGCCAGACTGTGTCCTTGCATTCGAGGACACGCATTATAATTCTCAACAGACGGCTGGGACCAGCCTCTGAAAGCTGGGACTTTCCTGATAAAACTGCGACAGATGGTCACTCGTGTATAGTCTACCCACAACAAAGGGGAGAAAGATGCTGCCAAACCAAAATGGACCAGCTGTGACGAGATATATTCCACTACAGCTGATACACTTTATTAGGCAATACATACATTGCTCATTGTCTCGCATTAGCCTCTGGGTGATGTGTTCCTCTTGCCCAACAGTTATCTGTGTCCCTTGGGCTCCACACTGACCCCTGACTCACACGGAGGCATGGATCAGCACAGGACCCCAGCATGGGTCAAGATAGTGCAGAGGCACAGGAGCTGGGAAACTCCTGGTACCCTATACTTCCACATGGGGACCCATGCCTCTATGTGAAGCATGGGCAGGTCCTGGCAAGGAGGAATGGGGTGCCAGGGATTTCCCAGATCCCATGCCAGGACTCGCACTGACCCGTGCCTCCACTTGATGCACAGGTCAGCACAGGCCCCAACAAGGAGACACAGTGCAGCACAGGAGCCAAAGAAATCCCAGGGCCCCATGCCAGGACCTACATAGACTTTCCCCATTTGCAGGGATGTGATCCTGGAGATACAGGCCTGCAAATCTGGGAACCCTGAGTTTTCCAATTCACAGAAATGTGCCCCAGGCATCTCTGTAAGTATGGCAAGTTAAGCAGGTGCTGTAGCTGTTTGAGGGAACTGATCCTACCTGTGGTGCACAGGACTGGCCCTTCAAGCCCCAAGAGCACCTGGCTGTGGTGGCAAGAGAGTGCAAGCAGCTTTCGGCTGTCCAAACTCTACCGCCACAAAGAAAATAGACAGGTACTGCAATAAAAACTGGGACAATTTATTAGTATCTTTTATCATCCCACTGATGTAGTGTGACAAAGACGCCGAACGTCTGCCTGCTCACCATTTGTCCCACCATAAAAATTGTTACGGTGGCACAAATGTGACTTCAGACAATGCCTGTTTTTATCAAAAGGCAGCAGTGCACTTGTGCATCTTACTTGTATGAAAAGTAAATTTAAGAGCAAGCAGCCCCTATGACAACATACTGAGAAAATTATTTAGGTGCAATCCTTTTCAACTGGCCACAAAAAGCCCATTCCAGTTATTACTGAAGATAATAACTCAGTATACTGAGAAAAGTATACTGGGAAGAGAAAAATAAGAGTTTTGGCTGAAAGAACTCATGTTCATATTATATTTGAGTCCTGCTTGTTTACTCAGACTTAGCCTTTGGGCTAGTAAAATGATGCTTGGATGTTATTTAAGGAATAACCAAGATGATGTGATAAAACTGATCATAGGAAAGCAGCAACTTGTAGAAGAAACAATAACACCGTATTATTACTTCTGAAACAGTGTTCTTACCAAGTGGAGGCTGAAGCATACCACCTTTCTTTTCACAGGTCCCAATTGGCTGTATGTCAGAGGAATCCACTAGCCTCCAAAAGTCATTTTTGTTGTCACTTCCATCAAGCCGCAGCCTTAGTCTGGCACCAGTAATTCCAATTATTGTAGCTATACACACTGAGGTAACATTTCGAGGATCATGGGCTTCCAGTTTCATACCAACTTTAAAATCATTGGTTGGTGGGATCCTAGACTGCAGGAGGGGAGAAAAGACTTTTTTTAGTTGTGTTGCAGTACTGTTTAACTTAAACAGAAGAGTATTCTTGAGTTTACTGGGTTTAAATAAAAGCAGAAACAGCATTTTGAATAATGGGAAATCTCATCAATTTGGGAATTTAAACCAAGGAAAAAATAAACATCAAATTAGGAATAGGATGACTTGGAGTGCCTCCTAGCAAAACTGGGTATTTGTTTTTGTATTAACAGGATTAATTCCTTCTTGATAGAAAAATAAGTATCAATGAGGAGGAGATAATGTATCATCTGGAGAAAACAAGAACACAAGAGGAAAATAAAAGAGCAATGAACATTATCTAAGGTGACATATAATTGGATGTACTAGGGTACATAGCGTGAGACTCTCTTTAACAAGGTAAGTTTCATTTACTAAACTAAAAACATTGTTTTATTACAGTTATGTTAGAGCAGTGGTCTCCAACCTTTTTATGGTGAAGATCACCTTTTGTAAACTAAAGGGCATCCCAGGATCTACCGTCTCCAGCCCGCCCTGCCCCCGCCCCACCTCCCCGACCCCTGCTGGCCCCCACCCCACCTCCCAGGCTCTGACCCCAATCACCCAGCCTGACCTGAACGGCAGGGGACATGGCTCAGCCCAGCCACGTGCGTCCTGCTGCTCCCAATTGTGGAGCCCCTGACAAACTGAGATCAACTGTCACAGGCTCCACGACTGACCAGTTGACCGAGATAGACTGGTTGGTGACCACTGTGTTATAGAATCTGACCAAGATCTGGACCCTATTGTTCTAAGCAATGTATAAGCTCATTTTAGGAGACATTCCTTGGGTCAAAGGTGTTACGATTTAAACCAGTGATTCTCCACCTTTTTAGGTTCATGGAGTCCTTTCATAATGTCTCTAAATAGAGCAGCACCCTATTTACCACCCCAGAAAGCACATGTGGTAGGTTAATCTACTAAATCTAGTGCAAACAGGAGCACCCTCTCCTTTCAAGCAAGCCATAGCACTGCCACATACTTCTGTTTTCAGGAAATATGTGAAGGGCTGACCAGATAGTGGCTGAGGCAGGAGTAGGTGCTCCTGCCTGCTCCAACCTAATGATTAGGTTCATCTGCACCCACTCCTATCACAGCTGCTTTCCCAGCACAGACTCTCACAGGACAGTTAATTTGGCTGTGGTGGCAGTGACACTGTGGCACCCTTAAAAAGATCTTGTAAGAACATAAGGACTACCATTTACTGGGTCAAACTGTAGGTTCATCTTGCCAAGTATTCTGTGTCCCACAGTGGCAGAGAGTGGATGATGAAAGGGAGAGTGAACTGAGTATGACCAGGGTTTTTTCCACTGCTTCTCTCTCCAGCATAGAACCTCAGTTTACAACTAGGCTGCATCTTGAGAGCAGATGTTTGTTTCCCCAGGAACAAGTAGCAGTGGCACATCTTGCGCGACTGCTAGTTGTCCCTGGGGAACATCCATGCCACATGCACTCTGGTATGTGGCAGCTTACCCTGGATGGGGCAGGGGAGGCTGGGGCCAGCAACTATGCTGGCTCCAGTAGCCTTACCTGGGGTGCTGGAGGCCCCAGGGAGCTGTAGCTGTAGCTTTCTGCAGCAGGGAGCCTGGCTGGCAGGCAAAGTATGGCTCCAGCCAGCCAGGCTCTGGTTTTGGACAGCATGTGCTGCTGCTATGTGTGTCACCCAGCTTTTTATTTTTTTAAATTTATTTATTTTGGAGATCCCAGGGTCAAAAAACACCCTCCATGCTGCAAGGTAGCAGCACGGGAAACACCTGTATGTGTGGTGTCACAGGCATCCATGGTTGTCTGGATGTGTCCCCACAGTCCAATTATATCCAAACAATAACATTAAACAAAGGGCTTAGACAGTTGTTCAGTTTAACCAGGGAGAGTTCTGTGCTTTCAGGAAAAACCATGAGTATACAGAAGTTTGTAATTTTTCTCCTATAGTAAAAGCAACCACTCAGGGAGAGACATAATTTGGGAACAACCCAAGTGAAGTGGATCCCCAAAGAATCTCTCTCAGGAGACAGAACGTCTGTATAGGTGGGCACTGTGCTTTGCTGCTTCTCCTCCCCCTCCCCTTCCCATAGAGGAAGGGAGAGTATGTGTCAGCCCCAGCCAGGCAGGAGCAGAACACATCCTTTGAGTGCTTCAGGCTAGAGAAGCCCAGCACTTCTGGCTTGTTCCTTGCCTGAATCACCCTGCAGCACTTGAATGCCAGGGCTGGAACACAGCAAAGGAAGGGGGAAAGCTGAACGACTCTGTGCACACCACAGACCCTAACCCTGAAAATCCCTACCTGCATTCACTTTAAAAAAAACAAACCCAAACAAACAAACAAGAAAACCTCTGCAAAGTTCTCTGGGCTGCATGATTTGGAGACCCCTGGCACCCCAGCATTCATACTGCAGGCTCTTTGCTTCTCTATTTGAACGTCTGTACAAGTCAGTTTTTCTCTCAGGAAAACAAACCTGGGAGAGTTATCCTGGATGGCCAAAGTGTAAAAGACAGGACATATTACCTCCATTTTATAAATGGGAAATAAATATAGAGTTTAAATGATTTATCCAAGATCACACAAGATTTTGACAGAGTTGGTAATTCAAAATAGACAGTCTGGTGCCTTCCTCTTAAAAAAAAAAAAAAAAAAAAGACATCTGCATCTAAAAACAGGTATCTGCAAGATTACAATCCCATTTCCTGTGCTGATCACAGAACTTTAATGTACATTCAATATTTAGTGCATCATAAATGAGGGGAGAAAAAGTTCCTTTATGAAACTGTTGAATCAGGAGAGCAGAAATGATTAAGGAGGAATGCAGGATTGGGCAAAAGGAAACCTCCTAGGTTATAAAGTACAGTCCCCTTTTAAAGACAGGCAACCATGTCACAACCCTATTCATGAACTTATCAAGCTCCAAACTGAAATTAGGTTGGGGGTTTTTTTAGCCCCACTGGTCCTCTAGTCCTGTTAGACAGAATCTCCAAATCTCTAAATCAGCCAGGCCCACCCCCTGCCCACTCTCCCAGCCCGGCAATGGCTGCCCTGCCTGCCCCAGCTCCCGGCTCTTTGGAAAAAAAGAGCCCTGGCTCAGTGGGTGCTGCTGGGTGGGGGGGTGATCCCTGCTGTCCCCCCACTGCATGGGGATCCCTCTCTTGATCTCCCAGCACCCCTACGGGTGCCCCACCTGGGCCAGCGCCAGCCCTTTAAAGAAAAGAAAAAAAAACTATTAAAGCCCCAGGACTGACCACTCCTGCCAGCGGGTCCCTGCTGCCCTGTGCCATGTGGGGGCTCTGCATGAGCCCCCTGAAGCCCCGAGGCCACTGCAGGAGCGGTGAGTCCCAGGGTTTTTCTTGGTTTTTCCTTTAAGGGCCAGAGCTGGCCTGGGCCAAGCACCCGCAGGGGGGCCTCGTGCAGAGCCCCCCATGCAGCATGGGACACTGGGGGGCAGCAGGGATCACCCCCCCATTCCCCACAGCCTGGCAGCACCAGGCTGCCTGATTCAGAACTCAAACGACTTTCACAGGGATGGCAAAAGCCAATTTTCTTCTCCTTGGCAAAATTTTAAATGCTTGTTCAAAACCCAAGAGGCTATTAAAAAGCAAGTAAAACTTTTCTAAATTTTAGTAAACATCTTATTTTTTAAGATAGCCTCATCCTTCAAAAACAAATTAAATATTTTTGTGAAAGCTGATTTGGAGGCAGAGACCAAAAATGGGAAGACTTATCCTGAATGTTTACAATCTGCCAAATCTATATGAGACATAAGAACAGGGCATTATAATGGAAAGTCACCAGAAACCTTAAGAGAAGGGTAATTATTTGTCCCCTACTACGCACACTCTCCAAATATAAACAGAACATACAACCGCACTTACATAAAAGAATTTAGTGTACCTGTCTGAAACATTGTGGAGGAGCAGCTACTGATCCAGTCTCTTTCAAGTAGTCATCCCAATTAAACTGTTCTGAAAAAGAAAAAAGAAAAAAAATTAGACAGCTTTTAAGGGAATAGTTTAGCAAACTTTTTGGGTAAAGCAACAATTTTTTAAATGCTAATCCTTGCTTTTTAAGTTGTAAAAAAAGTAAAATCCTCATTTGTGAAAGATATGAGTTTGACACACCTTCAGATGATTTTGAAATTCTAGTAATTCACAGGAAAGACACCCTACAGGCAGATTCAAAACAAAGCTCACACATATTTCCTCCTGAGTGAGGAAAGATGATTCAGTAGTTAGGGGACACTAGAGGCCTGGATTCAGTTCCCTGCTCCACCACAAACCTCTCGGTGGTCTTTTACAAGTCACTTTAGTCTCTCTGTGCTTCAGTTTCGAGCCTGTAATACAAGAATAGCAGCACACTCTACCTCAGAGAAGTGTTATGAGGGTAAATATGTTAGAAACCATAAGATACTCACATATTATGGTTATGGGTCCAGGTAAGGTTCCTAACATTGTCTTCAGAATAATCAGCAAATATGTCAAGTCTACTAAGAATTAGGAGTGCAAATGTAATCTGTGAACATGATCCCAAGGACTTGTCACTGCCTTAGCTGCACCTGGTATTGCCTTAAGCAGCACAGCCACACCCTCATTCGCAATTTTAATGCACCCCAGTACTACTGTCAGGCTGTTACAATCTCCGGCCTGCTTCTTGTTATGTGCTTGAGGCCATTCTAAGGCAGCTCCACTGCCTCATTTCCAGGGAATGACGTGCCAAGCAGGAACATGTTGGCAGTATGTGCTTTACACCCGCAGTCTCAAGCACAGCATAGAGGCAATGTGGACTTACCCTGAATCCAAGCCAGAAAAATAAGTTTGCTATAATTGAAATTGCCTCTCAGGGGAAAAAGAGTAAGCATTTTGCCTTAAAACTTAGCAACAGAATCAAGCAACTGCTTATGTAGCACCAATCATTTCAAATTCTTTGCAAAGTTAAAATTGTTTTTTTTTTACATCTGATTTGCTTAAAGACCTAGAAAAACCTGAAGGTAACGGATGGATCAATACAAGATGCTACATAGCCAAAGATATAAATAAGCAATGCATAGATTGCTAACACATCACACATAACACATTAAGAAGCCAAGAACTGTAATTATACAACCCACATATTGCTTCTACAATGGAGCTGTCTCAAAATTTTTAACAAATCTATTCATTTTTCCTGGTTTTATAACTGCTGTGTTTCCTACAGCCTCCCCAAAAATGATATTCTAAATGAGAAAACTAAAATGGTGTAATGATGCCACCTAGTGGATCAACCAATCTGTAGTTTTCAAAGTGTCTGGAATTTGGGAGACTTTAAAAAAGAGGCTTGGATAGATTACAAAACTAATGGAAAAATCAGCTCACAGTAAATGATTCAGTACGAAATATTTGTTTCATTTTATAGTGCCCTCAATTCAAGGAACAGAATGTTCATCTACATTACGAGAAAACAAAATCATGTTATGCAATAAATATATCATTGCTCCCCATACATACACTGTCCCTCCAGGAAAGTAATCATTACATAGAGAAATGAGCAACTAAAAGGACTGAGGGCACAAGAATAAATCAGTATAAACTGGCCATGAATATAATTTACAGTGAAAATTAGAAGGAGTTTTCTATCATAGAAGTAATGTTTTAGAACACCTTCTGAGGAGAGTACTGCTCTTGAGCATGTGTAGATGAAACAAGGGGCATGTGTGCACAACAGTTTAAAGTGGGTTAAATGCTTTTGCACCACTTTAATGGCGTTGGTCTTTGCTTGCATCGGTGGCATATCATGCATTAATTCCAGCCACTGTAGCACATTCAGCAGCATACTGAGCCTTAAATGACTTTGGGGCACAGCAAAATAAAACACCTCAGAGGCCCATAGCCGTAGAGTGAAGCACCGGGCTCCGTGAGGCTCAGGGGCTGTGCAGGCAGCCCACGCAAGCAGTCTGGCAGCAGCTTGGGGAGGCAGAGTCCATGAAAGAAAAAAGTAGCAGTGACCCTGATTTCCCCCCACACCACTCCTGGAGCCTGCTTGCCTGCATGGGCTGCGTAGGAACCCAGTCCTTGCCTCCACAGCTGCGGCGAGGGATAGCCGGCACAGGTTTCTTGCAGATAGGTCTTGCTTGACCAATCTCATTTCCTTTTACAACCAGGTGACCTATGATCTGGACAAAGGAGAAGAGATTGATGCCATATATCTTGACTTAAAAAAAAGCCTTCGATCTGGTATCCCACGATCACCTCTTGGCAAAACTGGCCAATTGTGGCCTTAGGTCCACCACGATCCGCTGGCTAGGAAACTGGCTCCGTGGTCGGACCCAGAGGGTAGTAATTGATGAAAATCAATCATCAGGGGGACCTGTGACCAGTGGGGTCTCCCAAGTCTCTGTCCTTGGACCCACATTATTCAATATCTTCATTAATGATGTGGACACTTGAGTCGGAAGCAGACTGGCCAAGTTCACCGATGACACCAAACTTTGGGGCAAAGCATCCACACCAGAAGATAGGAGGGCGATCCAGGTTGACCTGGACAGGCTCAGCAAATGGGCAGATGAGAACCTGATGGTGTTTAACACTGAAAAATGCAAGGTTCTCCACCTTGGGAGGACAAACCTGCAGCATCCTTACAGGCTCGGCAGTGCTATGCTGGCTAGCACTAGGGATGAAAGGGACTTGGGGGTCACGATTGACCACAAGATGAACATGAGCCATAGATGCTTCTCCAACAAATCCTGGGACGTCATTCTCCCCTTGTACTCGGCCTTGGTGAGGCCGCAGCTGGAGTACTGGGTCCAGTTTTGGGCTCCACAATTCAAATACAGAAGAAAGAGACTTGGGGGTCATCATTGACCACAAGATGAACATAAGCCTGCAATGCGATGCTGCGGCTAGTAAAGCAACCAAAACGCTGGCTTGCATCCATAGATGCTTCTCAAGCAAATCCTGGGACGTCATTCTCCCCTTGTACTCGGCCTTGGTGAGGCCACAGCTGGAGTACTGCGTCCAGTTTTGGGCTCCATAATTCAAGAAGGATGTGGAGAAGCTTGAGAGAGTCCAGAGAAGAGCCATGCTCATGATCAGAGGTCAGGAAAACAGACTTTATTATGACAGACTGAGAGCCATGGGGCTCTTTAGCCTGGAAAAGCTCAGGCTCAGGGGTGATCTGATGGCCACCTGTAAGTTTAATCGGGGTGACCACCAGTATCCGGGGGAACGTTTGTTCACCAGAGCGCCCCAAAGGATGACGAGGTTGAACAATCATAAACTACTGCAAGACTGTTTCAGGCTGGACATAAGGAAGATTTTCTTTACTGTCCAAGCCCCCACGGTCTGGAACAGTCTGCTATAGGAGGTGGTTCAAGCACCTACATTGAACACCTTCAAGAGTAAATTGGATGCTTATCTTGCTGGGATCCTATGACCCCAGCTGACTTCCTGCCCCTCGGGCGGGGAGCTGGACTCGATGATCTTCCGAGGTCCCTTCCAGCCCTAAAGTCCATGAAATCTATGAAACCTGATTAAAAAATTCTGGTATTTCTAACAAGATTAAACTATTTATTATAAATTATGGGAAACAATTTTCAGAAAACAAAGACAATCCACTTTTTAAGTTTTTACAACAGATGAACAAGTGGATACAACTGTTTCACCTACCAGTGAAGATTCAGATCAATATACTGAAAATCCTCTCCTCATTATCATCACAATAAAGAGAAGGAAAAAAAACAGTGACTGTTAAGAAGAGGCAGAGCAAAAGGATGCAACATAAAATAATAGTCCAAAACAAATTGCCCTCTCACCCTGGATGATCCAGCAGAGCTACCACACTTAAGGCGACTTTTACTCTTCCAAGCACTGCATTACATACTATACCAAAATACAGCCTAATGAAATTAACCAAGATAATCATATTCATTTATTTTTTAGACATTCATAAGTAACAGCTAGAGAAGTGATAATATATAATACAAGAGAGAGCTCAATTCAAATATTTATGTTATTTAAAGTTACTTTGACTAATAACTGGACTATTTTAAGACATACCATTTTTTAAAGATGGGTGATTTGACTGTTGACTTTTCCCATGTTTATCCTTCTTAGAATTCTTTGAATCTAAAGAGAAAAATAAGATGTCACATAACAAATTTAACATTTACATTACAAAAAAATCCAGGGTAACAATAAGACTTGATATGAAACACATTCAAACATAGCAAAATATGATGTTCTTAAGACTTAAGTATTCATATCTGACTGTATATTTCAGTCTGTAATCAAAGATTAAATTTTATTAGACTTATAATTTATAAAAGGAGTAGTGTTAAAATAAAGGTACAATATGGAAAATCATGCAATACTCATTATGTTACTACATTATTAATAAAGCAACGAAACCCCACTAAAAAAAACTTATCTTGGATACACAAAAACTGCCCTACCTTTATTTTCAACACTTTTTATTTTTGCTAAATAAATAGAATTATCAGTCAAAGGATCTTGGACCTCTGAGCCAAGATTTGCAAACACAATGCCCAATTTGAAGCACCTGAAAAGGTTCTGCTCACACATTTCTGTATACTGACTGCCTAACAATCAAGCTCCTTTCAGGTTTCTAACATTGGCCACACAAAAATTAAGGCTACCCAGATCTCTAGTTGAGTGGATAGTTGAGACAGTAGTTGAGAATCTTGGCCCCAGTCCCTATAAATTTGGTAGGGTTGGGGTGGACACATTACCAATATATTTTTTAATTAAAGTTCCTACTGTGTCATTAATTCATTGGGTGGAGGCCTATGCAAACATCTCACCACTCCAATTATAACATTAATCAGGAGAAGAACTCTAGAACATGACTGCCTCTGCTGTTCCTGCATCTTGCTCTTATCACCATTGATTGAAGCACACAGTGAAACTTATAGGCCAAGTACAGCTAGTCAAAAAGCCCAAGGCTGAGTTGATTCAATCTCTGTAAGTTAGCCTAAACTGTGTAAACTGAACCAATAAGCGAGTACACAGACATTCACTTTTGAGTCTGGAAATGCAGCCACATGCCTGCAGTGCCTCAGTCCAGAAGCTGGAAGGTGCTAGAGCACACACCCCTGCTTGGCTGAAGCAGACAGCTTGGGCCAAAACTAGCCCACCTACCTGGGATCCTGAGGGGACTGAGTTAACCTGAATATGGAGGGGATCTGGGAGAAAAGTTCAGTAAAACCAAATTTAAATCTAAATCAGTTAAGTCTGATACTATATCCATCCAGGTTCATCTTGAATCAGTTTCAGCCATTCTGAAAGCAGTTTACGTGCACTGAACTTGTGTTACGCTACAGATTTGAACTAGTTTCTGATCACTTACACCAGTTGACATGTAATTCCTGTCCCTAGCCGTATGGTTCACACAACCCTCATCAGTCTCACAAGAACAATCTTCGTGCACGAATAAGGAGCAAAAAGGTTTTAGGTCTTGACCTCAATGCAGAGCTAATCCTAATTACAACCGCTGCTTTCCCTGGCTAAAGTTCCAACTACATGCAAAGAAAACCCTTAACTCAAATTAGTTGGCCAGTCAAGGGGTATAAGTTAGATGTCAAGTAAGCAGAATTCATCAACTGCCAATACAACCATTCTCTACAGTGAGGTATTATTTCAGGGTTACCGTTTTCATTTAAGTTTGGCAAGCCTAAGGACTGAATCCTGCTGTGAAGACATACTCACAAGAAAGATGACCTCCCCATAACTGATCTCATTCATATCTTTGACACGTTAGCAAAGTTTAAGCAATCTTTGGGCTGCTGAGCACTGAACTCTCTCTTTCAAGTTAAGACTGTATTTAAGTTTCAGTTGTCAGTTCAGTACCAAATGTGGCTATTTTTGACAGACTGATACCTCATCTGGAAACTAAAATTCATGTGATACACTTTGTGTCAGAGAAGCAAGTAGTAGAACTGAGACTATTATCACCAATGTACAGAATTCTAAGATGGCAGAGAATTTGACAGATTGATACTCTTAGATGTGGGTGAAATTGAGTAATTGAGAATGGAGACAAAAACATGAGCAAGTGCACTGTTGTTCCAGGGCAAAGGGCAGCAGCACTGGTTACTCTTCATCTTGTACAGCAGAATTCTTGTTTAGTTTTTCAAGTAATGAAATTGACATATTAATTACTTAGGACTAAATCTAATGAATTTCAAACCTTAGTCCCTGTATTTTGTTAGTAATAATGCATATGTAAACTCAGCATTAGTTCATTCACATCAATGACAGTCTTGATATTTCACATAGTTAGAACAGCAAATAACCACTGTAATTAAAGTTTTCAAGCATATAATAACTACATTATAAAAAGCACTGCTAGGCTCGCTCCCCCCTCCACCTGTTCAGTTGCCCCTGCCTCCAGGGAGCAGGGCTGGGAGGGGCTAGGCCAGCTGGGTTGGCCTTGACCCCACTCCATCCCCTGTGTCCACACCATCATGGCGATGCTCCACCAGCGCCTGTTGGAAGACTTGTTCACACTCTGATTGGCTGTCTGTCAGCCAAATCAGAACACGAATAAAGCGTTATGGACAGACAGACACAGACTTAGTCTTTTATAATATTAGAATGGATGTTTAGAGCTATGACAAACTAATGGTCTACTGGCCTCAATTCACGACAGAGAACCAAGTATTATAGCCATGGCAAATGTTTTAGCATTGTGGGTTTCTGTTGTACTGGCTTCAGGAGAATTTTCCCTCCCCCTTTTCAGTCAGTTTTCTATTGTCTTACCAATGATAAGTAACTGATGTCTAAACAAGAATGGCAAGGCATATGCATACAATACCAACTCCAAGGAAGATGACCACTGTAGATTTCACTAAGATCTCAACATGGCAAACCTGAAGTGATGCATCTGTGACTAAATTCTGTGACCTGAATTAACTTCTACAAATGCTGTACATTTGCTAGCTCTGCTTTCTCATTTAACAGCGTCATTCTGCCCAAAAGCCCTAATAAGTTAAAGGCAGCTCTAGAAGAGATGGTTACAAAACCAGCTGGCAAAGGTAACACAGGAACAGATAAGACAGCAAGTGTTCAGCTTCAAAGCTAAGCCATTGGTTTATAGAATAGCTGTTTAACTGGTGGCCCATGAAGGGTTAACTTTCAGTCCCCAAGCTACCACCTGGCAATCACTTGCCCCTATCCAGCTGCAGCAGCAGCAGTTGGTCTCGGGACTCCCTCTCTTTCCTCTGGCTTGTGCTGCATGCTCCCACTCTGGGGGCGTGGAGCAGCCCGAAGCACTCATGCAGTACAATGCCATGGGGGAGCCCACAGGAAGTTGAAGGTAAGGCATGGTACCACAACATGCCAAGGAGTGTCTGCCCATATGTAAACATGGTAAAACGGTGTGGTGGACCCCAGAGGGCGCATGGCCACCAACTACTCTGGAATTGGACAGCTCCAATTTAAAGAATCTATATAGCTGGTTCCATCTAGGCTAGGGTATTTCATTTTTCCTTAGATTAACCTTGAAATAAAGGAGGCATAGGAATTCACAGACCTAGCAAAAGGAGACAGACTTTGGACAAGTTAGAAAAGGATACTCTTGTATAGAAAATGACAGGCTGTGATAGCACATCCCATCCCTCTCAAATCAGAAATGAAGAATAACGTGGACCCTCCTAAACTACAGACAGAGCAGGTGAGCTTAAGTACAGGAAGATGTATGCAGGTTTCTTTGGGTTCTTTTTTTTAATCCAGTTCTTTAAGTGCTGGACCCATTTGTGAAATTTTGAAATAAATAAAACTTCCCAAGCAGCTTAACCAGAGGCATACCAGGGCAGGTACAGGCCCGGGACAGTTGCCAACACATAGCATTTACTGTGCAGACTGATGCAGTGCAGTAAGCTGCCACTCCCATGGCAGCTGCTTTTGTGCAACCCCACAAAGACAATATTCAGCACTGCTGCCCCAGTCACCCAATCCCACTTACAATACTGAGCTTACCTACTTCTTAAAATTTGACCACTGCTTCCTAAGAGGAAACAATGTTTGGAAAAAAAATGAACTTATGGTGAACAACTCCACCTATCATTTGCTGGTCACCAAGTCAAGCCAGCTCTTCTTTGTTGACCAGATCAAGGACAAATGACAAAAATCAGTCTGAACACAAGACCTGTCTCCATTTCAGAAGAGGAAGAGGAAAATCCATTTAGTTGTTATGTCTAAAGCCAAAATGAACAATAATCCTAGAAATGAGAAAAATGTAGGCATCACTGAGGTTGGTTCAATTCAACACTCTCAGCATAAGGAAGCAAGAACAGGTAAGAATGGTCATAAAGAGAGATTGCTTCCTGAACATTGCTAAGGACATCACTTGTTTCAGAAGGTTAAACAGCTTCCCCAGCAACAATATACTCAAAGCATCTTTACTTACTTTTGATTGACCAGTTACTCTTGCACATTACCCAAAACATTCAGAATATCTATCACTATGTATGACTGAACTCAGGAAAAAGAGGGCCCTTTTACTCTTCTCACTCCAACCATCGGTGTCAGGGAAGCTGCTATAGAATTGAACTATTTTAGTTAAGTAGATGCAAACCATTAACATGAAGAATTACTTACCTGACTGTCTTCAAGTGAGACAGTCTGCATCCACCATACTTCCCACCACTCAGAAAAGTTTCCCCCTGTCTACACTTTACAGATGCTATGGTGTCTTGGTCTGGAGTGCCTCTCCCCATGTCTGCAGCCAGGGTACATAAAAATTGATGATTTAAAAAAATATTTTAAAAATCTGATTTTAAATTGAAATCAGATTGTTTTGATTTGTATCAACCACACTTTTTCTGTTTTAAAAATAAGCCTACTTAAAATTAAGTTTAAAATTATAACAGCCTATGCAACTGTAAACTCACTATAACTTGAAATTATTTCAATAAAAATGTTAATCAATATATGGTAGTTGCCAAAGTTTTCAGAAGGATAAACCAGTTCATCTATACATGTGTTTGTGTGTGTGTGTTGGGTTAGGGGGTGGCACTTTAATTACAGCAGCTCTGAGAACGTTGCCTGTATTCAGCCTCCTGTGCTTCAAAATGCCTTGGGAACACTGAATACACATGACACGGAAGCTGCTGGAGCATGTTAACTAACAATCCTAATGACCACACATTGGAGCAGATATCTGGTACATGTATAGGTGCCCATACTTTGCTGACATTTTAAATCAGCTTTTCATAACAATAGTTTCTTCTGCACACATGAAAAAAAAGGTTTTTTTCATTTCAGTGAATTCAATTCAATCAATTACTTATATCTTCAAAGTTGAGAAGCTAACTAGAAGTTGGAAAAAAACCAACCAGAAGAGCTTGGCTCCCACTTCCAATTTATGAATGAAAGCTAGGCACACTCAGAGAAGTCCTATTGATTTTAAAACTCTGAAGTGAGTGACCCAAAATAAATCATTTACATGTATTAACCACAGAACATACTTTTGTCTAACAATATCATGCAAAAATGTTTTGCTGAACTTCTTTTTCCTATGTATCCACTAAATTTAAAATAACTCCGTTTAAATTTTTTTTTTAAATTAAAACGATATTTTGGTGCATTTTTATACTTCAGTTCTCCTCCAAGCAGAAATTGGTACAACCACAATTTTAAAAAGTAATAATCACCTGAGCAAAAGAATGTTTCATTCACTGTTATAAAAGGAAATTAAGAATCTGAACAGATATATGTTAAACGATATGAATTACTTAATAAATGTTCAAAGATATAGTTTCCTTCTAATTAGCAAAAAAGTAGTGTCACATATACAGTAAATGCTATATTTAAATATAAATCAATGTTTTAACCATTGCCAACTAAACTTTTTTACAGAAAAATAAATACTACAAATGCAATACAAGATTAAAATGGAAAATCTTTTAAACAAGATTTTTTGTTTGCTGCTTTAATTTGATCTGTCCTACATCTAGTCACAAGCTTCTGCTGACAAGATTACTAGTTAAAAAGAGGCTAGAGCAACCACATCCATCATGCAAGAAATCAAAGACTAAATAGAGACCAACCTAAGCATTTTTATTGCCTTGTGATCCACCAAGGACTCAGAATTGAGAGCTTAGAGCAATGATCCTCAGCCAGGGTTCCATGGCATCCTGGGATGCCTTGAGATCCTTTCAAAGGTGCCATGAGGTGCCACACATTGTTAGGTGTGTAAACATGATTCACAATACAAACCCAGAGATTTCAAGTAGGAATTCATGGATCAAAAACCTTCTGACCTGTTGTGGTCTTTCTGAGTTCTCTGCAACAGAAGAGTCTCTCTATTGTTTTTCTATAGTCAAAAAATGAGTGAAAACTAAGACCTGGGAAGGGTGCCTTGACCCTATCCATGGGTACCTTGAGCCTAAAACGGTGGAGAACAAGGCCTGTACAAAATCGGGAAGTATTTGATTCAGATTCAAATTCAGCCAATTCAGAGGGCAGTGATTCTATTCAGAAATTGAGATCACTGTCCTGAATCAATTTGGCCAAATCAGCTTTGGAAGATTCAGACAGGCTGGGGAAAGGCAGGCACAGGCGGGCAGCTGCAGGTTCTCCCGCAGCTCCCCCTGTCCGGGGAGAGGCAGGCACAGCAGGAAGAGCCGCAGGAGAAGCCCCCATGGCTGCCCTACCTGGCCCCATCCCCCACCCAGTACCAGCCTAGTCCCAGCACTTAAAAAATAAATAAATAAATAAATAAATAAATAAATAAATTTAAAAAAAAGCTCCACACACACCAGCTGCAGGAGCAGTGATTGGGGCCTCTGGGCACTCATGGCAGAGCCTCCCTGCACAGCGCAGGGCAGTGGAGGGCAGCGGGGACCACCACCTACTCAGCAGCTGCCCTATGGCATGGGTGCAGCAGGGCACCACGCGCTGTCTGCAAGCGAGGGCTGGGTGCTGCCGGGCTCTGGCTGACGTGTGGAGCTGCCCCACCTCCCAGGTGAATCAAACCAGGAGCTGGGAAATCGAACTGGGGGCTATGGGAATGTTCAGGTCCCTGAACATTCCTCCAGTTCCTTGATTTTTTCCCCAGCTCTTCCCAGGGGGAATGGGCCCCCAGATGACGCAGGATGGCAGTGGCTCTGAGCTATTTCCCCAAATGGCAGCAGCAGCCTGCTGAAACCTCATATGCAGATCTGGGGGCCGTGCCACTCCAGGGAGAGCTGAGGGAATGATCAGAGAGCTGGGGAACGGACCCAGAAGCTCCGGCGGACAGGTGTCCCAGACAGTGTGCGGTGCCCTACCGAGCTGCCCTGCACCTGCATCATGGGGTAGGGGGCGAATCCCACTGCCCCCCACTGTGTGGGGGGGCTATGCCATGAGCGCCCAGAGGCCTCAAGTGCTGCTCCTGCAGCTGGTGAGTTTGGGGCATTTTTTTTTCCCCCCCAGGAGGCTGGGACCAGCTGGAGGATGGCGCCAGGCAGAGCAGCCATAGGGGCTGTTCCTGCAGCTGCTCCAGCTGCACCTACCTCTGACCCGGCAAGGAGAGCTACATGTGCTCTGCCTTGCTGCCACTTACCCAGCCAGCATATGGGAGGCACGATGCAGGTGCAGCTTGCTCCGGGTGGCAACATGGTATAGCCCCCACTCCCAGCGCTGCCACGCCTGCATCAGCACTGAGAGCAGGGGCTCTGCCCCACTGCTGCTTGCCAGCTTGTGTAGCAGGCATGGATGTAGGCACAACAGTGCTTGGAGTGGGGACTATGCCCTGCTGCCACCTGCCCACTTCTGCTTCCGCCTAGAGCAAGCCACACCCACCCCCACCGGGCAAGCGGCAGGAGGGCAGAGCCCTTGCTCCCAGCACTACCATGCCCGCATCCCGTGCCCCACTGTCCCCCTCCCCAAGTAACACACCCCACTGCCCTGGCTGGGCAGCTTGTCCCAGCCCCCACCCACCAACAGATTTACCAGCTGGAGGCAGGTGTCAGCTGCCTGTTTAGTCTATGGCCGAATACTTTTCCCAAAGCTTTTCCAAATCTATTTGGATGCTTCAAATCAATTCGATTCAGATTCAGAGATTCGGTCCCCGAATCGAGCCAAACTCTCCTCCAAATCCAATCAGCTACCAAAGCTTTGGACAGCCCTATTGAGAACTGGCTCAGATTTGTGGAAGCAATAAAATGATTTAGTTGACTATTTTATGGTTCCTACTAATAGAGAACTCCAGTTTCCTGGCTTCAGAAAGACCAGTCCATTTTTGGCACAGCTGGTCTTTAAAACAATGAGACAATTACTGTGACCATGTACCCCAGGGTAGGGTTAGCATTTGGGGAGAGACAATAAATGTGGTATAGTAACTTGAAAAGTATGCACCTGTCTTCTCTAAAGACTCAGACTATTTACTTAATGTCCTTGTGGGACAGAAAGCTGACAAAAGGTCGCTCTCAGGATTTGCATACCTACTTGTTAGGGACTTATTCTGAAGATCCAATATATCACCTGGAATCCTCAACCCAAGCTAAGTCTTACAGTATAGGAGGAAGTTCCCCCCTCTAAGAAGTCTTTGTTCTCATCCTCACTACCCCTGAAGACTCCTGGGGTACCAGATGGGGAGAAATTACTCTTTCAATCACACAAGATTTCATCTGAACAAATAGAGGATTGAGACATGTCAACATTTCCTTACACAGATGATTCAGTCTCTCTGAAGACATGTGATGACAGTTGGTATGAAGGAGCAATGGTTTGCTAACTAATATAGCAGATACTCTGTATATGCCCTTCTAGCCACCGCAGAATAAAAACTCAGTTTCAAGAAGCTAAAGCATAGAGAATCTGGAACATCATATTCTATCTGTGTTTCCTGTTCTTTAGGTTTATGCTACCAGAAGGAGCTCATGCCTGTCTGGAAGGAGTCAGTCAGTCTTGTATGGTATCAGGTAACAGACATGAAAAAAGTGACCCAGGGAAGTTATAGATTTCCTCAACCGGCTCTACATCAGCTAGCGCAACTACTGCACGCATCATTGTTTCATCACAGAAGATCTAACGCAGCAAAGCCAGCAATCATTTTCAAGGTAATAGATGCAGAGAAAAAAATTGCTCTGGAGAGATGAAGAGCTTAAACTAAGTGAAAAAAAAATCTTAGCAATCTTCTATAAGATTAGATTTGCTTGCTTTAAAGCTGAAAAGCAGGAGCAATTCAGTTCCAGACAACCAGGGTGCCCTCAAGAAGCAGTATTTTCATTTCATTCACATTTTAGTTCACCGATATATTTTCTTCTGCTGAAGCCTTGCCCCTGAAATTGGTCCATTATTTAATTCATGATTAACTTTTGCAGCTATAGAACATGAAAAGATATGCCTTAGGGGAATGCCACAATTTGCAGATAACTGAACTGCTTCAAACAAATAATTTATTTTATCTACAAAGGCTTGGAAAGATAGCTGCTGATGCAGGTTACTGCCATAAAATTCAAATTCTTGATATTATACAGTATCCTTCTTCTAAACCATACAGTAGTTATAGAAGCCAGCAAAAGATATTTTACTTAACAGCATATGTAGACAAGTACTTAAGTTTTCTAATGGACACTGTTTTTCAAGACTATCAGAGAACAGCAATTAGTTTACATGAAATTTCAAGTTAATTTTAGAATTACTAAAGAGTGAATTTAGCATGTCTTTCTTTCTTGCTTTAATTCCAAGTTCTATTCATACTGGTATCCTACTTCTTCAGTCTAAGAATATACAACAATTCTGTCTTATAGCTAAAGCCATACCTCAAATACTCCAGAACAGTTTTTATTTCCCTCCCCTATATTCTTTCCTTTTAGATGAAAGCCACCAACCTTACCTTTAGCTGCTGTTCTCCCCATGGTAATTCTGTGATCTTCCCTTTCACAATAAAAAGGCTGAAGTTGAAAGACCAGTTAATTCTTCCTTTCAACACAACAGGTTCCTGCAGAGCAGTAATACAGCAAGTTAGTTATAGGCCCAATACAAAAACTATTTTGCCTCAATTTTAAACGAGCAAAAGTTTAACAAGTTATTGGTTGAGAAACTCTGTGTAAACAAGAGCCAGATCAAAGCAATATTAGAAAAAGAAGAGGGAAATGAGACACTTCAATTTCTTTTATTAAAATAAATCATAAAAATTGGGAGAAAAAGATCAGGTAGTGAGTTGCCTAAATCAATGGATTCAGTATGAAAAAATAGGTTTTAAGTTTCTCTCTCTCTCTAACAATGATCTATTTGAAATCAGGTTTCAAATAGATCACTTTAAATGTACACTTTAAAAGGTAGGGAGGAATAATCTGAAGTTGGGGACCACATCACAATAAAGTGTGATACAACTGCCTAGTAATGTATGTTGTAAGTGATATCAGAATATAGATACCCATTAGAACAACACTAGTCTTAAATACAGCTCAGGTCTGTATTGTTGTGAATTTTAAAAAAAAGAGTTGAGCCACTACACCACTATCAAAAACAGTATATATTTTTGCTGCTAGCTGTACCTTTGCTGCTGAATTTCACCTGCTTTCCACTGAAATAGAAAGTAACATATGTGCAAGTCTGGCAGCAACAATGCTAGCAAATCATTCTGTTGTTCTGTTCTCTGTGCAAATTTATTCAGGATAAAAATATTAAACACATTTTGATTATGGATTCAAGTTTAACAATTTACCTTCAAGACTATGTCAGTTCCAATTATGTTACGGTTAATAAAACCATGTTTTAAGATGTTTGCAATTTAACATGGTTCCCAAAATAAAATGTGACTCAAGCAGCACATTTCTACGTTAGATATATTTTCAAAGCTAGGCACGCTATAGAAACACTACCAATACACCAAAACATTTAAATATAATTATTACATGAACTAAAATTAAATATTAACAGAAAAGTAAAACAATTTTTGCTCCATACTAATATGCATAAATAACCATCACTATTAGGGATGGCAATCCATTTAAACATCCAATTAAGTTTGAAACTATTGCAGAATTCCACAAAACATAATCCAAAACTTGTCCTCTTCAGTAATAAAGTATGGAAGGTGGTGCAGAGTCAAAGTAACTCCTTTTATGGGTGGATTACTTTAAAACAGTGCATGGTTTTTATCTTTTTTGTTCCAAGCACCAGATTGCACTTGGTGCAGTAATAAAGATTCCAACCCTGCAGTGATAGTCATCAAGTTTAACACAACTGGAGTGTCTGTCAGAAACATAAAAAGGATTCCAGCATTTCATTAGCTCATGTAGCACCAGATAGACTATTTTACAGCATGCCTACCAGCCTGTTAAAAATGTAAAACAATTGGAAGTTCTAAAGAGCAAACCCAACAAGCAGGCATAAAGTACGCTGCTATTTAGAAAACGTGTTACTTAAAAGTCTAATTTATTCTATTCAGTGTTCTTATTAGGTGAGCTTTTTTTAGCCATATATGAAGCTGTACTTGAAAACTACACTTCTATGCCTCCAGCTAGAAACTATCAGGCTGCTTCAAAACAGCATTATGGAAACTAAGTTTCACCCAGGAGAGCTGAGTTAGTCAAAGCTGGGGTATAAACACTTTCTGGGTAGAGGTAGGTCTTACTTTAAGTTTGCCCCACTTAATTACCTGCCTTCCTGATGGTTTGTCATCTGCATCATCCACTGCAAACTCCCTAGCGCAGACAAACTTTTCTCATGCAATTTATATGTCTGGCTTTCTGATGAACAAAATGTAGCGCGCTCCCCCCCGCCACACACACATAAAATTAAGAAATAAAAAGAGGACAAATATGGAAAGTAAAGCCTGCACAGTTCCTTGGGCAAGACTGTGGAGAAGTTTACAACATCTCTGAATGGGTGAGTTTAGAAAGCAAGCAGAGCAGATGATAAAAAGAAATACGTGTTGAAGTAACAGAGAAGACTAATATAAATTTAGGAGCTGAGAGACAGAAATAAAGGAGGAAATGAGCAGAGTGGGATTATGATACAGAGAAGGAAATACAGATGCAACAATAGAAGTATAGGAATAAACAGAGATAAGACATCAACAGAGAAAGTGAACGAAGGGGAATGGAATAAAAGCTAAAAGCAAAGAAAAAGAAATAAATAAAAACTAGGATCAGTGCACATCAGCCACAGACAAGAAATGTCTCAAGATGACTCAAGTCAGGCTTTGAAAATTTACCATCAATAAGGCAATTCAACAATAAATCATTGGAGCTAAGTAAGCTAGGCAAACTAGAAATTAAAAGGCAAAAAGACTAGACACAGAAAGTGCAACATTAACTTCAATGTTAAATATTCACAAATGGAACCCAATAAAATAAAACCATGGAGAAGTCCACATCCTCTCTACCAACACTACTTACATCTTGGATTTCAAACTCCACTAAATTCAGCGTTGTCCCTTGCCTCTTTAGCTTCCCCAACTGCAGTTAATTTTAAATCAGATGAAGAGCCTGGGTCTGCCTTTAACTTCCTGATAAGGCTTTTGTTGTCAGGCCTCATTCACCCTTACTAGTCACCTCCCACTGTGAGAACGCTTGGTTAACAATGCATCTATGGACAAGCCTAAAGCTTCATAACATCCAACATTATTATAATACAACACTGAAATGTCACAACCTGGAAACTATTTTCCATCTACTTTAATACTGCTCTTTCAGTTCTAAAAAATACTTGAAAGGCAAGCACTGGTATTTTTTAAAGTGATCACAACTGTCTTTTCTACTTTATCTATGCCACTCACACAAACAAGCACACCAGGTAAATATTCCAAACCAAATCTTGTGCCACCAGGAACAAATTATTTATTTCAACATTCTGCTTGCTCACAGGAATACAGCAAAATACATGTCACATAGAGAAACACAATGAGGTTAAATGAAAAGTAAGCTCCTACTGGTTCTTGGTTTGACAACCAGCAGAGAAGGTAAGAGGGTTTTTTGTTTTGTTTTGTTTTGTTTTTATTGCAGCCTTTCATGCCAGACAGAGTCAGCTGTTCTCAGCTCAGGTAAACTGTTAGGAAGGAGAGGAGACTTTCCTAATATCAGTTAAGTGTTAGTCCTATCAATGCTGATGGTGTAATTTAAAGACCCAATTTTCTAGTTCTCAATCACAAATAAGACAGTCAATGGGGAATTTTGGCTGGGTGGGACACACAGCCAGGTCAGTCCGCTTCATTTTTTCATAAAACAGATAAACACACAGCTACAAAAGACCAAGTCAGATGTGTAAGAATATTCAATCAAGCTCACATTTTAAATTTAAGAGTTTAAAGTGACAGTCAACTTGAAATCTAATTAAAAGTAGTTTCAAGTACAATACCTCCCCTAAAATTCTACTCCCTTCCCTGCCCCCCAAAACTGTTCTTTACATTTTCTTAATGTTTACTCTTACCTTGGCTTCTCTGTGAACACTATACAAACAGCATAGGACCTCTGCTAGCAGGCTGAACATTGAAACTTGCCTATACGCAGGCAAGCTGACAAGAACCTAAATATTTCTCTCTCTGACCTCCTTCATTTATACCTATCTTCATTTTTACTTGTAACATTGTCATACAGCATTTTACACTGCAGTTTTATAACATTAAACATAAGTGCAGTTATTCAGTGATGCAGGTAGCTAGTCTATATCAACCGACTCTCAATCTTTTCCCTCATCTGCCCTTTGCCTTCTCTTTCCAGGTTGTAATACCCAGGGCTGCATCCTGGCTTAAAGCCTGGCATGGCAGAAACTATTTTAGTTTAATACTGTTGAGTGCATACGACAATAGTACTGATTTAGACTCGGGATTCCAGGCACAGCAATACAGACCCATGTTCAAATGTTCCAAAATGTGTCAATTTTAAGTAAATGGTGCCTCTTTCAGCTAATTTTCAAAATGTATGAAAAAGCATCATCTTAATTTAATCAGTACATACCCATTTCTTATTTTTAAGAGAAGAAACAACTTGAATAAAATGCTGATAAGTCTTGGGGGCCAGAAGGGAATGAGACAAGACAGACGATTTACAAATTTATATGAAGGTAAACATTTTTTAATAACTTTTGCTATGTACTCTGAGACAATATATCTGACATTCTGGGTCCCAGAACGAATTACTACTATTCCAAAGAAGACTACCACACAAGTAACTATGCACAAAGATGGCAAACATCTTACTTACATCAGTTAAATAGTTTTTCCTTCCTTCATAAGTAGAAGCATTGATTTCTGTTTTTTATACAAAATTGGGTCTAAAGTAGAAATCCTTTTATTACATACTTTTTTAAAAGGAGAAGGATAGATTCAAGCAGAAATTCGGTTTTCACATGTTTATACAAGGCTGATAAACAGCTCCAGAAGCCTTCTTTCCTATTTGATAAAAATGCTTAGCCAATTTTTCTTGCATGTATTGGCTTTTTCAGAAAATTGTATTATTAAAATAGTAAATATAATAAATCATCTGGTTAGTAAACACAAATTAGATGCAGCAAAGTATTTCTTCAATTGGCGAATTCAAAGCATTAGTTATATGCATTACTTAACAAAATATCCTGTTTTAATAGTTGTTTTGAAGATCAATAAGTAGTTTTCTGTACTTGCATATTGTCAAAAAAATTATAAAAAGTTTTACTGTACAATATGCAACAGATAATTGGCATAAATAGTGATACATTTTCAACTAAAAGAATGTTATAAAGGCACTTTGAACACCATTTAGACTGAAGATATCACAAAACCAAATGAAAAGTCAGTTTTCACTGAACAGACTTAATTTGAATTAACTTTTCTTCACTACTCTTCAAATTTTCTATTGTGAATATAAAACAAGCCACATATTATTATATAAAGATTTCATTATTACAAAAAATTAAGCTTGCTTTGATGTAGCTGCAAAATTCAAAATAACCAAAAGCATAAATATTTCTATGTAAATTAGATTTCAAAATTAATTCATTTCTAGAAACATGAAGTGGTGTAGATAAATAATAAACATAATCTTTATATTAATACCACTCTGATATAAAAGCATGAAACTTGATTCAAAATCAGCTGTTCAACAATACTTTTAAGGATAGGAAGAAGGCCATACTGCTTCCCTAGCACTACAGATGCAAAAAAGCTTTCCCATCCCACTGTCAGGTTTTAACAACCCTAAATTATCAGACCTTAAAAATGAAGTGAGATGTATTGTGACAGCAGCTCTGCGAGCTGGAACCCAGCTCCATTAAGAGCTCTAAATACAATTAAAACCAAAATCTTAATGTTAGCATCTGGCTGCACAAGAGGCCCAAGGAGATATTTTGAGGGGAGTTGTTCCATATTCTAATAACTCAAAGGTATGTCTTGAACCATTTTTAAATTATATGAACTTAGCTGAGATTTCTTAGAAAACAGTAATTTGTTAGAAGAGCTAATAATATTTTTATAATATTTAAGATTGTAGGTAAATGTTTGTTTAAAATGAAATTAGGTACTCTCTCTAACCCTTAAAAAAAGGTTGAAGTACAATAAATAGGCAAAATTTTATTTTTACTACAGCTTAGTTACATAACACAAAAGTTAGGCAAACCATGAACTTGGAAAATGACATAGACATATGCGAAAATAAATTTACCATGTCCCCAAACAAGCCCCACTATACTCATCAGGCCACAACCCTGACCCTGTTCAAATAATTATCACCAATTTCTGCCGAGAAGTAAATAAAACCTTGATCTTAAAAATAACTCCATTTTCTAATTTTTTACGCATACTGAATCTCCGCATCACATAATTTTTGTGCCCTGTTCAAGCTTAACCTTTCTTTCCTTAACTTACCCTTATTTGCCACAGCAAGGAGCTCTCTATTTGTTCCTAGAGGCACACAGCATACCTTTGAGGAAACTGCAAAGAAAACAGGTGAAGGGAAAGAGGAAGGAACTGCTGTTAGAAGTACATTAAGAAATGCCCAGAAGCTAGCATGGAACCAGACACTAGAGATCCCCATGGACCAGTCTACATTTGGCCAGACAAGCAACTAGTAGTATACAAGGGGGAGTTAGAGAAGGTGCAGTGAAATCCTATGATAGCATGGAGGATTTGGGGCTACCAGAAAGTCTAACCTAGAAGGACTGCAGCTAGAATCAGAGATGGTTTAACAACTGAACTCTGTATATTAATTGGCTATGAAATCCACCCCTTGCCACTGTAAAGAGATTCAGAATTGAAAATCATTTAAAAATAAGTTCTTAACCCTCACGGCTATACAGAAAGACTTCCAATAAACATGGTAACACTGATGACAGCTCTGACAGGTGCTGACTGCCTCTTTTATCTCACTGTTAACTCTGAAATGAACAAGACAATATCATTTTTAGGTGTACCATTTTAGCACAGTACTCCAGACACAGTGCTTATCTCCAATACCCTTTGAACACGATATCAAGCATAGTAAATAGCAGCGTTCTCCATATTTATCAGCCATAAGTTGATTTTTAATAACGTTGTAGAGCTGAATGGAACATTTGTTTCACTTGAAAATCATTTTTTGTATTCAGACAACTTAGTGGAAATTTAACATGCAAAGTAACTACTGAACAATATACAGTGTGGTGCAATTTAGATTTTCGCAGAAGCCTAGAAAGACGAGATTAATTAATTCTTTTTTCAGGGAGTATGGGGAAAATTACAATCCTGAGAGCTATAAGCACATAGTCAACCTAAAAAGCATGAACAAGAGATAACTTGCCAATGCCAGCAGGATCCAGCATAGCCCAAAAGGCTCCTCAGAGTGCTAGAGTGCATAGGAGGCACACAGGCAAGTGATAAATACTGAAGATTAATACACATGCTAATAGTTGTTTTTGCTTTTTAGTTATATCTATACATTTGTCATTATTAAATCTGGCTCAGCTACACAGCACTGAAACGTCCACTCATCTCTAACACATGGGCTTCACTTACATATTAAACGTTTCTAAATGGATTTTAACAATTACTCAAGGATTACAAGAGTCCATTGAGCTTCCCTCAATCTAACCATGATAGATTCTACAAGGCGCTTAAACAACAATACACACTTCAATTCATCTACTCACCTACCCAACATGGTGATGCTCTTAGGTGAGCTTTACAAGTGTCAGATGCTCCCTGAGCTAATATACACTAAAAATGATGAAAAGCTCAGTCTACTCTTTGCCTAAGTTAAAAGGGATATCACATTACTTTAAGAAAACAGCAATTTAAATAAATCAGTCAAATAAATAACTCATATTCTTCACAAAATCCTTTTCCCCTATCATTTCACAGTTTTAATTAAATTCAATATAATTAAAACTGTAATTTTCAAAGCTGAAAGGACAAAATTATGCAGTCTGCCTTGTATCCTACTGCCTTATTTACTTAAGACACTATTAGACAAGTGGAGAGCTGTATAAACTGGTTTAGTGTTGCCTGTATGTTATGGTGACACCATCAACTTGAAAAATCTGTCTGAGAAGGCTGTGTCTGATACACCTGGCCCCTAAGATTACTTTAACTTCATGGAATTTAAAAGGAACTATTGCTTTGGCTGTTTACTTTGTGCATCTGGCCTCATCTTGTGTCAAAACAAGCTTATCCCTTTTTGGTCATAAGATATTTCTTTTATGAAAAGTAATCCTCTCACATCAATATGGGGGAAGAAAAATACCTTCTAACAAGATGCAACTGTAAGGGAGGGTTTTTAGGCATTAAAAAGTGTTATAGCAAGCTCTTTAAAAATCTTAGTCCATTAAAAAAAATACAGTGTCCCTTGAAACATACACTTAAAATTCTAGTGCCAGCATCTGCTGTTCATGGAACATCAAAATTAAGGAGCCTCAGGTAATTAATTAATCGTGGGCTGCGTATCCCAGAGTATGTTTTTCTTTTTTCTTTTTTTAGCAACAGCAAGTTCGGTAAGAACAGAGATCTTTTATCCCACCTCAAAACCTCACAGAACAGATACACAAGATCACAGCCCCAAAGAGCTGTGATGTGATAAAGATGATACTGTGTGTACATAGAAGGAGTAAACAAATATGGACAGAATCAGATGAGTAACATTAAGCACTGCTCATCTCATCTATACTTGCTAGGAAAGCAGGGTTACCTATTCTATAGTAACTGAAGTACCCCAAGATGATGTAGTATAGGTGTACCACTGAACTGTGCATCCGAGACTGGAATTTTTGAACAACAGCATCCATCAGGTCCTTTATCTCCATGTGCTCTCATGCCAGTGTATTAAGGCTGAAGCAACTGCATCCCACCCTCCCTTTCCTGACAACCTGGCTAGGGACAGAAGTTACATATAAACCAATGTAAATGATCAGAAACTGGTTTACACCTGTAACAACAAAAGTTCAGTGCACATAAACAAGTTTCAAAATGGCTGAAACTGGTTTAAGATAAACCTGGTTGAATGTAGTATCAGACTTAACTGATTGAGGTCAAACTGGGAACTTCTGTTCCAGACCCCTTCCTCATTCAAGTTTAATCAGAGTCCCCCAGCATGCTTTGCAGCCCTGGGCTGGGCTGGGCTGTCTGCTCCAGAGAGCAGGGCTGGCCCTGCCCCTCTGCTCTCTAGCCAAAGCAGGGGTGGGCAGCATGGCCCCCTGAGGCAAAGGGAGCAGGGAAGGAGTTTATTCCTCCTCCCTCCCCCTCCTGGGGACCCCAGTTGGGGCAGAGCAACCCCTGTCAGGGTCCTGGCTGTGCTCTCCTAAAGAGAGAAGGGAGGGAGGTGGGAATAACCCCCACCCCTTGGCCTCTTCGCCTCAGGGGGCCATACCAGCCAGCATCTGGTCATGCCCCTGCCACTGCAACAGTAAGCAGGGAGGAACCCTGACAGGGGCAGCAGCCCCAGTGATGTTGTCCCAGCCAGCACAAGCCTCTTCCTGGTAGGGGAGCTACACTACAAGTGGGAGTAGGGCAAGCAGAGCTGCAGCAGCGGTGGGACGAGAAGGGGTGGCTACCGGGGCTAAGCCAAATATTTAGGTGTCCATAGCCCCCCCAGCCTCTAGTTTATTCCCCTCTCAACATAGAGACCCCAGCCGGGGTCTGCTTGGCCAGGGGCAAGCAGCTGAGGGGATGGCCAGGGCTGGCAGACCTCAGCTGCAGTCCCACAGTAGGAGATGGAATGGATGGGGGAAATAAACCTCCTGCCTGTCCCCTTCATTTCAGGGGGTCATACTGGGCAGGAATCTGGCCAAACCCCCACCCCTGGAGCAGCAAGGAACTCTGACTGAGGCTGCCTGGCAGACCTCAGCTGGGGTCCCAGGAGTGGGGAGGGGAAGTGAGAGGGAACCTCCCCCCGCCCCCTTTGCCTTCATGGGTCATGCCAGGCTGGTCACCAAAAGGCTGGAGTCCCTGGAGGCAAGGGTGGGGGGTTTAAAATCCTCCCCAATCATACTCAGGCCTGCCTGGCTGCATCCGCTCCCTCAGTTCAGCTTGCCTCCAGTCCAGTCACTGTGGAAGGGAAGGGAGGGCTTGCTCTTGCCTGCAGTGGCTCAGGCAGAAGCCAAGGGGTGCATGTGGCTGCATTTCTGGAATCGAAAGTGAATGTCTGTTCACCCGCTTGCCAGTTCAACCTATGTGGGTTAGATTAACCTGCAAAGATTGAATCAATTCAGGCTCCAGCTTTCTGAATGTCTGTACTTAGCCCCCGAAGCCCATGATAGCTAAGAAACTGGTCCATGGGGATCTTAAAAGAAGGGATAGAGGGTAGGCTATGGAAGCCATAGTCATCACAGTATCTCAAAGAAATACAATAGGGTAAGTACTGTGTATCGCAATGATTTGATGCATAACAAATCTCAAGTACACCTTGAGAACTGGGGTGGAAATTTAGGTGAAGGTATGCTTCTCTGAAGCCAAAAGCTATGGGCCAGTCTCGAGCCTACAGAAACAGAATGGGAGGCAAAAAGTTACCAACTTGAATCTCAGAACATATGCATTTGTTCAATCTGTTTGGGTCTAAGATGGGATGAAAATCTCATTTCAGATAAGGAAATACTCAAAGTAAAGCCTCTTCTTTTCTGTTCCTGAGAAACTTCTTCTTGATTCTTGATGAGGCAACAGAACTACCATATCTGCTCACACATCACCCCCTCCCAAATAAAACATGCACCTTATTTTTGGGAAACAGATTATAAGGGGGGGGGTGGAGACTTTTCCAGAGCCGTGGCCAACTGTGTGACTGAGGACACAGGGAAGAGTGCCCAGGACACAGGGAAGTGTGGGGTCCTAGGAGACAGGCTGGATGAAGCTGGAGAAACTTCCTGGTATGGCAGAACAGCAACAAGGCTAGGCCCCAGACCCTTGTGAGGGCAGGAGCCAGACTGTTACTTCTTTACAGTAATTACTTTTTGATACAAATTCCTGAAAATAATAAAGTGTTGCTTCCACACCATGACTCCCATCAAGATACTACAGACTGCATGCAGCAGCTCACTCACCCTCAGCCAGGTCAGTGGCTCTTCAACAAAAAGCTACTGCCTCACCAGCAGCTGAGAAGTTAACTTTGGATTCTACCCTTCTATTTGCAGCCCCAGAGAGAAGCTGTAGGCATCTTGAGAGCCATGAGTCACAGCATCTGCTTGCTCTATTCTACACTGCTTCGATTCCAGCAAAGGAAAACTAGCTTCTCTGTAACAGACACACACCCGAGTTTTGGAAGACTGATTTTTGGGAAGAAAGGTACATGTGGTACGCAAGTAAATACAGTATTTCTTTCTGTGAGACTCTTGCTAGAAGGTACCCCCAGAGGGTAAATTTTGGGAGTGAGAGAAAGGATTGAGGGGAAGGGCATGGAGGTTAATGGGATAATCATGGAGGTTAATGGGATAATCATGCTCAACTATGTCCAATTCCCATTTATACCAAACAGAGCCCAGTGGGACAAGGTCTCCCAAAGATAAGGTTTCTGGCTCCTCACATTCCCATCAGCTCTGGTACAGGAGCATGGTAGTTAAGAGAGACAGGAGAAGATGGGATGTAGGGACAGCAGCAGATGAAGTGCCTTAATTTCAAACACAGGCATTCTGGCCGTCTGATGAGCCTACCGATGTTGAGGCTAATATTTGTAAGACTTTCTGTAAGAGGTCAGAGTCAAAGTCTGCAGCAACCTCCAGATAGAGCACTTGACCCTACCCTGGTCCTGAAGATATCTATTCTCCCAAATGGGAAATATTTCCATATTAGGTAATTATATTTGACAAGCAATGCCTGGTAGTTTGCCACATGTGGTTGCAAAAATACAGATGAGTAAGATTCCATCTCTAAAGATCCAGCCTTTCAAGATCTCTGATCGCAAGCATGACTTTTGAGATGTCCTACACCACTATGACTACCCAGAATCCTGAATTTGGTTAAGAACAGACATGACTGAAGTTTTCAAGGGGTACTCGATAGCACTTCACTCATTTAGAAGTGAGCTACAGTTTGTCAGTCTTTGGTTGGATCTAGTACGCCCTCATTCCTGGAGACAGCAATCCTGATTGTCAAACTGAGGTCAAATTGCTAACAAAAAATAAGCTATCAGAGAGGCTTCAAATTAAATCAGATGCCACAGAAATGGCAGCTATGGCTTTGTCAGGTAATGATGGCAACTTTTTCAATACAAGCAGGAGATGATTTTTTTTTTTGTATTACTCCCAGGTTTTCAGTGCTGATATGGCTCCATGTCCGTGATTTAAGTAATGAGAAAGCAGGATTCCTGCTTGCATCCTCTTTAAGACCTCTCAGAATAGGATCTAACATAGCTTGGTATGTGGATATTACCCATTTGCACTGGGTTGGCCCAATTCCTCATGTCTTTCAAGGTGACAATCTATATGTAGGGTCTAGGACAGCTCTCAAAAAATAAGGGAGAGGCATCCCTGCCAATGCTTGGGAGTAGCATGGAGTGAAAACAGCACTAACAAACACAAGTCTTCAAACTGCAGTACTGCAAGTTAATGTCTCAACTGAATCCTGTGCCTCTGTCTCACTCACTCCAATGACAGACATCCCAAGAGGAAATCTCAATCATTACATAATCAGAGCCACAAATAGCCCAGTGCTGGTTCGCTGAGCCACCTAAGTGGAGGACTTAAGTGATTCATTCTTGGAGAACTGATGACTGTTCTCTTCTTGCTGCTCTTAACAGTGTTTAGACTCCAACTAGCCCTGCCATTGGGCCAGTCCTAATGATACTATATGTGCCCAAGGCTCACAGATTGAATTAGTCAGTACTGGTGCTGAAGTACTGGTGCAATGTTGATACAGCAGTCCAAACTTCAGGGCAAAATCTGAGTTGCCTGGTCTCACTTTCAACAGCATTTTTCTCACCTGCCTTTCTGTTCATGGCAGTAATTCTCAGCCTTTTTTATACCCCAGGCACATCAGAATCAAGGCATCCTCACAAAAGTTAGTTCTTCACTTTCATTTGTTCTTTGCCTATGAAAAAATACAAAAGCAATTCTTCTATTGCAAGAACTCAGAACAGGTCAGACTGTTTTTGACACTATTGATCTAAAACAAATCCTTGAGGACTGGGTAGCTATATGGAAGTATAGCTAAGTCAAAAGCTATTGAAAGCTATTTGAAACCTCAGAGTTTGTTCTATGACTCATCACTGGTGTATGGTATCTGCTCAAAAAGACACTCCTTGAAGACAACCAGTTGATGCTTTAGAAGTGGTTTCAAGTGAAGCAGATCACTTGCTCAAGCAAGTACAATGGAGCCACGTGATCCCTGACCTGCAAATCTCCAAAAAGGACTGTATACTGCACTTTTATGACAGTTGTGGCACTCCCCCAGATAGAAGAGGTATTGGAGTCTGCCACAGTTTAAGCAGAATTTAAATCCTGAAGGCTTAGGGTCTTCAGTGTGATGGGTACATAACATTGCTCTCCATTGTAGAAGGAGATGGACAGAAGATTAGTGGGGTAGCTTTTTTTTTTTAATATAAACTCAGATTTGGAAGTATTGTTTTTTTTGCCCCAAATTTAGCCCAAGTGCAGTCTTGCTACCATGGAGGGAACTAATAAAGTGTTGCAGACGCTCCAACCCAATACCCACTCCGCTGGGAGCAAGAGACAGAACAGAATGCGATGTGAGACCATGGTAGGCTCTGCTATTCAAAACAAACATCCTGTATGAAGAAGGTGCATGTATATCTATGGCAGGAGTCATGCTGGAACCTACTTGAAAAAACAACTGGACTTTACTTTTTTGTTTTACTTTTCCATAGGCTTTGTAAGAAACAAAAAGAGGCGTTACACAAGCAGTCATCACAGTATATGAGACATGATTTAATTTAACTGCATACAAGGGATCCAAGGACCCTCATGCAGACAGCAGGATGTTTATGGCTTTCTTTTACCATCTTTCTTATCCTCCTGTCCGGAGGAAGACTAGGTCATCATCTTTTAAAATGAAAGAATAGGTTCCTCTGAATCATTTAACATCATGCTGGTGAGTTGATGTCCTCAGTCTTACACTAAAATACCACCAACATCTCCTTTGATACTAAGCAACAGCAAGAAGCAGTTTCCCATTAACCATACTCCGAACACTGCATTTATATCCAGTAAGTCCAGGACAGGAAACATCTACATGCTCACCGTAATGAACCACATCAGAAGAGACCCAGCTTAAAACAATGAGGCTGTTTTTTCCACTAAATCTTTTTAAGTAAAGAAGAAAATTTATCATATAAACATGTTTTTAAAAGGTAGATGATCACTCCAGACATCAAAGCCAGAGCTAAGCTTTGGTCATTTATACAGTTTCTTCTTGTACCAGCAATTTATCTTCCCCCCCGCCATAACTAAAAAAGAAGCATGTTTTGAAAAACTGAACTACTGCAGAGTATTCATTCCCAAATACACTGATATAGATGTATAAAAAAAGCCAAAAAATCTTCAGATTTGCAGCAAAGAGAATTAGATGACATAACGTTGGCTGGATTTTAAGTTAAAATGCTCATCAGACATTAGTTAAAAGAACTTCAGTTTAGTGATGATCTGAAACGGAAAAGTTAGCCTTGGTTTTACATCGCACTCTTCTTTGCGCCTTGCTTTTATTACTATAAAGCAGCAATTCTCAATCAGGGTGCCACGAAATCCTTCTAAGCGTTCTATGGAGTCCAGTGCAATTTTAATACCGTTAGTGGTGCAAACACCTACACGATTCAAAAGATAAACCCAGAGATTTAAAATAGATACCCATAGTGTCAAAAACATTCTAACCTCTTGTGGTCTGAACTCTCTGAAACAGAAGATGTGTTCTATTATGTATTATTTACCATTGTTGTAAAGCTTCCAATCAATAAAATACTGAAAACAAAGATCAGAAACTTGCTCTACACTCTTAGCATCTTTTTTCTTTATACCAACTCCATAGGGTACAGTAAATATTAAGTACTCTTTTTAAAAAAAATAGCTTTCCCCCTCCAAAAAAAACCAAGCAGTTTGACTGTACAAATAAGTTTTCTGAATGAACTGCCACAGAGTTCAGTGATCTGTAAACTACTGGTGGTCTGTGGAGCACTGGCTGGTAAAACAGAGAGTTGGCTGCCCACATGGTGTTGGCTCTTCTACTTATTTCCTGCTGCTCAACTGCTTGAAAACACAAACAGAAATTCAGTAAATGCCTTCTCACCATTACATTCCCATGTAAGCAATTTCTGTAGTTGCTACAGTGATATGAAGCAACTGGCTCGCAGAAAGCTTCCCCTGACATTTGCAAGCTATTAAGATTTGGTCCACACCATGACCGATTTTAAAAAGCCTTCAATTAATTTAAACCTGCAATGTTTTGGCAGACAAAAACAAATTAAAGAACCCATAGTCAGTTAAGGTTATACATCAAGTTTGTATGGAACAGCAGTTTATATTTGAAGTAAGTATATTTTGAAAGCCATCAGCCAATTTTAAAAATGCATGGGATTTTTAATTCTTTTGCTGATGACTTGTTAGGAGTCACTTGAAGGATTCACCTATCATGATTCACTCTGCATATTTTGAAATGAAGATGATTTTTTAACCTGAAATAGCTCACCAAAATACTGACATACCTGGACAAAAGCACTTCTTGCCTATAAAATATAATCTTTGGCTCTAAGGCTGTTTAATTATTTTTGTAGCCTTTTACAGTTGATTAATCAGAATGAGTAGGAAGTGACTGTAGGGAGAAGAAAGGTATTAACATATTTTAAACTGCAATAAGTAAGTACTTAGGAAAGAAACACACATGAGAGTGCTTTTTTATTCCTAAAGTTTAACTGAGCATGAAATTTAACTTTAATAAAATAAGGTTCCACTTAATTACTACAATGCTGCAATCTGTTCTGCAATTTGCCCTAACGACTAAAGACAGTACTGATGGGTAACGTGAAGAGAATTATTTTTATGAAGGCCGCAGTTGCTTTTTTCACACTTTGTCAAATTTGTACAAAGCAATCCAAAGGGGTATTAAATAACATAGCTCTAAAGAATAATCCACCATAATCCACTCTAACTCACTCAGCAATCATTTGTGTATGCCTTAAATTATTTTAAAGCCCATCTTTATGTGTGTTTTACCATAACATTCTTTTTAGACATAGAAAATGTTCCCTTTAGTCCCAAAGGTGATTTATTCTTTACTCTTTCTACTACAGTATGAAAAGTGATAGATTGACCAACTCCAAGCATGACAATGTGATCATTTTCTTAAAGCAAATCACTGCATTAGTAATCTTATGTTTATCACAATGTTTGGTAAACAGTCATATTAATTTTCACATTCATTTATGCAATACATAAATCATACAATCATAGAAAATTAGGGTTGTATTAGGGCCCTCAAGAGGTCATCTAGTCCACCCCCAAGTAAGTCATCCCAGCCAAAGCTTTGTCTATTTGAATCTTAAAAACCTCCAAGGCTGGAGATTCCACCACCTCTTTGGTAACCCGTTCCAGTGCTTCACTACCCTCCTAGTGAGAAAGTTTTCCCTAACATCCAACCTAAACTTCCCTTGCTGCAACCTGAGACCATTGCTCCTTGTTTGTCATCTGCCACCACTGAGAACAGTTTAGCTCCATCCTCTTTTGAACCCCACTTCAGGTAACTGAAGGCTGCTATTAAATCCCCTCTCCGTCTTCTCTTCTCCAGACTGAATAAGCTGTTTCCTGAGCCTCTTCTCACAAGACAGGTTCTGCAGCCCTCAAACCATTTTTGTTGCCCTCTGTTGGACTCCCTCCAATTCGTCCACATCCTTTTGTAGTGGGGGGCCCAAAACTGGACACAGCACTCCAGATTATATCTATAGATATAACATTTATATCAGCCAGTGACTTGGAAGTGTCAGCCGGTTTCCACTACTGCTGTTCAGCACCACTAAAAACCTCATTTTACTTCGAATCATAAAATGAAATTAATACTTGTAAATCTCTTGATCATCAATATTTCTATAGATCAGTAACGCTATCCATACCTATACATTGATAGGGATATTTACAAGTATTAATTCATCTTGTGTTATGGTCCGGAGTAAAATCAGACAGGTTTTCAGTGGCACTGAAAAGCAGTAGTGGAAACCAGGTGGCACTTCCAAAGCAGGGGCTGATCAGGGACAGCTTTCTATCCTAAACTCTTCTACAGCTCACACACTTCTGAGTGACTGGCTCTCCTACAGCTCAGGTTTTTTACTATGAGCGCTTGTGACCGCCTGCCTGCTTGCCTTCCTGCACAACGAACTCGGGAGCACCACCACAGAAAGCATGGCGCGGCCAAGGCCCCTCTCGAACAGAGGGGCATTGACTCACCCCTGGCTATGCAAACACATCAGAAGCACAAGGAAACCTTATTCCCTGCTCCTCTGGCCAAGACGGAGAGGGAATCCACCAAGCTTGAGCTGCCTGCCGAGAGAAGCCCACTCTCTCTCCTTTCCTCCCTCCCTCCCAGCCACAACCGCCACCAAAAGCTTGTGGCTGGAGCTGTGCCCAGGCAGGCGCAGAGACAGCCCTGAGGGAGGGCAAGGGTTGTGGGGGAAGAGGTGGGCATCCAGGCAAGAGGCAGTGCAGAGCCCAGCACCCCACTGGGGTTGCCCCAGTGCAGCATCCTGCAGCATCAAATATGCACCAAAGTGACCTCAAACTTGGGGCAAGGGAGGCAGGGGGATGGGGAGGGTTTTCCGCAACCATAACTGACCTCCACTTCAGCTCCTGCCTAGACAGAGCCGGGAGCCCTGAGCTGGCTGGGACCCTGCCTGGGGGGAAGGTTACACACACATTCACAAGTCACAGGATATCCACACATAACAAGCAATCACACACAGACCAACACACCGGCACAGAGTAACGGTCATAAACACACAGGCAACAAAGCCACCAACACAGACACAGTCATACACACAGGCACAACAGAGACATGCTGACAGTCATACAGTCACAGACTGTCACACACATACACATGCAACAGACACCCTAACACACTCACACAACAGATGGATACAGTCTCATGCACGAGCACGTGCACACAGTCACACACAAGGTCAGACAGTGACAGACACAGGGTCTTGCACACAACTCAGGCACAGTCACACACAGGCAAACATATGGTCAGTCACAAACACACATGCACATAGAACAGACGTACGCACATGAAAAGACACACGCACACCAAACACACGAGGTCCGACGGTGACAGACACAGGGTCTCGCGCACAACACAGGCACAGTCATGCAAACACCTGGTCACACAGTCGCACACACGCAGCGGGCACAGCCGTGCACACGGACACACCTCCGGCGGCCCCGGGCGGCCGCACCCCCAGCGCCGCGGCTGCCCCCCCCCAGAGCTTCCCCGCGCTGCCCGCAGCGCCCGGCAAGGCGGGGGGGGGGGGACGACACCAGCGGCGGCGGGGGGCGCGGGCGGGGCCGAGACCGGGGCGGGCGCCACTCACCGGAGCGGGCGGGGGTCTGTCAAGCTGCGCGCCGCCGCCGCCGCCGCCATGTTCCCGGGGCGCCGCGCATGCCCGGCAGCGGCCCTGGGGGCGCCCGCCCGCCGCCTCAGTGCCCCGCCCGGCCCGGCCCGGCACAGCACCGAGCCTGCCTGTGCCCCGCGCGGGGACAGGGATACACGCGCACAGTGAACAGGTCCACATGCACACACGCACCGCCCTGCGTCCGCACGTGAGCACCGCCGCCGAACACACGCGGACCGCTATTTTCTCACACACACATATACGGGTACCAGCCCCACATAAACCCACACACACCACCCTCCAGACATACACGTGAGCACCGCCGCCATACACACGCGGACCACCACACATACACACACGAGTACCAGCTCCACATACATAGGCACATGAAAACCACCACCTCACATGTACCACTCTCTATTCACACATACACAGGGAGTAACTGCTTCACAGAAACACACATGCACCACCCTTAATACATACACGTGAGCACCACTGCCATACGCACGCGTACCACCACACGTACCAGCTCCACACGCATAGACACATGAAAACCAACCCCCCATGTACCTCTATCTATTCACGCATACACACAAGAGTACCAGTTCCACAGAAACACACATCCACCACCCTGCAATGGGAGTCCATTCCTTTAGGCATTTTCTGGGGGGGAAAAAAAAAAAATCCTCCCTATATAGGATCACAGGAAAGTAAAGCTGCAAGAGACTTCAAAAGGTGATCTTGTTCAGTCCCCTGCTCAAGGCAGGATGGTCCATGACTTAAAACCATCGCTGCCACCCAGCCACATGTCTGTCTAACCTGGTCCTGAGCACTGTTCAGCATCTTCATCAGTGATTTGGACGAGGGGGTAAAAAGCACCCTGTTCAAATTTGCTGATGACACTAAGATGTGGGGGGAAGTGGGCACACTGGAAGGATGCAACAGGCTACAATCAGACCTAGACAGGTTACAAGGGTGGGCGGATGAGAATAGGATGGGTTTCAACACAGACAAGTGCAAGGTGATGCACTTCAGGAGGAACAACTGGCACCATACCTACAGGTTGGGGAACTCCCCTCTTGTCAGCACAAAGGCGGAAAAGGATCTTGGGGTCATCATTGACTCCAAGATGAACATGGGCCGGCAGTGTGGGGATGCAGTCAGGAAGGCCAACCGCACCTTGTCATGCATCCACAGATGCATCTCGAGCAGGTCCAAAGAGGTGATCCTCCCCCTCTATGCGGCACTGGTCAGGCCGCAGTTGGAGTACTGCGTCCAGTTCTGGGCGCCGCACTTCCAGACGGATGTTAACAGCATGGAGAGGGTCCAGAGGAGGGCAACTCACATGATCAGGGGACAACAGGGCAGGCCCTATGAGGAGAGGCTACGGGACCTGAACCTGTTCAGCCTCCACAAGAGGAGGCTGAGGGGAGATCTAGTGGCCTGTTATAAACTAGTCAGGAGGGATCAGCAGGCACTGGGGGAGTCCCTGTTCCCCCGAGCACTGCCAGGAGTGACCAGGAATAACGGTCACAAGCTGGCAGAGGGTAGGTTTAGGTTAGATATCAGGAGGCGCTACTTCACGGTCAGGGTGGCTAGGGTCTGGAACCAACTTCCAAGAGAAGCAGTGCAGGCTCCTACCCTGGGGGTGTTTAAGAGGAGGTTAGATGAACACCTTGCTGGGGTCGTTTGATCCCAGTATTCTTTCCTGCCATGGCAGGGGGTCGGACGAGATGATCTGCTCAGGTCCCTTCCGACCCTAGAAACTATGAAACTATTTCCAACTTCTCTGGGTAGCCTGTTCCAGTCCTTGAGCACCCTCCCAGTCAGAAAATTTCTTCTAATCTCCAACCTAAATTTCTTCTGCAGTTTAAAGTTGTTGCTCCTAGTCCTGTGCCCCCTGTGGCCTATCTCTACCTCTGTCCTCTCTTCAGGTATTTAAAGACTGTTATCATGTGTCCCCTGCAACCCACCAAGTCTTCTCTTCTCCAGACTAAATAACTCTAGTTCTTTCAGCCTTTCCTCTTAAATCTTGCTACCCAGGCCCCTAATCATATCTGTTGCTCTCCACTGGCCTTTCTGATCTGTCCACATTCCTCTTGAAGTGGGGAACCCAAAACTGAACACAGAGCTCCAGGTGAGGCCTCACTGGTGCGGAATAGAGCACAAGTGCAAGTGACGCTTCTGTTAATACCACCTAGTGTGCTGTTGGCCTTTTGGCAACAAGAGCATACTCTTGGCTCATACTCAGCCTATGCTCTACTATAACCCCCAGGTCCTTTTCTGCAGTACTGTAGTCTGTCCAGTCCTTCTAGTCTACTTGTGCATGCAGTTACTCCCTGTTGAATCTCGTCTGATTGAAGAGGGCTATTTTTCCAATCAAACCAGGTTATTCTGAATCCTAGTCCTACCCTCCAGAGTACCTGCAACCACCCACCCAACTTGGTATCATCTGCAGATTTACTAAGCATGCCCTTGATCCCATCATCCAAATCATTAATGAAGATAATAGAACAGAACCATATCCATAGGCATTCATATTCTATGTACACGTTAATAGCACGCATGTTATTAACTATTGTTTTTTAGCAGTGGTTTTCAACCTGTGGTTTGTGGATCCCTGGGGGTCTGCAGACTATGTCTAGTCCTCTAAGGGGTCTGCAAAAGGTAACTATGATCAATTAAAAGTATGTAAATACCCATACTAACAATTCAGCAGGTTCCATACTGCCATTCAAAATTTCCAAAGGGGTCTGCACCTTGGTTAAAATTTTTTAGGGGTCTGCAGATGAAAAAAAGGTGAAAACCACTGTTTTATAGCATTCTTTAAGGACTTTGGTAGTTAATTAGAATCACATAGAAGATGGACTCTTGCTACAAAATGTTACATTGTTATCTTATAGTTAACTTGGAAAAGCAAAAGGAAAAATGTAGTGGTCCAAACAATAAGGGACAACAGGAGACAGCACTACTACAAAAAGTTGACATATATCCATATATACATTATATATGGCAATTTTGTAATGTGTGTGTGTGTGTGTGTGTTGTATATATAACATATGGTGCATACATGTATGTGTCTATACAAGGGTATTTCAGAAAGTAGCAACAATTTCAAAACAAAACCATTTAATGCTGTTATTATCATTTACTGGACCACATCACTTTTCAACATAATCATAAATGATGGGTGTGTTCAATAATGCTTCCATCAGTGTTCCCCACTGCTAGTTAGTTTCCCACTTACTGCACACAAATTAGTTTTATTTTCAAAACTACCACTAGTTTTTGAAACCCCCTGATATAGATCACATTGTCATGCTTGGAGCTGATCAATCAATCACTTTTCATACTGTAGTAGAAAAAATAAAGAATGAATCACCTCATATATATAACAAGTTGCCTAGGGAAAGTATGGAATTTCCTTTCTTGAATGTTTTTAAAGAAGAATCTTGATAATCATGTTTGTGTTTATCTAGGGGTTAGACAAGATGACCCTTGAGGTCTCTTTCAACCGTGATTATTTTATTTTAATAACAGTATTATATTGTGATGTGTGTTTGTATGAATGTATATGTATATATGCACACATACACACACACACCTCCCCCCACTATTTTTAAATTCATTAACAGCTGGATATATAATCAAACTACCATTAGAAAATTTAGATAAGTATTATTTCCATTTTACAGAAGAATACACAGGCTTGTCCCAAATCACTAAGCAAGTCTATAGAAGGTCTAGATTTCAATATATATATGTATATGTGTATATATGTGGGTGTGTGTGTATATATATATATTCTATATATGTCCTATTCTTATTATAGTGACATACCAGGATATAAGATTTTAAAATGTACTCATGTTGCCTGAGTGGGAGACCTACATTATTAGTTTCTACAGACATTCAAATTTGTTTTTAAGAAAAGATTTTAGCTCTGGAGGTCACAAGCAAAGTGTTTCAGATGTGGAGTGAAGCAGTTCCCTGCTGCTCATACCTTTTCCAAGCAGACTGAACTTAACAAGACTGGTCCATTTTACTTCTGCTATTCATAGTCCTGTTGGACAGCTGTAAAACTAATAACTGATAGAGACAGCAATCAGAAACTTAAGCCTTAAAAAACAAATAAGCCAAGAGATAGTGCATACAACACGCAGAAGAACCAGGACTTGTATGGAAAGAAATATCCTTTTCCCCTTTGTAGTCAAATGGGGATGCAGGGCCTTCAGATATGCCATTCACCTATTAAACTAGCTGATGTAGAAGGAGGGGGACCCTAACAGGGGCCCTAAAATAGTGCTAAATGAGAACCCTTCCCTCTCCCATTAGCTTAGAAAAGAGTGCTTCCTAGAACATTGCTATATTTTTTTTCATGTACTACCCACTCATCTCTGGCATCAACCTGTGACTAGAAAATATAGTTTTTTAGCTAGTAGGTATCAAGATTTTTAAGCTCTGGTCATTGAGTATACCTACAGATACACATTCTGGTTTATGTGGCCTCACACCCTTTGTAGAAGATTCCTTTAACTTTAGATTTGTTTTAAAACCATTTTGAAAGCATTGCCTTCTAGGAAAAAATGTGATGGTTTTGTGCAGCACTAAGTATGCTGTTGGCTCCCAACAAATACATTGTTTCGATAAGGTATTTAAAATCTCCCTCAATTTCAGAGACCCCTTTCAATTCAAATTGCCACAATATGCTTGCCCTGTATATAAATACTGTAAGACTAAAAGAAGTTGGACAATTTTGTTATCTGAATAGAGTCATAATTCATATATAAATGGGGCTGAATTCTGCTGGTGATTATGTGAATTCACATATAAGGGGTTATAGGCACATATCCAAGGGTAACATTTGATCTTTTTCTGGGTATGAAAACTGGCTACTTCAGAGAAGAGTAATTAGGCTGAGTGTGAATGGTTGTATAACTCATCCTTAGTCCTCCAGCAGCTAAATGTGTGACACTGGCTTACACCGTTAATAAAGTATTTTTTATTATGCTTTTTATTTTTGCCTGTTTTCAGGAAACTCCAGCTCCCACTTAATCTGAAACTCTAAGATTAAAAACAGACATAATTACAACTGACAACTGGAAACAAAATGATGATAGTCTCTGGAAAATAAACATGCACACATATATTAATCTTTGCGTTTACAATATAAAAATTACAGTTTGCACATAACACGTTCACATCTCTATACATACAGTAACTAATTCTACTTTTTTAAAGGCATTGAATTCTGGTTTCATTTATATGACTGTAAGCTTAACATAACCCCCGCCGACTTGAATTAAGTTTCTCCAGATTATGCAAGTGAGTGCACAATTTGGACCAAGATGCATTTTTTAAATGTTACCTCTGTTAGTTAGAAATCATCTGGAAGGATTGTTTTCAGAAGAATTTTGCCTCCAGCTACACAAGTAACTTTTTCTTTTTAAATCAGGCAGGTGCTGATTGCAACTTACTAGCCAAGACAGTAATATGAATTTATTTTATTTGGTTCTATATTAACATAGTATAAATGTATCCTATTTGTCATAGGACAAAGGATATAGGATTTTTACTCCTAAACTATGTGAAAAACCTATAATATGGTAAAAACATTAAAATAGAATATGGATTTTAAAGTGAACTAGGAATCTTTTCTTTAAAATATATCAAATTTCTTATGACTTCAGCTTCTGATTATTACATCTGTATAACTTTAGCAGCATATGGTTTTCCTATTCCATGAGAAATGTTGAGATTTCTAAAATTTTCCCCACTACAAATTAATCTGAAGAGTGTACTTTTTGAAAAGTTCCTTACAGCAAAACATATAAAAAGAGTTTTGGTTTAACTTCTTTGTTTTAATAATTTGGAAACATTTTGTTTTGATGTTGGTTATTTTCTCCTATTAAAACATTGTTTTTATTACATATTACAATTAAAAGTTTTGATTTCTTTTACAATTGAAATGCCTTGTTTTGTCAAAAATCAAAACCTTAAAATATATTTTATCAAGAATTTCATAAAAATGAGTTCTTAATTTATTTTCTTTATGATCTGTTGGTTTCAATGAATGAGCATTTTGTGCCTAACAAAAGTTTAATTGAACAATACTGAGATGTTGTTCAATGAATCAATAGATAAAAGGTAAGATAGTAGAAATGGATTTAAACATGGGGTTTGAAATACAGGAAAAGGGGCAATAAATAAAATCTGTATTTCATAGATGTAGTCATGTGATCTGGAACAGTTTTCCAAAAGCAAACATTCCAGCATGTAGCAGCATTCATTATCCACATTAAATATTTTAACAATGCACTTTGACCCAAATTCTACTTTTATTTGTAACAGTAAAATTAGTAATTTTATTTTATTCAGTGGATTTACTCTTGATTTCTACCATTTAAAATTTAATTAAGTTGGCCTTTTCCCTCTTAGTATAATTAAGAAATTCATGGGTAAGAAAAAAAGATCTTGTTTTGTGGATATTGTAAGCTTTATCATGTAAATGTGACAATTAGTTCTATTTATTTTCTAACTATAACTGTAATGAATGTTGTTGGAGTTGTTTACAGCTATCAAAAGGTAACTATTCCAACTCTAAATGTATATACTGGTAAACAAGAGTGCACTTTGGCCCCTTTTTTAAAAATATAATTAGTCCCCAGTGTTTACTATTGCATCTTCTAATTAAAATATCAGAATAGTTCCTTCTGCAGTGATTTGCTTTGATGTGGATTTGCTGCCTAAATCCTGTTTCCAGTTCTGTGTGTTTTTCATGGTCAGTGGCACAGCAGCCATAACTTCTGCCCATTTAGGTGTAATATCAGAGAGCCAGTGTTCTTGTCTAAAGGCTGCTCAGCATTGTCATAGGAAAGTAGGGCTGGATGGGACCTCACAATGTCATCTGGTCTAGCCCCCTACTCAAGGAAGGATCATCCCTAAGTCATCCCAGCCGAGTGTTTCTAACCTGCTCTTGAAAACTTCCAGGGATGGAGACTCCACAACTTCTGGAAATGTTGCTTGTTGCCAACAGCTCATTTGGGGAATTCTGATAACTATGGACTGCCAGGCTATAAGCTCACCCTTGCTATACCTTTTGCACTGGCAGCACCCCTTAATTTAAGCATCTTCCTTCATAGAGGGATGTGGTAAAGACAGGTTCCACTTGCTTTGTACTAGGGACCAGGAGGATGGGGACCTGCTCGTAGAATGGTTTACTCCACTATTCTGTTGATTTTCTTACCAAGTTGAGCTTTTGCTGAAGACCTGTGCTCCTGAATCTAAATTTGTTTTTTAAATCTATAATAATAATAGCCTTATTCTGTCTGTCTGGAGCACTCTCGTTGGTTATGTCGATAGACCATAACAATGTTTACTGAAACAACCAATCAGAGTGCTCTGGACAGACAGAATAAGTGAGTTATTATTATAGACCTTAGCCATTTCAAACAGATATGCAGGCAAGTCACAGCTCGAATGAAGCACTGGGGTCCATCACCATGGAGTGGGCAGGATCTGCTGAAGGAAAAAAAAAGCAGTGAGGGCCCTGATCTCCCCTCCCCCCTCCCCCCTCCTCCTACCACTGAAGCCTGCCTGCCTCTCCCGCAGCCAGGGTGCAAGCTGCTTATGGGTCTTGAGCTGTGGGGGACCCTGGTGCTTCCCTCTGCAGTGGCAGTACACCCTGGGACCACCAGACCAGTGTGCCAGCAGGTGGTTGCTGCTTGGGGGGCACTGCCACTGCAGAGGGATCTCTCACGGCTCAGGATCTGTGCAACCCACTGGTAGCTTGCTCCCTGGCCGCAGGGCAGTGCTTCCCTTCGCATATGGCAGTGACCCTCAGGGCTACTCAGGCAGGATGCTAGCTGCGCAAGTGCAGCTCCCGCTCACAGGCAGAACTGATCAGGTCCAATGGTGCATGGGGCGCAGGAAGCCCAGGTGTGCTCAAGAAAGCTTGGGCTTGGTGGGCTTCCAATGCCTCATATATCAGAACTGCATGGGACCACCCAGTAATGGACTAGCTGCCCCAGGAAGTATGGCAGGAGGGCAGATGTGTGTGCTGGCAGCTGGAGAAGGTGGCAGGGATGATGCCCGAGGCACTGGAAGCCTGCCAAGCCCGAGCTTCCCTGAGCATACCCAGGCTTCCAGCATGCTCTGCACCATCCCCGCTACTTTCATCGGTTAGGGTCTTTGTACACATGCAGAATATTGCTGTAATTTGTCATGTAGCAAACTAACATACATGGGATGTATTTTAGTTTGCTACATAAAAAAAGTCATTTACATCTAAATACGCCGCCCAACATGTACACTGTTATGCAATTAAATCATTAAAAGGGCAATTAAACCACTACAAGGGGCAATTTTCTTATGTGTACAAGGGCCCTCTTATTCTATGACTATAAACAAGTCACAAGGTTAGATTTTTGACAAAATATGTATTTATATTCCAAAGCCTGTGTTTATACATGGAAAGCTTTATGTAACCTTTTTGAGGGTGAGAAGTTTTGATTCCATTAAACTATTCCGTTAAAGGATAACTAAAAATCCTGTATTTAATTAAATAATTTTGCAATAAAAATGTAATCACAAATGTTTTGTGGATTTCAGCTAGTAAATAAACAAATTCCAACTCTTACCATTGTGGAGAACCAAGCAAATGATTCTCAGATAATACTGTGTTGCTTTCTGGGTTTTCAGAAAGCCTGGATCAATAGGTCTGAGAGGTGTCAACTACTCATTCATCTAATTTCCAGGTCTATGACTTAATGATTCTAACACTCGAGAATCTTCCATTTTTCTAACATACCACAGAACTTATGGAATATGTCATTTGCTGCAGAAAAAGATGACACTGTTTTCTGCATTACTATACAATTTCAACACTCTTCCATGGTTTTACACAGCCAAAGGCTAGGATGCCACAGTTGATGTCCAGCTGCCAACAGGAGAGTGGAGAAAAAAGCCAGAAGTGTATGATAGTCATTGAAACTTCCTAAAAGACAACACAGCAGCTGTGGCCTGGGAAAAGAAAAAAATGATCTCTTAAAGCTGGTTACAGACTCCCATTTGTTCCCTGTCAAGTAAACTTTGAGCTACCACCTATAGAACCCTGTAATCAGTCACCAACTCATAGGCTTCTAGGCCATCTGGAAAGCATAGCAGAAATCATTGATAAAAATAAGATTTAGTTTTCCCACCACTGACTATTTTGAACTGTGAGATACAATTACATATGTGGGGATAGGAAGGATGGGACTTAAGGATATTTAAAATAAATTAGCTTTGCTGGGAAATTTATAGGTTCTTGCTAAAATATTGTTCCCATTGCCACACAGTACCTATGTAGGTTAAATTTTTTCTTTGATGTTGTAAAGAGAAGCAAAAAGAACCCAGTCCTTTCTAGCTACAGGTTTTAGGAAGAGGATGAGGAAGGAGCTGACCAGTCCTAGATCTCAGGATTCTGTGATGAAGCTTAAACAAAGCAACCCAGTGCCTCTTCGTAGATGTGCCCAGGTTTGCTCACTTACGTGCGTTTCTGAAAGGAGCAAATTATGGTGTGCATCTGCTACTCAAGGTCCAACAAGCATCAGCAGTAGGACACTGAATTCCAACACTGTATTCTGGATGAATACAGGCAATACATCTTAGATCCAATCCATTCAGCAAACTAATTTTTCATTAATCAGTTGGCAGTTAGTGCGAAGAATACACATTTTCCTCAACCCATTCTATTAGAAAGGCAAGCAGCTTTCTTCTGAATGAGCCAGCACTCCCAAATTGTCTTTAGTCAGGCCCAATTAAAATCCTTGCAATGGTCTATGTCTGAAATTACTAGAAAATATTTTACACCCTTTCCTGTCACACAGTATATTTAGCTCATGTCAGTTGAGGGATATGTACTTCATTTTAATTTTATAATATAAATGTTGATAGCAAATAAAATAAATGCTATGTATTAACATACTACTCAAGTAAATCTATTAATATTGTTTGCTCAGTATACGTAAAGCTATTTTAGAACAATTTGGAGGGGGGAAAAGTATAACTTACACACATTTGTTTTATGTCACTAATAAGTTAGATACCAATAGAAAATTTTAGATATATTGTCTATAGTCACTAGGATTAAAAAGTTATATTTAGCATAGTTCATTCCTATTCTAAATCAAAGCAATAGAGAAGTCCTCAACTTCAGGAAAGCTGACTTTGACAAGCTCAGGAGGCTTGTCAGTGAGGCCCTAAAGGACAACAACCCAAAGGGGAGGGGAGTTCAGGATGAGTGGTGGCTCCTCAAGGAAGCAATTCTGGATGCACAAGCAAAGTCCATCCCAGCTCAGAGGAAAGGCAGCAAAAGGGCACAGCAGCCTCTTTGGCTCTCCAGGGAACTAGCAGATCTCCTGCATCTAAAAAGAAAGACCCACAAAGGATGGAGGACTGGATCCACCACCAAGGAGGAATACTCTGCACTGATCCAGACCTGCAGGGAGCGAACCAGGAAAGCCAAGGCTGCAACGGAACTCAAACTAGCTACAAGTCTCAAGGACAATAAAAAGTCCTTTTTTAGATATGTGGGGAGCCGGAGGAAAAAGCAAGGGCAACATTGGACCCCTGCTAAACCAGATGGGACAACTGACAACCGATGCCCATGAAAAAGCAAACTTGCTAAATGGGTACTTTGCATCAGTTTTTCACCAATCTCATTTTCCCCTTCCCATTACAGGACAGGGAAGCCCAGGTGAGAGAGATTCCTTACCCTCCATCAATGCTGGCCTCATGAAGGAACACCTTGAGAGGCTAGATACCGTCAAGTCAGCTTGTCCTGAGAGTGTAAACCCCAGGGTACTCAAGGAGCTGGCTAGCATCATAGCCCAGCCCCTGGCACAGATCTTTGAGAACTCCTGGCACTCTGGTAAAGTGCCTGAGGACTGGAAGAAGGCCAATGTGGTGCTTATCTTCAAGAAAGGGAGGAAAGTGGATCTGGCAAAATACAGGCCCATCAGCCTGACCTGTATCCCAGGGAAGGTCCTAGAAAAGATTATCAAAGAGGCCATTCTTAACAGACTGGCCGGTGGCAACATCCTGAGGGATAGCCAGTATGGGTTTGTTGCGGGTAGATCTTGCTTGACCAATCTTATTTCCTTTTACGACCTATCACCTGAACAAGGGAGAAGAGATTGATATCATATATCTTGACTTTAAAAAAGCCTTTGATCTGGTATCCCATGATCACCTCTTATCAACACTGGCTAACTGCAGCCTCGGCCTCACCATGATCCACTGGCTGGGGAATTGGCTCTGTGGCAGGACCCAGAGGGTGGTGATTGACCGAAGTCAATTGTTGTGGTGCGCTGTGACCAGTGGGGTCCCTGAAGGCTCTGTCCTTGGGCCTATACTGTTTAACATCTTCGTCAATGATGTGGACATTGGTGTCAGAAGCGGACTGGCCAAGTTCGCCGATGACAACAAACTCTGGGGTAAAGCATCCACACCTGAGGACAGAAGGGTGATCCAGGCAGGCCTTGACAGGCTCAGGAAATGGGCAGATGAGAACCTGATGGTGTTTAACACCAAAAAATGTAAGGTTCTCCACCCTGGGAAGAAAAACCTGCAGCATACTTATAGGCTTGGCAGTGCTACACTGGCTAGCACTATGGACGAAAGGGACTTGGGGGTCATGACTGACCAGAAGAGGAACACGAGCCTTCAATGTGATGCTGCGGCTAGTAAATTGAGCAAAATGCTGGCTTGCATCCATAGATGCTTCTCAAGGAAAGCCTAGGACATCATTCTCTCATTGTACTCGGCCTTGGTGAGGCTGTAGCTGGAGTACTGCATCCAGTTTTGGGCTCCACAATTCAAAAAGGATGTGGAGAAGCTTGAGAGAGTCCAGAGGAGAGCCATGCGCATGATCAGAGGTCAGGAAAATAGATCTTATGACAAGAGGCTGAGAGCCATGGGACTCTTCAGCCTGAAAAAGCACAGGCTCAGGGGTGATCTGATGGCCACCTATAAGTTTATCAGGGGTGCTCATCAGGACCTGGGGAATGTCTGTTCACCAGAGTGCCCCAAGGGATGACAAGATCAAACGGTCACAAACTCTGCTGTGGCCAATTCAGTCTGGACATAAGGAAGAACTTCTTTACTGTCCGAGACCTGAAGGTTTGGAATAGAGGAGCCGCCAGAGGTGGTTCAAGCACCGACTTTGAACACCTTCAAGAGACATTTGGATGTTTATCTTGCTGGGATCCTGTGATCCCTGCTGACTTCCTGCCCATAGGGCAGGGGGCTGGACTTGATGATCTTCCAAGGTCCCTTCCAGCCCTAGTGTCTATAAATCTATGAAAGGGAAGACTGTAGTGTCCTAGGATATAGACATAAATACGTTTAGAGCTATTTTAGTAGGGCAGCAGTTTAAAATGGAAGCTGCTGGTCAGAAGTGCACAGAAGCTGTTGCCTTATAAGGGTTACTCATGGACAATTGCTCACAAGTAACTCTTAAAACATAACTAGCTGCTGCAGTGGTCTAATTCCTGAGTTTTAGCTATTTATACTAATTATATGTAGGTTAGCTAGTCTATAATAATGACACGCTTATTCTGTCAGTCTGGAGCACTCTGATTGGTTGTTTCAGTAAGCACTGCCAAGACAACCTATCAGAGTGCTCTGGACAGACAGAATAAGCCTATTATTATTATAGACTAGCTAACCTACATATAAGTAGTGTAAATAGCTAAAACTCAGGAATTAGACCACTACTCCGGCCCTTTCTTAACTAGAATCCTGAGCGATGGAGAGTTTTCTGGGGAGTTGGCCTGGAGAAAAAAGAAGACATGGATGCCTAAGAAGCTGGAAGCTTTTGACCTTTGGCAGCAAGCAGAAATCTTCATCTCTGCCTGCAGCAGTTTGCCTGGGGAAAAGACATGGAGCCCTACCAACAGAGGAGTATGTTCCATAGGTAGAGGAGGCCAGACAAAGCATCCCCAAGGCTGGGAGTATTGAGACTCTTGCCAACAAAAGCAAGTGATAGGTGATGGTGGTTGAAGACTCTTTTATGGGGGGTACAGGCACCCATCTGCTGGCCTGGCCTGTTGTCTCAGGAGGTCTGATACTTGCCCAGAGCCCAGGTCCGCGATGTCACAGATGGATTACTGAGACTCAGCTGATGCTCTGAATACTACCCCATGCTGCTTATCCATATGGGTACCAATAATCTTGCCAGGGGTGACTCTGAGTAGATCAAAAGTGGCTACAGGGTTCTGGGTGCAAGGGTGAAGGGAACAGGGGCTCAGAGGGCGTTCTCCTCAATCCTTTCTGTCCAGGGAAGGGCCTGGGCAGGAGCAGATGCATCCTGCAGATCAATGCATGGCAGCACAGATGGTGTAAGGGCTTTGGCTTGTTCTACCATGGGATGTTGTTCCAAGAAGAAGGGTTGCTAGGAAGAGACAGGATCCACCTGACAAAGAAAGTGAAGAGCATCTTCACAGAAAGGCTTGCTAACCAACTGAGGAGGGTTTTAAACTAGGTTTGCCAGGAGATGGATTGGAGACCAAAGCCCTGAGGTAAGTTAGGAGAGGGGGCTGTCAGAAGCACAAGCAGGAGAGGACAACAGGAGAGGCCATCTCTTTCTTCCTGAGAAAGTAGGGCAACTGGCCTGTACACAAATGCATGGATCTTGGGAAACAAGCAGGAAGAATTGGAAGTCCTCGCACAGTCACAGGATTATAATGTGATTAGAACAACAGAGACTGGGTGGGATAGCTCGCATGGCTGAAGCAATGTCATAGATGTGTGCAAAGTGTTCAGGAAGGACATGCAGGGAGAAGAGGAAGAGTTGCACTTCATGTGAAAGAGCTGTATGATTGTTCAGAGCTCCAATAGGAAACTGGAGATAAGCCTATCAAGTCTCTGGGTTAGGGTCAAAGGGGATTGCAACAAGTGTGAAGTCACGGTGGGTGCCTGCTATAGACCACCAGACCAGGAGGATGAGGTAAATGAGGCTTTCTTCAAACAGCTAGCAGAAGTTTCTTGATTCCCAAGTCCTGGTTCTCATGGGGGATTTCAACAACTAGGGAGGAGTATAAGAGAGTTACTTGGGCATGCAAGAATGAAATTGGGAGGCCAAAGTGTAACTGGGGTATTATCTAGCAAGGGAGGTATGTACTGGTAAAAAGAAGGGTTCCTACAAGTATGTTAGCAACAAGAGGAAGGTTGGGGAAAGTGTGGGTCCCTTACTGTATGGGGGAGACAACTTAGTGACAAATGATGTGGAACACAGGCAATGTGTAGGTGGGGCAGAGGGTGGGGGACATGTGCCCCCCGTGAGATTGGCTGCTGTCAACGCTGTCACTGGCATCTGTGGCTGCTTGCCACTTGCTGTCCCTACCCCCTTCCCTCTGACATCATGAGGGTGGAGGAATCATCGGACTGCCAGACCAAGCAACACCCACAAATACAGCCCAGCCTAGACCGATGAGCAAAACATATACACAGGTAAGCGGCGGGGGCCAGAGTAATGCTGAAGGTAGGGAACCAGTACACACATCCACAGGAGGCCTCAAATGCCTCTACACAAATGCTCATAGTATGGGAAACAAGCAGGAGGAACTCACCCTCCTGCTAGCTGACACCAGCCTGGACATAGTGGGGATCCCTGAAACGTGGTGGGACTCAACGCATGACTGGGCGATGAATGTCAAGGGCTATAGGCTGTACAGGAGGGACAGGATAGGAAGGAAAGGTGGGGGTGTGGCACTCTATATTAAGGAGGAATACCCATCCTTGTCAATTAACAAAGAATCAGAGGAGGGGCACTCTGAAGTGCTCTGGGTTAGAATACAAGGCAGTCGAGGGGAAAGAGACTTAACGGTGGGGGTCTACTACAGACCTCCCAACCAAGGGGAAGAGCTTGACCAGGAATTCTTACGTCAGCTCACGGAGGTAGTGAAGTCAAAGGATGTGGTAGTCATGGGGGACCTGAACTTCCCAGACATCTGCTGGGAAGAGCAGTCAGACAGATCTGACCGCTCACGTAGGTTCTTAGCCAGAATGCAGGACCTCCATCTAACCCAGGAGGTGCACAGTCCCACCAGGGGAGATGCCTTGTTGGACCTGGTGCTGGCCACAGGAGATGACCTGGTGAGGGGGCTGCGGGTGCTCAACCACCTGAGCAACAGCAATCATCGCCTGCTGGAATTCACCATCCAGCACAAGGTGGCAAAGGCATGCAGCAAGGCAGCAGCCCTAGATTTCAGGAGGGCAGACTTCAATGAGTTAAGGAGAATAGTTGGGGAAGCACTGAGGTCCCGGAGGGGAGGGGAGCCAGGTGTCCAAGGACAGTGGTTGCTCCTTAAGGAAGCTATCCTCCAAGCCCAAAGGGAGGTAATCCCAACACGGATGAAAGGGAGCAGGAGGACACACAAGCCCCCATGGCTCACCAAAAGCATCCGGGAATGTCTCCTCGCAAAAAGGGAGGTGTACACCAAATGGAAAGGAGGGGCCATTACCAGGGACGACTATACTGCAGTTGCTCGGGGATGTAGGGGGGCAGTCAGGAAGGCCAAGGCAGAAATGGAACTGGGACTAGCTTCCCGGATTAAGATGATAAGAAGTCCTTTTTTAAATACATAGGGGGTAAAAAGAAGGTTCTGGGTAATGTGGGGCCCCTGCAAGACACGTTAGGAAATTTGGTCATCATGCCAGATGACAAAGCCAACATATTTAACAATTTCTTTGTCTCCATTTTCCTGAGCAGGGACTGGAACAGTCACCCCCCCCCCCCCGCTGGGTCCCCCTCAGGCCCCAGGGGAGGTGCACCTAGGCCAAGGGTTAGTGCGGAACTAGTTAGGGAACTTCTGGAGAGACTGGATGTATTCAAGTCAGCTGGTCCGGACGATCTCCACCCTAGAGTACCAAGGAAATTGGCTGAGGTCATTGCAGGACTCCTGGCACAGCTGTACGAGCACTCATGGTGCTCTGGTGTGGTGCCAGAGGACTGGAAGAGGGCCAACGTGGTTCCACCTTCAAAAAGGGGAAGAAGGAGGACCCGGGAAACTATAGGCCAGTTAGTCTTACCTCGACCCTAGGCAAGCTTTTTGAGAAAATTATTCTGGTGCATATCCACGAGGGGCCAGCAGGGGAGATTATGCTTAGGGGCAACCCACACAGGTTCATTAGCGGCAGGTCCTGTCAGACCAACCTGGTGGCCTTCTATGACCAGGTCACCAAATCCTTAGATGAAGGGGTTGCAGTGGACATAGTCTTCCTGGACTTTCGGAAGGCCTTCGACACTGTCTCTCACCCTGTTCTCATTAAGAAACTGAGAGACTGTGGTGTCAACACCTACACAATCAATTGGGTCACCAACTGGCTGGAGAGCCGCACCCAGAGAGTGGTGGTGGATGGGTCATTTTCAACCTGGAGGGATGTGGGCAGTGGGGTTCCGCAGGGCTCGGTCCTTGGGCCCGCACTGTTCAACATCTTCATCAGTGACTTGGACGAGGGGTAAATAGCACCCTGTTTAAATTTGCTGATGACACTAAGATGTGGGGGGATGTGGGCATGCTAGAAGGGAGGAATAGGCTGCAATTGGACCTAGACAGGTTACAAGGGTGGATGAGAATAGGATGGGATTTGACACTGACAAGTGTAAAGTGATCCATCTGGGGAGGAAGAACCAGCACCATACCTACATGCTGGGGAACTCCCTTCTCGTCAGTACAGAGGCAAAAAAGGATCTTGGAGTCATCATTGACTCCAAGATGAACATGGGCCGGCAGTGTGGGGATGCAGTCAGGAAGGCCAACTGCACCTTGTCATGCATCCACAGATGCATCTCCAGCAGGTCCAGGGAGGTGATACTCCCCCTCTATGCCGCACTGGTCCGGCTGCAGCTGGAGTACTGTGTCCAGTTCTGAGCACCGCACTTCATGAGGGATGTGGACAATGTGGAGAGGGTCCAGAGGAGGGCCACTTGCATGATCAGGGGACAGCAGGGCAGGCCTTATGAGGAGAGGCTACGGGACCTGAACCTGTTCAGCCTCCACAAGAGAAGGCTGAGGGGAGATCTAGTGGCCTTTCACAAACTAGTCAGGGGGGATCAGCAGGCATTGGGGAAGTCCCTGTTCCTCCGAGCACTGCCAGGAGTGACCAGGAATAACAGTCTCAAGGTGGCAGAGGGTAGATTTAGGCTAGATATTTCAGGAGGCGCTATTTCATGGTCAGGGCAGCTAGGATCTGGAACCAACTTCCAAGAGAAGTGGTGCTGGCTCCTAGCCTGGGGGTCTTTAAGAGGAGGCTAGATGAACACCTTGCTGGGGTCGTTTGACCCCAGTACTCTTTCCTGCCATGGCAGGGGGTTGGACTCGATGATCTACTCAGGTCCCTTCTGACCCTAGAAACTATGAAACTATCACTGCGGCCAGCTGTGGGCAGTCCCCGCTTGGCCCACCCTCACCACCAATGTCACTGTGGCCACCTGCAGGCAGTGCAGTCACCGTGCCCCCCAGCCTCAGAAGGCACGAGTGGTTCATGATATGAAAAGCGTTTAAGTATTTGATGCCTTTTTCACCTCAGTGTTCAGAGGCAAGGTAAGCTCCCAGATCTGGTGGAATGGTTTGGGGAGGAGGTGAGTAGTTGACAGTGGTGAAAGTACAGGTTAGGGACTAGTTTTGGAAAAGGTGGACATGTACAAGTCCATGTGGTCAGATGGCACCTGAGGTTGGCTAATTGCAGAGGTGCTGGCCATTATCTTTTTGAAAACTTGTGTCAGTTGGGAGAGGTCCTGAATGATTGGAAAGGGCATATATAGTGTCCATGTTTAAGAAAAGGAAAAAGGAGGATCTGGGGAATTACAGACATCAGATCTGGGGAACTACAGTCCCTGGAAATACCATGGAGCAGGTCCTCAAGGAATCCATTTCTAAGCACTTGGAGGAGCAGAAGGTGATTAGAAACAATCAGCATAGATTCATCAACGGCAAGTCATGCCTGACCAAACTGAATGCCTTCTATGATGAGATGACTGGCTCTGTGGATGCAGGGAGAGCAGTGGGTGTGATATACCTTGACTTTAGCAAGGCTTTTGATATGGTCTCTCACAACATTCTTGCAAGCAAAATAAGGAAGTATGGGTTGGATGAATAGATTGTAAGGTGGATAGAAAGCTGGCTAGATCATTGGGCTCAGAGGGTAATAATCAAGGATCCTGGTTTTCTCTGATTTAAAAATATTCCCAATTTTCAGTTAAAAAAAGTAACCCTAAATCCACATTTCTCTGTGATTTAAATGAAACACCACTTACATATAGAGAGAAATTGTTAAATACATATATACACACACTAATATCTAGATATGTAAGTGGTGTTTCATTTAAATCACAGAAAAATGTGGATTTGGGGTTACTGTTTTTTAACCAAAAATTGGGGATTTTTTAAAATCAGAGAAAACAAGGATCCCTGGTAATAAACAATGGCTTGAAGTCTAGCTGGCAGTTGGTCTGAAGATGAGTGCCCCAGGGATCAGTCCTGGGGTTTTGTTTAATATCCTGATCAACAACCAAGAAGATGGCATACAGTGCACCCTCACCAATTTGCAGATGACCCCAAGCTGTGGGGAATGACAGATACACTGGGGGCTAGGGCTGGGACTCAGATCCTTGACAAACTGGAGGACTGGGCCAAAAAAAAAGCTCATGAGGTTCAGTAAGGACAAATGGCAAGTCTTGTAGTTAGGACAGAGCAATCCCATGCACCTGCATAAGCTGGGGACTGATTGGCTAAGCAGCAGCTCTGTAGAAAAGGATCTGGGGATTACAGTGGACAGTAAGCTGAATATGAGCCCCCAGTGTGCCCTCCTTGTGAAGAAAGCTAATGGCATCGTAAACTGCAACAGTAGGAGCGTTGTCAGTGATTCTTTACCTCTATTCAGCACTGGTGAGGCTACATCTGGAGTGGGGTTCAAATTACACTTTGACTCTTGGGGGCCTGGGGAAAGGGTCTTGAAAAAAAATCGGGCTGTCCATCACAATTCCTTAATAGAGCGGTTCCCAAACTGTGATATGTGTACCTCCAGTGGTATGCAGATAACCTGTCAGTGGTACGGGTTAATCAGAGTCACATGAATGGCTCCAACCATCTCCCCCTCCACTGGGGTGGTGGAAGGACCCAGCCAGGCCAGCACATAGTTTCCAGTTGGGACTGCAGATGCTGCCACCCTAGGGACCTGCGTGCCTTCCCCAGCCTCCAGCTGACTCTGGACACAAGATAGAGAGAGGGAGAGGCCTCAGCTGGGTGAGAGCACAGAGCCCATGCCCAGGGCAGTGGCAGGATCATGGAGCTTTGTGGGGCAGAGTGTGGATGTGAAAGAGGGTGGGGGGTGTGGGCCATGCATACACTCCCCCCATGGTACACAGCTTCTGCTGCGCAGCAGCAGCCCTGAGGCATTCATGACCCACACAAGACTGTGTGTGCCTCTGCCCAGCACTGCATGGTGGGAGTGAGGAGCAAAGCCCTGTGACTGCCTCTAATGCCAAGTTATGCACAGCCTACATGCAGCTCTATGATACCAGGGGGAGCCCAGAGCTTCCACCTTCCCTGCCCCCTGCCCACAGGTCCTGAGAAGCAGGGGACAGAAAAGGCAGCTGACTTTAACCCACACTGCTTCCTCCTAGTAGCACAAAGCTGCATGTGGGCTGCGCAGAACCTGGGGCCAGAGGCAGCCAGTGGAGCTGCACTCTTCACCACCACTGTGCAGCACTGGCTGGAGCTGTGTGTGGAGGGGCGCTGGTGCCTATGCGGGCTATGAGTGCCCCAGGGCTGCTACTGCTGGTGGGGATGGAGTGGGGGGGCGGTCTCCACACACCCCCACCCTCCCTCACACACCAACACCCTGCCCCCACAACCCCCCTCCCACATGTACACCCCATTATATCCTATTGCCCCTCCCCACACCCATACACCCCACTTCCCTCTCTTTGAAATGTGTTGGGCATCCTAGCAGTGACTCCAAGCCCTGTTCCCCACCAGCGGCAGCACAAGGGTGGGGAGGGGGGTCTTGACTGCCCAGAGGTGCCTCACCCTCCTGTTCCTACTCCCACATCTGCACTTTCTGGCTCCAGCTCCAACAGCATTGGTATAGGAGTGATTGTTGGTGAGTGAAGGGCATCCTGGGAAATATGGTCAACAGAGCAACAGCAGAGTTCACTGCTCCTGGGCGGAGATGTCATCCCAATTTTTGCCACTAAAAACAGGAGGTTTTTTTCTGATTGTTTTGTCTGTGGCAAAACAATGAATTTTGTTTGCCTAGGGCTTGCTAAAGGGTTAATCTGGCCCTGGAATTAACAGATTTATTATAATTAATTTATATGACAAAAAATTTGCTGGTGGTACTGAAAAATTTGCTGGAGGTACTTAAGGTTGTATTGTGTTAAACTGACAGTATGCAATTTGTCAGAGTTTGGGAACCCCTGCCCTAATAAAATCAGATACCACCCCTCCCCCCCAGGTTATGATTTTCAACCCTGTAATTCAAACCCTGATCTGGCGTACTGTGGACAGTTCTGGGCCCCGCACTAGAGAAAGTATATGGACTAATTGGAGTGAGTCCAGCAGAGGGCAGTGAAACTGGTTAGAGGGGTCAGGCACCTGACTTCTGAAGGAACAAGGCTTATTTGGAGAAGAGAAGACGAAGGGGATTTAATAGAAGCCTTCAACTACCTGCAGGTTGGTTCCGAAGAGGACGGGATGGAGCTAGACTGTTCTCAGTGGTGGCAGATGACAGAACAAGAAACCATGGCCTCAAGTTGCAGCAAGGGAAGTTTAGGACAAACTTTCTTACTGGGAAGCTAGAAAAGCACTACAACAGGTTAACCAAAGAGGTTTCAGACTCTCCATCCTTGGATGTTTTTAAGATTCAGCAAGACAAAGTTTTAGCTAGGTTGATATAGTTAGGGATGGTCCTGCTTTGACCAGGGGGTTGAACTAGACCTCCTGAGGTCCCTTCTAAGCCTAATTTTCTATGCTACAAAAAGTACAACAAATTGAGCCACTAAGCACTGAAAGAAATGGGATAATTTTTATGAAATACACAATCCTATTTCTACTAAAATCTAAAGCATCAGGGACTTGCATCCTCCCAGCTCACATCCTCCCAGCATCCCGGGATGCTCTTCACCTCTCTCAGAGACCACCCCCTCTCAGGGTGGGCAGGCTAGCCTCGACCCAAGCTGTCTGTTCCAACAGAGCAGGGAGGTGTGCTATAGCACTCCCCAGCTTCTGGCCTGGGCCATTGCAGGCATATGGCTGCACTTCTGGAATCAAAAGTGAATGTCTGTTCACTTGCTTATTGGTTCAATCTGTGCAGCTTAGACTAACCTGCAAAAACTGAATCAATTCAAACTCCAGCTTTTTGACTGTCTGTACTAAGCCAAAAAGTACAAACTACTTAGAAGCACATAATTATAGGATTAGAAGGGACCTCAAAGGCCAAGTAGTCCAACCTACTGCACAGATGCAGAATGTACTATTCCTAAACTGTCCCAACACCTACTTATTCAGCCTCCCTTTGAGAAGAGGAATGAGGAGACTCCACAACTACTTCTGCCATCCTGTGCCATTGTCTTCCTGTGCTTACTGTTAGCAAGTTTTTCCTGAGATTTGATCTAAATCAATTTTTTTGGTAATTTAAAATTATAATTTATTTTACTACTGGCAAATTTTGGTCCATGAGGAAAAAAGATAGGAGCAATTAAATAGAATACTGGGGTGGAAGATGATTGTGCAATCTTACTGACTACAATGATGCTTTATTTAGAGAATTTCTTCCTTGCTCTCTTGCTAAAGGGATTAATGGTGCCAGGTTGGTCCCTCTGAGACAGAGGATTAATCAGTCCCCAGTCTTAGTCTTTCCCTCAACTTTGTACACAGATCACCAACAAGAATTTCTTTATGTGGGAATGAAGCATAAAGGCCAGCCAATGAATCTTCTGAACTACCAAGGAGCAAAGAGAGCAAATAGTCACTAAGGATAAAGAGGATGTTGCAGAAAAGCTTGCTTTCTTCACAGTAGCTTTTATTACAGAGGATATTGGAGTGGTACCTATCCCAGTTTTACTCTTTTCAGAACAGTTATCGGGTAAAACTATTCTTAAAAAGTGCTCTGAAGAAACACAAGAAATAAATGATTGATCTCTCCAGACAATCTAGACATGAAAGAGTGAATCTTGGGAACTTGTTAACAAGAAAGTTCCTTTGCCTGGGGGTGTGTGTGTGTGTGTGTGTGTGTGTGTGTGTGTGTGTGTGTAAAACTCATTCCCCCCAAAAGGGCCAAACTGACCTATTCTCCCTAAGGCTAGTTCAGAAACTTTTCAGAGGTATCAACTTCAAAGAATTGTTATCAATGGAAGGCTTACACACAACACTAAAAATATCTGAGTATTATATAAATCAACAGTAAGCCCTCATCTTTCATACCATGTTTAATTTTGCTCTTCCTAGCTCAAAACTGGAGGAACAAAAAGATGTGAGATTCAGGCGCTGAAAGAAAACAGAAACATGTAGAGACTGTTATATAAAGAGAGATCAAAAAAGCTGGGATTTTTTAATTCGGACAAGATGAATAAAATGATATATGTTAGGGAGGGAAATAATGAATTAAGTGATGACAAGATGCTATTTAATTCTACTTCTAATACAAGAACAAGTCAACATCCACTTAACTCGAAAGGCAGGAAATTTAGAAGCTGTTAAAGTTTTGTATCACAAGCAATGTGGAACTTGTTGCCACAATTGCTGATTAAAACCAAGAGCTTAGTGGGATTCACAAAAGGATTATATAGATAGAGATAATACAGTCTTCAGGATGGATTTTTATGACTTTTTTTAAAAATAGAAAATATCCCTGCTTATTTTTCAATATAAACCAACTACTAACTGACAACAGCTAGAAAAAAATAATTATTTCTTATAAAAATACAATACTCTTTACACCTTTTTTGTGAAAATAGTCATTGCTTCATTGAACCACTGCTCTTATCTGGCATGGCATTTGTATGATCCTTTGGAAACCAAAATCCTGACTGGGCAAATTGAGCTAGATGATGGGAAACGTGTTTCTACTTGAAAGGTAGGATAAGAAAAAGGGAAATTACAGAATCATAGAAAATTAGGGTTGGAAGGGACCTCATGAGGTCATCCCCTGCTCAAAGCAGGACCATCCCCAACTAGATCATCCCAGCTAGGGCTTTGTCCAGCCAGGCTTTAAAAGCCTTTAAGGATGGATAGTCCACCACCTCTCTGGGTAACCTCTTCTACTGAGAGAAGGGGTTTTGTTTTAGTTTTTTTTCTTCCACCCACCTAGCAAGAGTTTTTTCCTAATAATCAACCTAAACTTCCCTTGCTGAAACTTCAGAACATTGCTCCTTGTTTGTCATTTGCCACCACTGAGAACAGTCTAGCTCCATCCTCTTTGAAACCACTCTTCAGGTAATTGAAAGCTGCTATCAAATCCCCCCTCAGTCTTTCCTTCTCTAGACTAAATAAGCCCAGTTCTCTCAACTCTCCTCAGAAGTCACGTGTCCCAGCCCCTGAACCATTTCTGTTGCCCTCTGCTGCACTCTCTCCAGCTTGTTCACATCCTTTCTGTAGTGCTGGACTCAAAACTGGACACAATACTCCAGATGCGGCCACGAATCAAGTATCAGGAGCTGAAGTTTAAACTTACGAAGTATTGCTTTCATACCCTTCATATTTTTATAAATTCTCTATTTACACACTTCAAACTAAAGGCTTCCTGTTTTTCTTTATTACCTAGGTACTTTGATCTTTTTACAGCTACTTGTAAAACTTTTCTCAAAATAGTAAAGCCTTAACCTGAGGAAAAAGTCTTGCATATACAAGTAAAGAATGACATGGAAATAAGGCTTGATCTGAAATCAAGACTATTGACTTTACTGACCTTTGAATAGGACCATGAACCAGAGAACCTGATGCCCCTCCCAAGTGGGATGTGTATAGACACATAATAAAAAACTTCAGCTTTTCTTCTTAAACAAATAGGATGGTATGAAGAAGTCCCCAAAAGAGGGTGCCATTGCTGCATGGTATTACCCCTTGGCTAGATGTGATCTCCATGGGAGATATCAGGTTTTCTTGGCATGAAAGGAAGCCTTTGGAGGGATTTCTTATATTGTTGGTGATCTGTGTACAGAGCTGAGAAATAGATTAGGGCTGGGTATAGTGCAAAGGTAAAACAGAAATTCAGAAATGCTGGAGAGAAATTCTGATTCTGTTTGCCCAAAAGCCAAAGACAATATAGGGTTAAGCTACAATATCCTAATGTTTTATTTTGTTTTGATTGCTTGCTTATCGTGGCCAAATTTCTTCTCATAGTATTTACTGTTATAGTCCAATTACCATGAAATCTTCAAGTCAATTGAGCAGATGTGCTGACCGAGCTGCAGGTGGCACAAGGAGAGTGAAGACTGGTTACATCCTCTGTCTGGGAATTTCCCAAGCACAGAAAGTGTACAGCCAGCGTAACAGGCTCTTACATCAGGCTGGAGACATGTATGCTTCAGACATGGCTGGAGTATACAGTTCTGTGGTGGTGCTCAGCTTGTAGACTGTCCCTTGGAAATTGTTACCAGCTGGTGCATGTTACAGCAGCCTCTGAGCACCCAGACAGAGATTGGTCTGGAACTGCAACCATCAGCTTGTCAACACTCTGCTGACCCCAGGTGAGAATGTAGCCCTGAATTTCAACATTTCTCTGTGTAAATCAGTGAAGAATTGTGCCTATTATCTATACAAGAAACTAAAGGAATGTGAAGTATTAGCCCCTTAGCAGTGAGCTGGTCAAAATAGATCAGCCTCATCAATCATGCTATGCAAGTTTATTTGAAACTGGTTTAACTGAAGCATAGCATGTCTGAACACAGTTCATGCATTTTTATGTTAGGCAAGGAACAACACGTTGAAGGGATGCATTTGATTGGAAGATTTTTTTTTTTCTAAGTGATCCTAAATTCTATGACACAATTATGGTTAACTTTTGCTAGACTCATTCTTTGGCTTAAACTATTCCATCAGCTATGTGAAAAAAAAGGTATATATCTACAAATAGTTGGATTGCCTTGTAAATTAATTGGATACCAGGATTTAATGTTTCAATTATGCCTATTATCTCCATTTTCAGGAGAAACAAACAAAGATGGGAGCATTTATTTTATATACTAGTGACATTATTTCTCACAAAATACCTCTTTGCTTGAGATAAATAGTTTCAGTTTGCATACAAAAGTACATTCAAGTGGGAAAGAATTGTATTGCTAACAATAGTCAGAGTGAAGCAGGCTCTGGTAAAACTCACAGCCTAACTGGACTTAGGCTTATCTATGTAAAGTCATTCTACTGCTTACTGACAGCCAGTGGCTAGCAAATATTCAGGGTTTACTGGGTTGTTTCCTTAGAAAGAAAAATTGATTGCATATACCAGACATTTATAGTTTCATTGCTGGTAGGTCGGAAGGGACCTGAGCAGATCATCGAGTCCGACCCCCTCCCATGGCAGGAAAGAGTACTGGGGTCAAATCACCCCAGCAAGGTGTTCATCTAGCCTCCTCTTAAAGACCCCCAGGCTAGGAGCCAGCACCACTTCACTTGGAAGTTGGTTCCAGATCCTAGCTGTCCTGACCGTGAAGTAGCGCCTCCTGATATCTAGCCTAAATCTACCCTCTGCCAGCTTGTGACCGTTCTTTCTAGTCACTCCTGGTATAGTTCAGGGGACCAGAGACTCCCCCAGTGCCTGCTGGTCCCCTCTGACTAGTTTGTAACAGGCCACTAGATCCCCCTCAGCCTTCTCTTGTGGAGGCTGAACAGGTTCAGGTCCCGTAGCCTCTCCTCATAAGGCCTGCCCTGCTGCCCCCTGATCGTGTGAGTGGCCCTCCTCTGGACCCTCTCCACATTGTCCACATCCATCATGAAGTGCGGTGCCCCGGTGCCCAGAACTGGACACAGTACTCCAGCTGCAGCTGGACCAGTGCGGCATAGAGGGGGAGTATCACCTCCTTGGACCTGCTGGAGATGCATCTGTGGATACATGACAAAGTGCTGTTGGCCTTCCTGACCACATCCCCACACTGCCGGCCCATGTTCATCTTGGAGTCAGTGATGACTCCAAGATCCTTTTCTGCCTCTGTACTGATGAGAAGGGAGTTCCCCAGCCTGTAGGTATGGTGCTGGTTCTTCCTCCCCAGATGGATCACTTTACACTTGTCAGTGTTGAATCCCATCCTATTCTCATCCACCCACCCCTGTAACCTGTCTAGGTCCAATTGCAGCCTATTCCTCCCTTCTAGCATGCCCACATCCTCCCACATCTTAGTGTTATCAGCAAATTTAAACAGGGTGCTATTTACCCCTCGTCCAAGTCACCGATGAAGATGTTGAACAGTGCGGGCCCAAGGAGCGAGCCCTGGGGGACCCCACTGCCCACATCCCTCCAGGCCAAAAATGACCCGTCCACTACCACTCTCTGAGGCCTTCCAGCCAGTTAGTGATCCATTTGACTGTGTGGGTGTCGACACCACAGTCCCCCAGCTTCTTAATGAGAACAGGGTGAGAGACGGCGTCGAAGGCCTTCCAAAAGTCCAGAAAGACTACGGCCACTGCTACCCCTGCATGTAAGGATTTGGTGAACTGGTCATAGAAGGCCACCAGGTTGGTCTGACAGGACCTGCCGCTAATGAACCTGTGTGGGTTGCCCCTAAGCCTAATCTCCCCTGCTGGCCCCTCATGGACATGCACTAGGATAATTCTCTCAAAAAGCTTACCCACGATTGAGGTAAGACTAACTGGCCTACAGTTTCCTGGGTCCTCCTTCCTCCCTTTTTTGAAAATGGAAACCACATTGGCGCTCTTCCAGTCCTCTGGCACCACACCAGAGCACCACAAGTGCTCGTAAAGCCGTGCCAGGGGTCTGCAATGACCTCTGCTAATTCCCTCAGCACTCTAGGGTGGAGATCGTCATGACCTGCTGATTTAAATACATCCAGTCCCTCCAAAAGTTCCCTGACTAGATCCTCACTGACCCTAGGCCTGAGTGCACCTCCCCAGGGGCCTGAGGGGGTTCCAGTGGTGGGGGTGACATGGTCCCTGCTCAGGAAAATGGAGGCAAAGAAATTGTTAAATAGGTTAGCTTTACTGTCTGGTGTGATGACCAGATTTCCTAGTGTGTCTTGCAGAGGCCCCATATTACTCAGTACCTTCTTTTTGCCCCCTATGTATTTAAAAAAGGACTTATTGTTGTCCTTGATCTGGGAAGCTAGTCCCAGTTCCATCTCCGCCTTGGCCTTCCTGACTGCCCCCCTGCATCCCCGAGCAACCGCAGCATAATCCTCCCTGGTGATGGCCCCTCCCTTCCATTGGGCATATGCCTCCCTTTTAGCTAGGAGACATTCTCGGATGCTTTTGGTGAGCCATGGGGGCTTTTGCGCTCTCTTGCCCGCTTTGATCCCTGTTGGGATTACCTCCCTTTTGGCTTTGGAAGATTGTCTCCTTAAGGAACGACCCCTCTTCTTGGACATCCGACTCCTCTCCTCTCCCCTCCCCTCTCCTCCGGAACCTTAGTGCCTCCCCGACTATTCTCCTATTTCTTTTGTGCAGTCTCATTTATTCACAAAAAATGTAATGAAATCTTGTTTTCCTGAATACAGTAGGAAGCAGTTCCCTTGCTCACAATTTCACACTAACTTTCTCAGGCAGTACTCGATCCACAAAGTTCTCTCGAGTATTTTTTTCTGTCTCCTGGCTTTCAGCTTCTTCTACCAAGAAAAAGATCTCTCTCCAGATCCTGTGCCTGTTAGCAGCCCCTAGAAAAAGTCCTTATATCCTATCGCCCAGCCTCTACTCAGGCTTCATATGGTGTAATTGCTGAACAATTGTTTCCATGTCTTCAGCTGTAGCTTAACATAAAGGTGTTTAATTGCTCCTTCATTTAGCTCAAAGAAAAGATGCCTTGTAGACCCTTACTTTCAGCAGGGTTTGTGACTATCTAAAGGTAAAAGACAGTCTTGCTTTGTGAGGAGCCACCCAACCTCTAGCATGGCAATTATTTTAAGGAAAGACTTATACAGTGGCTGGGGAATGTAAATAAATGCACAGTCTATAGAGTTTAATGCTGCAGATGTATGAAGGTAAGAACTTTGATGATTATAGATATTAATATGCCCTTGTCCCTCACCCAAAGGAAAACCTATTTCAGGAAAAAAGTAGCTTGGAGTGGTGACTCTCCTTCATGCTCCAGTCAGTTAACTCTTCTTTCAGCATGTGCTGTCACTAGTGACACATTATTACAGGGGTGGGCAAAATACAGCCTGTGGTCCATATCTGGCTGGTGGAGCATTTTTCCCAGCCCCTGGTGGGACCCTGAGCCCTGCCTGACCCAGGTATGGGAGCAGCCGAGACTGTGGTGCATGCAGTTGGTCCCACCACCTGTGGGCAAGCAATGGGGCTGGGGCGGTGAGGCAGCCAGGCTCCATTTCCCAGCAGCCCCAGCAGTGGTGGCTTCTTCCAGCTGCCACTGCTGGACCCAGCCCTGCTGCCTGGGCACCCTAGCCCATCCACCCCGCACCAGCTGGGTGGGACTCAGGTGGGCAGGACACGCAGCCAGGTGGCTGGAATAAGGCCTCAGGCCAATGGGTAGTGGTGTCCAGGAGCAAGATGGGTGAGCAGGGTCAGAGAGACCCTGGGATCTTGGGGCAGTGACAACATGGGGCAGGGACCCAGGGCAGAGCTGCAATCCACTGCTCGCAAGCCCCTGTGACAGGCTCAGGTTCCACATACAGGGGCCAGGGCAAAACCCTGGTTCTGTAGGCAGGGGTGTGTGGGGAGCACATGGTGGCATTGCCCCAGCCCCATGCTGTTGCTGCCCTGTGATCCCAGTGTCTCCATTGAGATCAGCCCCAAGCTGCATACCCAAGGTGCACAGCTAGGAGGAGAGCTGTGTCTGGGGCTAGGACCAGGATCTTGAGGCAATGACAGCAAAGGGCTGGGACCAGGGCAGAGTCGTGATTTGCTCCCCACATGCCCCCACCTGTGGAACCTGCACTCATCACAAGGGTGTGCGGGCAGCAGATCACAGGGGTGTGCGGGCAGCAGATCACAGCTCTGCTCTAGGCCCAAGCCCTGTGCTGTTATTGCCCCATGACTTGGACCCATGATCCAATTGCCTATCCATTCCGCTTCAGAAGTTACTGATTCTTTCAGCAATATCTACTGCCAATTATACAGTTTTCCCAAGTGATAATGTTACATTAAGAATTTTATTCCTGACCCAATCCACTTTCTGATCTCTACACTGCCCCTTCCTCCAGGTAGCTGGTGTAATTCAGAACACAGGGGACTAGAAATTTGCCTACTTTAAAAGTCCATGGTGCCAATATACACCGCATGGCCCTTGGTACTCTTTTGGGGGATGTTCTGCTGCCTGCGGGTTGGGAGTGAGGTATGAGGTTGAGTAAGTTTCTTTTCCCAACTCTGTACTAGTCACTGAGCCAGCATTTTGGCTATTTTGATCCCTAGTGTGCCTCTGAGGAATAGTTAATTACTAATGCACAGATAAGACTGATAATCTAGACATAAAACCCTCAAAGAACTCTCAGTTAAGGTTTCAACATGACACCTTCTCATCTTTGCACATTCTCCTCATGATTAAGAAAACAATTGAATTTGCAACATAGGCACTGCCAGATACAATAAGATTCTATTCCACGTCCTTTATACCTCAATGTGTTCTAGAATATATAGCCCAGATCTTAAAAGCCATGGGAGGGGCTAATGTTTGTAGCAGGCTTACCTTTCAGAGCTTGGGTTGAGTCCCAGGCTTGAGATCCTGCTGTTTTGATTGGTGGAGCCCATCCACCAATCAGGAGGCAGCAAGAGAAATAAAGTCTCACCCCTTTCCTGAGGGGAGGTGGAGAAGAGCTTCCCCAGATCTGATTGAAGCCTGCAAACTGTGAGGTCCAGAAGACCTCAGGGGCAGAGCCCTGGAGAGTATAAAAGGAGCTGTGTGCCCAGCATGAGGGAGATGCATTGTGGGTGGAGAAAAGAGAAGAGCAGGGCTTAGAAGAGCTGAGGATTGCTGCTCAGCAGGGCAAAGCAGTAGCCCAGGAAGGACCCATGAAGACTTCTGTCTGTGGGGAGCTGTGCACAGCTCCAGCAGTTAGGGTCTCAGTGCGCAGCACAGCACACGGCATCCGGACCCTGGGAGCTGTGTGAGGCGGCTCGGGTCTGCAACCTTTGACATGCAGCCAGAGACACAGTGCACAGGGCAGTGAACGGAGCAGGATCTTTGGAGCTGTTTGGGCAACCCAGGTCCCCAACCTCCACACGAGGCCTGGAGCTCAGTGCAGGAGGTGCTGTACGGATGGTGAGAGACTCTGGGAGCCACTTGAGGTGGCCTAGGTCTACAGCTGCTTGCATGGGGAAGCAGCTCCGTGCAGATGATGCTGCACAGAGGGTCCAGGAGCAGACTGAGCCCCGATGCTCCACAAGGCTGCCCGGGCCTCCAGCCCCTAGCACAAGGCAAAGCACCCACTACACACAGTGGTGCATGTGGCCCTAAGCTGGGCTGGTGGCAGCAGAGTTGGGGCGGCAGGAAAGCCCGGCGGGGACCAGAGCTCGACCTGAAGAATGGGAGGCACCCACCCAGGACTGTGGACTAGAAAGTTACCCTGGAGAGAGGGTCCGCACAGGGGTGGGACCCCCAGGGTTGTGAAGGGGCACCATGTGGGCTGCTCCTAGGTGATAGCATGGGGGTGCTTAGGAGTCTTTGGGGTCTCCCTCCTTTTCTTTCCCCCCACCTCCTTTCCCATAGTGGTACCTTAGGAGTGGGGTCCCTGCCCTGGAGGGCACCCAGGTAGTCTAAGGATTGTTTGTTATATTTGTAGACTGTGCCTTATAGTTTATGTGAATAAGTTGAGATAATAGTTTATATATTAATAGAGTTATAAGCTTGCTCAATCAACATCCTTTGTATTGGGTTCTATTGGTCATCTGTATTTTTTAATAATAATTCAGTGTGTGTATATATAATGTATATCTATGGTATAGGGTTTATTGTTTTGTAAATTTGTACAGATATGTGTGTGTGTGTGTGTGTGTGTGTGTGTGTGTGTGTGTCCTTACCCTTTAATGTTTTAATAGATTTGTATATAGTTAAGAAATTGATTGACTGGACCTGACTCTATAGGAGACAGAGGTTGCTGCTGGGCTGTTGTGTCCCTCCACAGCACACTGCCCTGCCAATAATTCCCTGAATTGGACAGGGGAGTACAAATCCATGTACACCCGGGCTACATGTTGAAGAAATCTCAGTGAGGACTTCTTTAAGTGATTATACTGCATTTTCCTACCTGGGGTACCCCACTATGAAAAAGCTGCTCTCGGATATGGCTGATTTTTTGCAGTCTTGGCAGACAGCAGCTCCCACTACCCCTTTTTCAGCTCTCTGTAGGGTTTGGTAGGCAAAACAATGCTGCAGTAGTATCTAGTCCTTCCATTCTTGTGAAAGAAGGGAGATCTGTGAATTCACTTCTAGGGGTATAACTTGGCCCTGCATTGATTTATTGTGCAACTGCACTGGCAGACACTGGGCAAGATAACCAAAGTGGCACACTTCCCTCAGCCTTCACCCTATAATTTCAGGCTTAAGTGGAAGAGAGTTTCTCTTTCTTAGTTGCTTATTTAGAGTCTTAGGCAGAGGCATAACAATGTAGTCGTGTACCCAAGGCAACTGCAACACACTAAGGCAGAGGCAACTTCTGGGTGCTGCCATGTTGCCAGCATGATTGTGTGCCTCTGGAGCTGTTGTTTTCTGTCTGCCTCCCTATGTTGGTGCCTGGGGCAACTGTCCCTGTTGCCCTGCCCTACTTAGGTTTCTAGTCATAGGTACTCTGTGATCCTGCAGCCAGAAATTTTGCTAAGATAGAGTTTGGGGTGCCATCTCCACCCTTTGTTACAGTATTGTACATCTACATTTGATTGTACAACTAACTTCCCAATATTAAAAATGCGATGTTTCTAGTCTCTATGGTTGCAAAGATAATATGAAAATGAAAAAAGCAAGTAGAGGAAACCTTTCTACTGTCAAATAAAAAGTTGTTTAAAGACAGAATTGTTAGTCACTAAGGGCCTTAAAGGAAAGGCCTTTAGTGAGTCCCACAAAGCTGTTCTATCAATTCATTGCGAAGTTGACAATAAGCTCTGCTCCACTGCTCTTCCCAGACTTAATTGACCTGAGCTAACCTTTTCTTCAAGTGACTCCATGCTTTCACCCATGTTGCCTCATATGCATGAAACTTTATTATCCATCAAATTCCTCTTTAAATATAACTCTGCCATGATTCTCCCAAGATTCAGTCCACTGACAAAGACAAGGATGTAGCAGGACATAACTAGTGCACCTTGCTTGTTTTACTGTTGCCTCATTCTCCTCCCCTTCCTCCTTGTCATCCCTTCAGCTCTCATTTCTTTTGTTGTATCCTGAATTGTAAACTCTTTGGTGCAGGAACTTTTCAATACATTAACTACCTAGTGCAGTGAGGTCCTATTTCCTGAGTGAAACCATGAAGCATTACTAAACTTCAAATAATAACTAATAATCAGGAGAAAAGGCTGAATTGTCTTTCTGTATCCAAGCTCTGCAAGGTGTGAAACAAGCTCAGTAACTCCAATGGAATGGTTAACTGTGAAACCTAAAGATGATAGTTTTAAATGAAAACGTTATTAAATATGATTATCATTTAACCAAATGTAACCGCTGAAAGTCTGATCCCAAACTCCCTCCTGGTCCTCCTTAGATAACAAAAGTTTCAATTGTCCTTGTGCAGTGCAATGCATTTTACAAACTTACAGCTTTTCTCCTTCTTTCCAGGATGCATTTATGAGTTGTAAGGAAGAAAATCTCAAGAAGTAAAAAATTGTGGACAGCATAAACTATACTGAATTTAATGTCAAAGGCTAAGATAATCAGAAGTGATTAGTAAACCTGCTGCTTCAGTCTTTGGATATCAAAGTTGAGACACCTTAAAGGACCCTGGTTTTCAGGTGTCAGTTATTCATTACTTGCGTTCTCTAGTAATTTTTTACAACATAATTATAAGGGGCTACTACATTCAGTTCATTATTAAGTTATCATTCCATACTTTGTGTAATTTATTTTGCATTGCAAAATAAACATGCTGCAGGAATTCTAGACTACAGCACAATCCAGGAATCTTGTAACAGAATTTGGGCAATGTCCTATGCAGCACGGTGCCATGCTCTTTTAGAGCAAGGTAGAGGTAGCTGAACCAGTTCTATTTTATGCCACATGGCCGTACTCTTAGGGCCACCAAGCACATGATGGCTTAGCTGCTAGCACTCTATTTGCCACTATACACATGTGCACAAATGTAATTATTACAGGACGAAATTGCTAGGTGGTTTATTTTTGTAAAGTTTGTAAATATGACCTCCTCATTTCTCACAGGAGTTAACAACACAGGAATCCATAACACTTTCTTCAAAGAAAAAAAATCTCAAAAAGAAGCTAAGTGACATTTTTATGGTACAGTCTTCCTGTTAAGGATCAAAACATTTCTTCTTCTCACTGCAAAATCCTGCTAGAGTCAAATGTTTAACAGAACTTAACAGCCATTCAGGCTAGTATGGTTGAAGTATATTGGCTATCCCTTGATACAAGGATGATGTCTGCCAGGGAGGGAATTACTGGTGAGTTTTAAGGTGGCTGAGGAGTCCAATCCATGCTCTGTAAGTTTTTCCACAGATATCACAAGTGGTACCTTGGGGGGAGAGGGACACAGCAGTTGGCCAGGATGTTGCACGCTTTCCTTCATCCTCTGCCATTTCTTGACTTCCTGAGCAAGGTGGTTCTCTTCTAAGTGGGCTGTAGCTTGATGTATGGTGCAGTGCCATTGAGACCTGTTAGCAGCCAGCACTTCCCAATTTTTCAGGGTTGATGCCACCTTTCTTAAGGTATGCCTTCAAGGTGCCCTTGTAAAGCAGTGGTCTCCAATCTTTTTATGGTGAAGATCACTTTTTGTGTGGTGAATGTGGGCACTCCCCAACCAGCCACAGTGCTGGTCTCCCACTGCCTCTGGGCACGCCACCTGCCCATCTCTCCTGCCATGCCTTACTGTTAAGTAATTATGATCTTGATTAGGCAGGAGACTGCCCGTTCTTGGCCCTGGTATCTAGGGCTTTGAGTATGTGCTCCTACCTCCCTGTACATGTCCCATGCCTCACAGATGCCTAACAACTGTGTAAAGCTCCAGCCTGAGGCTGGGCCCAACTCATTACAGCAGCAGGCCTCTCACGACCTGCCCTATTTTGGGCCACACTCATACCGCTTCCCTCTCACTGAGGCTTCTGACACTTCAGCATCTTCCACACAGTATCTCTCATACTGCCCTTGCTGGGCCTCATTCTTACCGCCCCTCCTTTTCCCTGGGACCACACTCACCCTGCCCTTACCTGGAGGGTCCTTGAGCAATTGTTGTGCTTCATTCTGAATACACCTCATTCATAAGCTGGTGAAAAGGGATTTATAATAGCTGCATGTACTGCTGTCACCAGGTCATCATATACTAAGTAAATTTTCAAAGTCTGTAGCCAAAAAACAGATTTCTGGAAAAACAGCTGACACATGTCTATTCATAGCATAATAAAAGACACAGAGATTTTTAACCTACTCCATAACCTCCAAGTTCAAGGATAAATGAAAAGGAATAAGTCATTTTATTGAAACAACTGTATTTAACAACAGCATTTCTCATTTTCCCACGTATCTTTTAAGGCAAGATAGCTGCAGCTAGCATGCAGCTAGCAGTATCATTCAGGACTTCCTCCAGAGTTAAGACCAAGCTCACAGGGTTCACATGGCATAAATTACATAACTGCCTGTCACCAACATACTGATGCTGAAGCTATGCCATGCTTCACAATGTTTTCCTCAATCAGCTTCATATGTTCATTGCCCAACATATATGACAAGACTGACCTTGAAGGGCTTTTTAGGTCATATTTTAGGTCCATTGGCAATGATGAGACATCACTGATCATCACTGTTTAATTCTGTTCCTCCATAGAGGACCAGATTTATCAGCAACCTACCTTAGTCACTGAAACAACAGCTCATAATCAAAATTTGTTGAAAGGTTCATTCTACCAAAAATAGCTTGCTGGCTTGGCAAAACAGGAAAAAACTAAAGACATAGGTTAATGATATGATAAGGATTCTTCTTAAAATATAGTAGGAGTCACACTTACCCAGCAGCAAAGAGTGTTATTATGTAGCATATGCATACTGTTGTGTGAGTTGATCATCAGTTATATAACTGGACCCCATCAACAAGCCACATGGTAATGGCGTTTAATCTCTATGATAAAACATATTTCTACATTGCAGCCTTCAGACTGCTAGAGAGTGTTTGCAACAACAAAATATGCACCTTTCCACCTTCTCAGTGCCAATTTGAGAGCTGTTATTCTCTGCTCATGGCAATTGTGAGAAAATAATGTTCCATTTGTTTCTGCCAAAAAAGGAAATGGAATTGAAGGAATCAACAGAAAATTCACTTGCTAGATACCATTTGCCACCAGTTATTGCTTTGATGAGGGAAGTCGTATTCAGGTGAGTTGTACAAAGCAAGCAGTTGACAGTTAAAGATGAAAAATGCTTAGGATTTTGATTTTTTATATCACCTCAAAGACTGTGCTTTCAATTGAACAGAGTCTCCAACTGCTCTTCCACTGTGCATATAAATAGAAGAAATGTGAGTTTCATGGGCATATAATGAAAGAATATAGGACACTTTAAACTAGTAAATAACATAATGCACACATTTCTTTCATTAGGATTTCAAATCATAGATGCCCATTTATAAAAACAGAATAGTGGTTTTCGATCTTTTAAGACTCAGGACATCCTTTCTTAATTTGGGGCACCCCACAGAAAATGCCCGCTCTTAGCTTTGGTCCCAGTATGGGAGGCCTGTTTGGTCCTCGTATGGGAGGCCCATTTCTGGACCCCAGAAAATAAAACAAGTCTTCTGCTGCAGAGGACTCAGAAAAAACCACAATAAGCCAGAAAGTTTTTGCCATTAAGGATTTTGATTTGAAATCTCCGGGTTTATATTGTGAATCATATGTAAGTGTTTGTATACCTAACATTGTGTGGAACCCCTGAAAGAATCTTGTGGCACTGCTAGAAAATTATAGCAATAGTGAGTAGGAACTGATGGAGTGGAGTAGCAAAAGTAAAACCTAATCTTTGTCATAAATTAAAGTCTTAGATTGGTTCAAAGGTGCAAAAAGAGAGTGAAAGTATGACAGAGATTTAGGCTAGACGGCCATTCTGATTTAAATGATCTGTAAATATGAGAAACTTTAAATTAACATAGAATTTTACTACATGTCATAGTTTCATAGTTTCATAGTAGCTAGAGTCGGAAGGGACCTAGGTAGATCATCTAGTCCGACCCCCTGCCTTGGCAGGAAAGAGCACCGGGGTCAGATGACCCCGGCAAGGTGCTCATCTAACTTCCTTTTAAAAATCCCCAGGCTAGGAGCCTGCACCACTTCCCCTGGAAGCCGGTTCCAGGCCCTAGCCGCCCTGACTGTGAAGTAGCGCCTCCTAATATCTAATCTAAACTTACCCTCCGCCAGCTTGTGACCGTTATTCCTGGTCACTCCTGGCAGCGCACGGGGGAACAGGGACTCCCCCAATACCTGCTGATCCCCCCTGACCAGTTTGTAGCAGGCCACAAGGTCCCCCCTTAACCTTCTCTTGTGGAGGCTAAACAGGTTCAGGTCCTGTAGCCTCTCCTCATAAGGCCTGCCCTGCTGACCCCTGATCATACGAGTGGCCCTCCTCTGAACTCTTTCCATATCGTCCACGTCCCTCTTGAAGTGCGGCGCCCAGAACTGGACGCAGTACTCCAGCTGCGGCCTGACCAGCGCCACATAGAGGGGGAGGATCACCTCCCTGGACCTGCTCGAGATGCATCTGTGGATGCATGACAGGGTACGGTTGGCCTTCTTGACTGCCTCCCCACACTGCCGGCCCATGTTCATTGTGGAGTCAATGACGACTCCAAGATCTTTTTCCGTCTCCGTGCTGGCAAGAGGGGAGTTCCCCAACCTGTAAGTGTGGTGCCGGTTCTTCCTCCCCATGTGCAACACCTTGCACTTATCAGTGTTAAACCCCATCCTATTCTCATCCGCCCACCGTTGCAACCTGTCAAGGTCAGCTTGTAGCCTATTGCACCCTTCTAGTGCACCCACATCCCCCCACATCTTAGTGTCATCAGCAGACTTGAACAGGGTGCTTTCTACCCCCTCATCCAAGTCACTGATGAAGATGTTGAACAGTGCGGGCCCGAGGACCGAGCCCTGCGGAACCCCACTGCCCACGTCCTTCCAGGTCGAGAAGAACCCATCCACTACCACCCTCTGGGTGCGGCCCTCCAACCAGTTGGCGACCCATTTGACTGTGTGGGCATCGACACCACAGTCTCCCAGCTTTTTGATGAGGACAGGGTGAGAGACAGTGTCGAAAGCCTTCCGGAAGTCCAGAAAGACTACATCCACAGCAACCCCTGCGTCTAATGATTTGGTGACCTGATCGTAAAAGGCCACTAGGTTGGTCTGACAAGACCTGCCACCGATGAACCCATGTTGGTTGCCCCTGAGCATGCATTCCCCCACAAGGCCCTCCTGGATGTGTGCTAGGATAATTTTTTCAAAGAGCTTACCCGGGATTGAGGTAAGACTAACTGGCCTGTAATTTCCCGGGTCCTCTTTTTTTCCCTTTTTGAAGATAGGGACCACATTGGCCCTCTTCCAGTCCTCCGGCACCTCACCAGAGCACCACGAGTGCTCATAGAGCCGCGCCAGGGGTCCTGCAATGACCTCGGCCAGTTCCTGTAGAACCCTAGGGTGAAGATCGTCCGGACCAGCGGACTTGAACACGTCCAGCCTCTCCAGAAGTACCCTAACTAACTCCTTGCTAACCCCTGGCCCAGGCGTGTCTCTCCCGGGGCCCAAGGGGGGCCCAGCAGGGAGGTGGCTGAACTGGTCCCTACTTAGGAAGACAGAGGCAAAGAAATCGTTAAATATGTTAGCTTTGTCATCTGGCGTGATGACTAAGTTGCCCATCGTGTCCTGCAGGGGCCCCACATTACCCGGGACCCTCTTTTTACCCCCTATGTATTTGAAGAAGGACTTCTTATTGTCCTTAATCCGGGAAGCTAGTCCTATCTCCAACTCTGCCTTGGCCCTCCTGACTGCCCCCCTACATCCTCGGGCGACTGTAACATAGTCCTTCTTGGTGATGACCCCATCTCTCCATTGGGTGTATGCCTCCCTTTTAGCAAGGAGACATTCCCGGATGCTCTTTGTGAGCCATGGGGGTTTATGTGCCCTCCTGCTCCCTTTGACCCTTGTTGGGATTACCTCCCTTTGGGCATGGAGGATCGTCTCCTTAAGGAGCAACCACTCACCTTCGACATCTGATTCCCTTCCCCTCTGGGTCCTCAGCGCTTTCCCAACGATCCTCCTTAGCTTGTTGAAGTCAGCCCTCCTAAAGTCTAGGGCTGTTGCCTTGCTGCAGCCCTTTGCCACCTTACGCTGGATGGTGAATTCCAGCAAGCGATGATCACTGTCTCCCAGGTGGCCCATCACCCGCAGCCCCCTCACCAGGTCATCACCCGTGGCCAGCACCAGGTCCAACAAGGCGTCTCCCCTGGTGGGACTGTGCACCTCCTGGGTTAGATGGAGGTCCTGCACTCTGGCTAAGAACCGACGTGAGCGATCAGACTTGGCTGACTGCTCCTCCCAGCAGATGTCTGGGAAGTTCAGGTCCCCCATGATGACCACATCCTTAGCCCTCACTGCCTCTGTGAGCTGACCTAAGAATTCCTGGTCGAGCTCTTCTCCCTGGTTGGGAGGTCTATAGTAGACTCCCACCGTTAAGTCTCTCTCCCCTGGACTGCCTTTTACTCTAACCCAGAGCACCTCAGAGTGCCCCCCCTCTACCCCCTTGCTAATTAACGAGGAAGTATATTCCTCCTTGATGTAGAGTGCTACTCCTCCACCTTTCCTTCCTATCCTGTCCCTCCTGTATAGCCTATAGCCCTTGACACTCACCGCCCAGTCATGCGATGAGTCCCACCACGTTTCTGTGATCCCTACTATGTCAGGGCTGGTGACAGCTAGGAGGAGGGCGAGTTCCTCCTGCTTCTTCCCCATACTTCGAGCATTCGTGTAGAGGCATTTGAGGCCTCCAACGGTTGTGCCCACTGACCCCCTATTCTCAGCAATGCCCCGTCCCCCATCACTTACCTGTTTCTCCCTTTTGACCATTAGTCTGGGCTCGCTGGCTGTTGCTGGGCCTGGTAGTTCATTGTCTCCTCCGCCCTCATCTTCCCCCTCCCCCGACGAGCCTAGTTTAAAGCCCGCCGAAGGAGGTTCACCAACCTGGAAGAGAACACACGCTTACCTTTAGGGGAAAGGTGGAGCCCATCCCATCCCAGCATGTCTCTCATCACGATGTGCCGGTCATGGCTGAGGAAGCCAAAGCCCGCCTCGAAGCACCATTCCTGTAGCCTCCAGTTGGTCTCCGCTATGCACATCTCGTGGTGTCTGCCTCAACCGCTCACTGGCAGGATGGAAGAGAAGACCGCCTGCGCGCCCATCTCCCTCACCACGCCTCCCAGAGCATGGTAGTCCTCCATCAGGCGATCAGGGGCTCTCCTGGCCGCATCGTTAGTACCCACATGGACAAGGACCATGGGGTAATAATCGGTGGGCTGGATGATGGACTGGAGCATCCCCTTCACATCCTGAATCTTCGCTCCGGGCAGGCAGTAGACCTCACGTGCTGAGGGATCCTGGCGACAGATGGGACCCTCCGTACCTCTCAGGATGGAGTCACCAATCACGATGACGCGACACTTCCTCCTCTTAGGCCTCTTGACTCCCGCCGCCCGCACAGGACATTGTGTGCGCAAAGTCTCCTCCCTGGTATCTTCCACTGCTCCCTCCTCCTCCAGGGCTGCCAGGGCCTCATATCTGTTCTCCAGATGGACAGGAGGAACTGGTGCCGCAACATGGTTAATAGCCCTGGCACGGGAGACCGTCTGCCACTCAGCGGTGGAGGGCTCATCCTGGGCTGCCCTCTCCTCTGTCGTACCACCCTGCAGAGAAAGAAAATACCTATCAATTTCCTCCTCTGCCTCACGGATTCCCCTCAGCCTGCTAACCTCCTCCAGGAGCTCCCGCACCCGTTCCTCCAGGGTCCTAAGGCGGATACCTACAGGACAGGTGCAGGAGTCCCCAGTCCCTGCCCCCCCATTGTCATTGAAGAAGTTGATGCAAAATGGTGAGAGAGAGAGAGAGAAAAAGAGAGAATGCCTTTTCTGATAAAGGCTCAGGGTAGTTTGCAGAAAAGAGCACAATAACTTATAAAAATAAACAAAAGAATAGAGCAGGAGAAAGAAAAATGATTTAGAAATAGAATTCATTTATGATCACTATAAATAAATAATTTATAATGATTATAGTCATCCATTATGACTATAATCTACAGAGTACAAACCTCCTAAAAATTATCCTATCTTAGCCTTGCTTGCTAAATGCCTGCTGTAATAGTCTTACAGCACTTCTGGAAATTGTCCAGGCTTGGGCTCTGGCAGGCCTCAGGGGAAAGAGAGTTCCAGAGCTGAACGGTAACTGCTGCAAATGACCTCAGCCTCTTATGTGTTTTCACCAAGTGAGGTTGATGAGTTGATGGTACTTGCAGGAGGTTGCTTTTGGCTAACTTGGGAGATTGCACTGGGCAAAAGAGAGAAGGCAGTCCTAGGTATGGAGAGCCAAGGCCATTTAGGGCCTTATAGGTCCAATGCCAAGCACCTTGAATTGAGCCCAGAAAGCTGTTTGGAGCCAGTGCCTTGGAAGCATGTGCTCCTGGCGATTCCTGTCCGAAGGCAGGCTGCTGAATTCTGCAGGAGCTGCACTTTCTGACAGTCATTAGGGCAGCCCCACGTAGAGCACATTCAAATAGTTTAGCCCAGTGATTAACAGCCAGGGTACTATGGTACTCTGAGGTGCCATGAGGTTCCTTTTGAGGGTGCCGTGGGGCCAGATCCAAATCTGAAAGATAGGGTCGCAGCCTTTTCATCAAATGGAGCTGGTAAAAGGTGCTCCTAGCTACTGCTACCACCTGCATACCCAGGTGAACCCAAGGATCTAGAAGTGTGCCATGGCTGCAAAACTGAGTGACAAGGAGAGACTTGAACTTCATCCATGGTAGGTATCCCAACCCTCCTAAATTATGCAGGCTGCTCACCACCATCTCTGTCTTGTCTGGAACCAGCTTCAATTGCTTCACACCTATCCAATTCTCAACTGCAGCCAGACACTGGGAAAGGGCAGATACTGGGGCCCATGTCAAATAAGAAGGAAAGACAGAATATGCAGAGGAGTCTCCTTCAATGCAGATTCAAATTTCAACTGGCTGTTTTAATTGCAGGCAAGAAATGATGCATTCTGGGAGATTAGCTAATAAATTATAAAACTTACTTCCCAGTATGCTCAGGTGACAGAATACCTCAGAATTTTTTACAACATGGAAATATGTTCATGACTTATCCTGAGGCACCACATAGATAATAATAAAGCTAAAGCATATAGAAATAAAATGAAAAAAAACCAAAAACAAAAAACAAGCTACAATACTAGATTTACATGGTTTAAGATAGGGAAATGTTATTTTCATGAAGGCAATAATAGTTTTTTTACTTTCATTCAGTAGATGTCGCTGTAGTACAGGGATAAAATAAGCTACACTTCCTTAAAATAACTTGAAAAGACAGGGAATAATTTAACTGGAATGGAATCAGTTCTGGAGGTTCAAAGCCTTATATGGTGTCAGGTTTTGAACAGGATTCAATACCAGTCTGCAAATACAAATCTTTCCTTGTGGTTTTCGTTCATGGTTGGATCCAAAAATGAGAAGAAACCATTTTCTAGTTTGCAATTGGATTAAATTCAGTTTTCCCAAGAAAAGTTGACTCTCAGATGAATCATTCTGAACTGAAAAACAGTAGCAGTATCTATCTCATTAAATTTTGACCCTTTTAGGGCTTAACATCAATCTCTGCTTTTATTCAGCCACAAATTAAACTTTTAACCAGCCTACACCTAATTCTCATCTTCAGCTGAATTCTGGCTCTTCAATATGTTAGTACTTATAATATGAAAGCTACCTGTTTGGCAGATTGACTTATTCAGATTGATGTCTTTTAAGATGCTCTGGGTTATTATACAATAAGAAAAATTTGCCTTAAACTTCCATTTCACTTTGGTCCGTAATTTAAATTATTTACAAATAACAACAAAAAACAAATGTTTCCCAATAACCCAATGAAAAGAAAGATTTTAAACAAATATACATCCCTGAAATTCCTGGATGCCAAACATTTCAGTACTGAAAGAAAACGATATGGTGGATTTTCAGGTGTCCAAGCTTATAGGAATATAATAAAAAAGTTTAAATCGTTACAATTAAAAAACATTCTTTTGCTCCAATTAACTTGGTTAGAGACATAACTAAAACAATGAATCTGCTTATAACATGATTTTGAGTATTCCTCTAAATTAAATAACAACTCATGAACTCCTCCTCCCACAGTCATTTATATAAAATAACCAGAAGCCACTTCCATTACCCATAGAGTTCACCCTGCACACTAACCCATTCTGTTTCCCAAAATCTGAAGAACAGATCTGTCTGGTAGAAGGCTTACCAGGTCAGCAGATTCAGGCTCTGTCAGACCAATGGTGGGTATAGATGCCAGTACTGGGGGATCTTTGATGAGAAGTACTAGATGATTTTTGCCAGCAGACCTTTCCTCATTATATCAGAGATGTCTGTTGAAGAATCTCAGGTCATCTGAGATATTACACAAGAAAGGTGTATTTTAGGGAGCCAGACCCCAAGCCAAAGCTCTACTCAGCAAAATGAATACCTCAAATTTCACATGAAACTGAACAGGAAACGAGTGCTGATTATAGAAAGCAAGTATAATTTTCTATCAATGCATCACCCTGAAAAGCATATGGGCTGCTGTGTTCTACCCTAGATGAAGCTCCTGGACAGTCTTCAGCTATAAACTGATGTGACCATATTTCAGAAATCTAGAATCATAGTGAAAAAGGCAAGGGTGAAGGCAAGATCTGCATCTGAGATATTTGCTACTTCTAATCATGAAAAGACACGCTTTTGGTTATGACTGCTGTGTTGTTATGCAGAAGCAGCTGGGGAAAGATCCTTCCAACAGAAAACATCACTGGCACTTGATGTTGGAAGAGAGTGCCAGGTATCCTGCATGGCACAGCCCCCCTGCCCAGGGTCCCAGGCACCCTGAAGGGCCACATACTCTCCCACACAGGGCCCATAACTTACCTTCTGCAGCAGCAGCGGGAGTGGGGTGCTCTAAGCCTGCTGCTCCCAGCTCTCAGGGACTGTGCACCAAGCTCAGCTGGGTCCTGCCAGCCCTGGGGCTGCTCATGCTGCCTGACCAGGCCGGTCCTGCAAAGCAGCCCCAGGGCTGGCTGGAGTCCCGTCTCTGCCCCACTGTGCCTGCAGGGAGGTGGTGTGTGGTAGGACCTGGCCCAGCCCAGTGCAGCTTGCTAGTCTGGCTTTGCACCGGAGTGGGTCACATGGTTCCGGGAGGCGCAGCTCCTGTTTGGCCTCCTGGAGCTGTGCAACCCGCTCTGATGCAAAGCCGGACTAGTGAACCACACTGGTCTGGGCCAGGTCCCTCTGCATGCCACCAGCTTCACCGCAGCTGCTCTGGCCACTCACCCCCCACCAGCCCCACGGACATCGCCCCTGCCACTCCCAACACCGCCCCCCCCCACATCCTCCTGACACCCCTCACACCCACCCACACCCATAAACCTCCCGCACCCTCATTCCCAAAACCAGATTGTCTCTTCTGGAGGAATAACTCCTGTGCTGGCTCTAGGTATGGTCTGGGACTGTGCCTTGCTCTGCTGTTCTCCAGAGTGGGTTTTTTTGGCCCCTGGTAGCCAGGGGTCTAATTTTGTCCCCACACTGCAAGTCTGCAGCATGGGGAACATTTTTTCATTCCCACACATGCCTCTTGACCCGTCTCAAAGGGGCAAGAGGCACGTGCGTGCTCGTCTGGACACGCCCTACATGGCTGCCATCTACTATCCACTGCCCTGCTTCCCAACAGCCTTCCTGCACTCTGATTGACATCCCCAACTGCCTCTCTCGCACTCCTACACCAATCTTCTGTGATTAACTCCTGTTCTGATGATCCCTTCAACTCATGAGCTATACATTTCCTCATCCTCCCCTTTTCAATTGATCTGTAGCCCTGATATAACTCTTGCACTCACCAAAACATGTTTACTTGATGTGGTCTTCCCAAGCGTTGTGCTGTCTGATCCTAACTCTGCCACTTTCAGTTTCATCCATCAGTTCCCCCATAAACTCTGTCCCTCAGGATGTAGACAGAAGTGACAATTTTCACCTGATCAGGCCACAGAAAGTGCTCTGTAGCCATGACCAAACACAAGTGCAATGCTGCAGACTGTTTAAACAATGGATGTTTGGGTGAAAATCTGAACCCTCATTGCATGAGGGGTCAGATGAAAATGTTTCTAAACACAGCATCTTTTGTAATTTGTGTCTGTGCTGCCTCCTAGCCTGTCGCTGTTTTCAAAATGGGAGCAGGGAAAGCGAATGGAGGTGGGGGGGTTGATCTGGTTTTTTTTTTACCCTTGGTGTATTCGAGCCCCACAAAGTTGGAGAGCTGCAATTCACCCACCCCACCCTCCAGTGCCAGCTGGAGAACCCCTAGAACAAACTTTCTCTGCTCCCTTTCCCCCCTCCAATTCTGAAAACAGGGACAGGCTAGGAGAGAAGAGGGGCTGTGGCTAGGGGAAACTGGCTGCAGGTTGACTGCTAGCAGCTAGATTCGTCTCCTCCCCCGACCCCAGAACCAACAGCGAACTTCTGTCTTGTCCAGGAAATCGATGTAACAGCAGGAAGCTGCACTTCTCTCTGTGCCCTCAGTCTTCCTGTCACTTCCACTGCATCAGAACCATTTGCTTTCAGCCTTCTCTTACCTGCTCCTCTTCCTGTTCTTTCATCCAGTTGATTTTCTCCATGCTTCATTCACTTCCACTCCTGTCTCTTCTTCTCCCGTAGCTGGGACTTCCAACTACCATTCTGTCTACCTTTACCTAAAGGTAAATCTCAGAGGGAAAAGAATCTCATCCATAAAGAAATTCAGCTACATACTTTGTGTGGATGACTAACAGATAAACTGTTCCATTCCTGACCTGTATCGTTCTATCCAAACTGAAATTTCAGTCCTTCTGATATCTCATAAAGATCTAAACTGTAAGACCATTTAAGCAGGGACTAGCTCTCCTATATGTTTCTGTTTAACACAATGGCATCCTGATTTATGACTAAAGTTTCAAAGTGCTACAGTAAATAACATCAACAACAATAATAGTTTGTTATTATTACTAATAATAATCATGTCAGTGTCACAGCTGATATAAGCTCTAGCACTTCATTGGGATTTCATGGCACAACTTTAACAACATCAGTCTCAATATAAGTACCTCTATAGATTCATACTTCAGATGAACATATGCAAGTGACCCTCTACAAATGAGACTGGATTCAACAAAAAGTATGTATCCTTTCCTTTTTCATAAATGCATTTTTTTTAATTTTCTGCTTCATCTTCATTTCTCCATTTCCATCTCCTTGCAGTGCAGAGAACTGAATGTGAGGAATGTGGTGGCACAGATGTGCCTGCGGTGCCACATACCTCATGGCAGTGCTTGTCTGGAAGCAGCCTGTGCATCTTACTTTCCTTTCTTAAAAGTGAGGATGTGGTTAGACTATACTAAGACTTGTAAGGACTTTACTCATATACTTCAATAATGGGTATTGAATGGGCCCAACCTACTTTCTGGATACCATGAAAATATTGAGAGTCCTTGGGGCACAGATCCTGTTCATGTGACTTCTGCAGTCAGAACTGACTTAGCACAGAAATAATGACTTAAGTTTACTACATTCTGTTGTAGAAAGCAGATTATTGACCCATGTTTATCCCTGGTATAAATCTATTGAGGTCAACAGATTTACATCAGGAAATACTGTGGTTCATTACAATCTTCTACTTTACATACAACTAATATTTTTTCTAAACACTGTGCACTTTCACAAATAAGTGATCTTCAATTGGTAGTCTGCCAATTGTCTACTTAGACCTTGTTGACAATTTGGTTGCACATTGCTGGGTTTAATCTTTTCTCCACAAGTGCCTTAATAGATGTCTAGACACTCTATTGCATTGGAGAAACTGATCTCCTGTAAAAGCAGGTATTAGGGAGGTTAAATTACCCTAGTAGCATCAACTAGGGGATGCTGTTAGAATGGGTTAGAGGAGCCCACAGAAATCTCAGGAAGATGGTTTAGAAGAGATCCAAATAACAGCAAGGATGCTGGGAGAAATAGTAGCAGAAGAAAAGGAAACTAGTTAATGAGATAGGGGCTTACTTTGAAAAAAATAGGTGTAAAGTTACAGACTTAAAAATCAAATATTCATTTTAAGAAAAATAGTGGAAATGTCAATGGGATCAAGACTAGGTTCTAACCTAGGCGCTCTCAAGTGAGGTATCTGAGTGCATATGAAGACTGGAAGAAGAGGTCATCTGGATCTGGACCTATAGAAGTCCATATAAGAATGGAAAGTAATTGCTGGGTGCCTTAGTAGAAAGGTCAAGGACTGTATTGGACTGTATTGGATTCCACCAGTCACCACACTCTTCCCCCAATTACTTTTATTTCCATAAGACAGTGAATGTCTGTTTGGGCAGTGGAGGGTGGCAATCCCTAAAGTAAACTTGCTTATGCAACCTGTTGCTCTCTATCTGCTTTATGAATAAAAAGTGGACACACTGTGGCATTTCTGCTAGCCAGGTTTCCTTAACTTTGGTAGAACTTAGGATGCAGACCTCTTCTACTAGCAAGTCCCTCACCAACTTATACAATGTAGGATTGGTACTGTTCTCAGGGATGAAATTCCTTTTGGGGCACAGGTGTCAATTTAGGTGCAGAACCAGGGTTGATTCAGAGGGGGTGCAGTGGTGTGGACACACCCCTCTTTCCGTTGAATACACTTCACACTGTAGGTGCAGAAGCTGGGGACTTAACTAAAAGTCCCCAAATCAGGTAAGAATTTCCCTCTGTCCCAAGCTCAATGGCATCTTCCCCTCCCTTTCCTGCCTCCTTGTCCAGTGCTACTGCTGTCTCTGGCTGCCGTAGGGATAGGGGAGGCTTTAGATCAGCTCCTTTCCACTCCATTCAGGGACAGTGGCAGCTGCAGATTGATTCTTCTCCTTGCCCTTTCTCATGGATGCTCCTTCCGAGCCAAGGAGCAAGTAGAGGTGAAGAGAACCCACCTGATGCTACACCACTGCTGTCTGGCTAAGCCTGGCTCCATGTGCAGCCTGGCTGGAGTGGGGAGAAGTCCTGAAGCCTGTCTCTCTCTATCCCCTCTGTCTCTGGGTCAGCTCAGGACCATGGGAACAGCAGCAGGGAAGAGGAGGGGAAGTGAGGGAAGAGTCTGACCTGACTGAGGGACTTAAAAAGACCCTGGCTGCTACTCCCATGATGCAGTCTGTCTCCCAGTTTGGGAGAAGAGGCTGGGAAAGGGGATGCAACCACCCCTTCAGTGCCAAATTGCTGCTCCCGCACCCACCTTTTCAACATCCTGGATCTGCCATCATGCAGAGGGTACATATTCCACTTTGTTGGATGTTAGGATGCAGCAAGTTAAATAACCATTGTCATTCTCTTCACTATTAAAAGAGGTGTATAGTTCTTTGAATTGCCATGTTGTCTCAAAATACAACACAGTCTGAAAAAGTTTTAGTTTCATCCCATAAACTCTTTTCTTATCTTTGTGATATTATCAAAATGTATCAAAGTCAGAATCACAGGAGCAACAGAATTACTGTTTATAAACTCAGTTTACCTTTGGCAAGAGGCACAATGAAAATTGACTTACATATCTAAGTAGCTGTCATTACACATTACTATTACTATTTCCCAAACAATAAACTGTTGTGAGCAACCAGGCAAAAATCACTTGAAGTTAGATCAAAAGAACAGCAATGAAAATAAACCTAAACATGAAGGTCCAAATATTTCTCCATGCTTTCACAAACCAAAACATCCATATCCTGGAGGAAACAGTGCAGATCATATAGCATACTTCTGACATCCTCCAGACAGTGGTTCCTGATGTCAGGATCAATGATTGGACTTGAAAACAGTCATCCTCCACAGTATCTTTCCTTCCCCCAAACAAGTCTCTTAGGATAAATCAGGGCAAGTTAACTTCTTCCTAACCCAACACTAGGACGTTTAGGTTTCTTGTATATTCTGCAAAGCCTCTTCCACCAGCTATTGGCTTGGGAATTTTGACAATCTGGCACCTTTGGAAGTAATTCTGTTAGCAGGTTGCAGGGGACATCTGTGCAGAAGACTCTGGCCTCTCTCGGAGCCATTTAAATCCAGCACAGATTGCAGAGGATTTGCAGATCCTGTGGGATAGACCTACTGCTATTTCTGCATAGAGTCAGGGTATCTACCCAATTACTTATCAAAAGAAGAACATGGAAGTAATTGATGTCCCTGGATTGAAATAATCTAATTAGGAGACATCTATAGCTTTGGTCTTTCCTTCCCCAAAGTGAAATTATTTAATTAAAGAATGTTCCATGCCAACCCTGCATTTTAATATCTATCTATCTATCTATCTATCTATCTATCTATCTATCTATCTATCTATCTATCTGTTGATATAGATATGTATATAGAGAGATAGATAGAGATATAGATAGATAGATATAGCTTTAGATACATCTATATAGAGAAATAGCGCTAAGTGAAACAGCGTTAAGTGGAGGTCGCCTATAGTTATAGATAGATCTATATAGATCTACATAAATCTATCTATAACTACAGGCGATCCCCACTTAACACTGTTTCGCTTAGTACTATTTTGCTATAACGCTCATTTGAAATTGATACCTGATTTTACTTAGAGCTCAGAAAGTTTCATTATAACATTCATGGTCGCCCTCCAGGGTCATTAAAAACAACTGAGGTCGCCATCTCAGGCTGTCAAATACTTCTGGTTTCACTTAACGCTCATTTTGCTTAACACTCAGTTTTTCAGGAACCAATTCAGAGTACTAAGCAGGGGTTGCCTGCATATAGATCTATCTATCTATTCATAGGATGATAGATTGTAAGGGGCTGGAAGGGAAGTTGGAAGATCATCAGGTCCAGCCCCCTGCACCAGGCAGGAAAGACAGGTGGGGTCAGGTGACCACAGCAAGATGACTATTCAGTCTCCTTTTGAAGATTTCCAGGGTAGGCGATTGCACCACCTCTGGAGGGAGCTTATTCCACCATCTGGAAACCCATACTACAAAGAAGTTTTTCCCAATGTTGAACCTTAAATGGTCTTCCAGAAGTTTGTGGCCATTACTCCTGGTTCTCCCTAAGGGCTCCTTGGTGAACAGTTGCTCACTGAGCCCCTGATGTACTCCCCTAACATAGCGGTAAACTGCTACCAAGCTCCCTGTCAGCTGGTGCTGAGTAGAGCAGAAGAATCACCTCCCTGATGCTGCTGGAGATGCCTCGATTGATACATGCCAGAGAATTATTTGCCCTGCTGGCAACAGAGTTGCATTGCTGGCTCATATTCATGCTGTGGCCTGTTATTACCCCCAGGTCTCTTTCATTCATAGTGCTGAGCAGGTTGGCATTTCCAAACCTGTAGGTGTGCAGGGAATTGTTTGTCCCCACGTGGAGCACTTTACATTTCTCAACATTGAACTTCATCTGGTTCTGACTCGCCCAAGTTGCTAGCCTGTTTAGATCCTCCTGTACCTTAAAGCATGACCATGCTTCCCCATAAGTTGGTGTCATCTGCGAACTTGGCAGATATATTTTAAGAAAAACTTTTTAAAAGGTTCAGGGACTTTACTGCAGTTATACCAATTTGCACCACGTGAGAATTCCAGTCCTCAGTGCCTGTATGTTATTCACTAAGTATACTAAATCTCTATATCTGGCATAAAAGAATGTTATTGTAAAAATGCTTTTTAAAGTAATACTTGCCAGCTGAGAGGCTGGACCCTGAAAAAGCTGCAGCCAGTCCCTTGAAAATAATAAAGCGGTTTGCTTCTTTCTGGTAATGCATTGGTTTCTCTCAAGACTCTGAGAAGGAAACAATACCTGTTAACATTTTCAGATTCCTTGTGCCCCATGTATGAAATTAAATGTCAAAGCAAGAAAGGATAATTAATAATCTGCTCCTAGGCATGTGCCACTTCCTGTTGTTTTCATTTAAGTAAACCTCCCAATGATTTTCCCAATGTCCATTTAGAAGATTTTCTAAAATGCGATGGGACTTGAATATCTTGTTCTTCTGTCAGTGAATGCAGCCCGTCAGGATTCCCCATAAGACCTAGGGCTGTTTACATTGACTCTGGTGCACTCTGGCTCTTGAGACAGAAGAGGCACTAGGGAATGGGCATTTGCAGCATTTTCCAGAACACTTCTTTGGCTGACTTGACAAACAGCGTAGGAGGCAATAGCTAGTGTTCATCCTTCTCCTAGTTGCATACTGTTTCAAAGAGTTTCTGGAGTGAGCCACTTGCCCCTCAATTTTGTCCCAGAACAGGAGGCTCAAATTTGTTCAAATTTAGTCATAGTCATTAAATGTTCCTGAAGTTTATCGTGATTAGAACCTGCAGAAGAAATACTAATTAGGATGGATGAAACAGGTTCTATTTTAGCGTTCACAGCACCAAAAACACAAGACAGAGTGAAATCTGCATTATTGGTTGAGGCAGAAAGAACTCAGTTTTACTTTTAGATTGCAGGCAGATTTGTAAGGGCTCCCATTTAGTAAGCCCATCTTTTGAGTTGTAAATTGAGCAAGCAGTCCTGAATGCTGGGAGGAAGTAAACATGGAACTTCATGGTGAAATGGTAATACATACACTTTTCAGATTATATATTCACAGTATGAGAGAGAAATGTTGTGACAACCATTCAAGAAAGGCTAAAAGACATTTAAACCTATATGTGATTTGTTTTGAGAAATAAATATTATGGACTGGATCACTGTTCTCTTTATTTAAGGAAAACTCAAAATGAGATTTAAGCTTCATAATCAAGTGCTCTATTCACTGTACCACATTTTACTTATGCCTCCCACCCAGTATAAAGTAGGGGTTGCAGTTATCCTGCAATTGTTTTTTGTGTAGACTCCTTCCTTCCCATGTCTCCACTAGACTCAGAGTTCTGCTTGTATTGTGAATGATCAGAACTTAGGTTGGCATTATTTATAGTAAACATAGTTGATAGTTAGCAATATATTTGTAAAATCAGTTCTCTGGGGGAAGCATCCAATCTAAAAAATAGAAATAATAATTGTGTAAATAACTAACACAAAAAATATCTCAGTCCTTCACTCAGATTTTGATTCTGCAACTCCAGGCTGTTGCAAAAAATTTACATTTACTTTATTGCCATACTTATAATGGTGCCTGGTATTACACAAAAAAGAAGATACTGTGAGAGATGAGATTTGTTTTAATTGTGGGCATAGGTTAAAAGAACTCATTCTGTTCTTTTAAGAAGTAACATTCGCTTATCTTTTCACTGGTGGCACAACAGCCCTGTATCCTGGGATCTGTACATTGAGATAAGGGATTATAAAGATACAGGAATAGTGTCCTGAGAAGCAGATGTCACAGCATGTGTGTGACTCTGGAAACGGACTCATGTTTCTGCTTGAATCTCAGTTCAAATTATGTTTCTGGCCATGGATAATATAATATAATATAATCTACTCCTACGGCAATGTACCATTTTAGGAGCTGTGAGAGGGATTGCATCAGGAGATGGACAATCGCTAATGTAATTGGCTAGGGAGTTCCCCTCATTTGATAAGTTCCTATTGATCTATGTAGGTACCTATAAACCCCCTCACCACACAATATCTGAATAACTCCCTTCAGTATATTATTATTGATGGGCTTCTTTTCAGCTACCATGTTAATCCATAAATGTCTTGCAGTCCCAAATCTCACTGTATCTCAGTGGTCTCTACTGATTTTATTCGGGTAAAAACCATTACAAAAGACAACTGAAGTGCTGCCCAGTACCAGCTCCTAGCAGATCTTTTACAACTGCTGTGGGCCTTGTAATATCTGGTCCCAGCTCCTGTAGTCACATGAACCTGCACCAACCTGTAGCTTAGTGTAGTTTTCAACCTTTTTGGACTCGAGGCAGCCCTCCCTGGATGCCTTCCCGCTGCCTTTAATGTTTGTGAATTAAGTGGTGCCCAACTTAAAAAACTCATTGTCACTGGCAATCCTTCAATTTGAGGATAATCTCTACCATGGCTCATTAATGGGTCTTGAGGTGACATAAGGGTCCAATCCTTGAGGATCTGTCCACAGACATTGCAGAGGGAGACTAGGCCGCAGGCTGGGATTCCTCTCCTTTTCCTTCCTCCATTCTCTCTTCTCTGTTTCAAGGGCAAGCTTGCTTTACCGTGAAATGGGCTGCTGCTTAGCTGAGGTTGTAGCAACACTGGAGTTGGTTGGCAGTCAGCTCCTCCTGGCCCCTGATGTCGGCATTGGTTTTCTTGAGTTATGTCTTCATTGTGTCCTTGTAACGTTTCTTCTGGCTGCCACAAGATCTCAGGCTGTTACTAAGTTGGGACCAGAGCACCTGTTTTGGGAGTTGAGAGTCAGGCACACAATGTCTGGTCCAGTGAAGTTAGTACTTGAGGATCAGTGACTTAATGCAGGTAATATTGGCTTTAGCAAGGATGCTGGTGCTTGTATGGCAATAGAAAACTGATGTGTATATTGCAGTGCTTACCACTTTGCACAGGGGCTGGACAGGGGGGGCAGGAGATCCATGAGGCAGTGACAAGCCCAAATCTGCCTTTATCTATTTGGGTGTAGGTTGTCTATTTGTTTATCTATTTGGCTTATCTATTTAACTCCTTACACCTCCCTTATCTCCCCACACCCCTTGACACCCTTCAAAGGATGTGCTCGCACCCTGGGGTGTCCTTTTGCCCCTGGCTGAGAGAGGTGGTTAGAGTTGTGTTACTGTGAATTCAGTCAGAATGCATGGTGGATATACACCTTTTTAGACTTACCGAGCATAAGATACATAATAGACTAACTGAATTAGATAGATAGATAGATAGATAGATAGATAGATAGACTAACTGAATAAGATACAGATTATATATTATAGACCAGGGGTGCTCAATCTTGTTCCTTTGTGAACTGGATGAGCAGTGCCTGGTCTATTCATGGGCTGGATGTGGCTGGTGGTCCTGATCCTGTGCCCCGGGGCAGCTGCTGCGGAGTCCCATCTGGCTTCATGGAGAGGGCCAGGGGTCGGGGGCCAGATCCATCCTGGTGGAGCAAAGGTGGTGTGGCCCAGCTCCAATCCAGCCCAGTGGGGAAAGGTGTGTGGCCTGGGTGCGGGGAAAAGGCTGTGATTCAGTCCTGATTCAGTGGGGGGGGAAGGCGGGTAAGAAAGGGATTATGGCCCATTACTAACCTTGTGGTGAAGAGAGAAGGGGGCACAGGCTGGCTCTGACCTGGCTGTGCTGAGAGAGAGGGTGTGGGAATCTGGTAGTGAGGAGAGGGTGGCCACTGCTCCCTGGACTCCTACTGCCAACTTTTTTAACCTGCAGGGAGCTCTGTGGGCCAGATGCAATGGGTCAGCTGGCCACATTTGATCCATGAGCTGGAGGTTGAACACCTGTTACAGACTAACTGAATAAGGTATAGATCTATATAATGAAGTAACTGAATACGATACATATCTATAGTACAGGCTGCCTGAATAAGATATCTATATTATAGACTCCTGAATAAGATATAGATATATATGATATGTATAGTAATAGATTAACTGAACTGGATATCTATATTACAGCCTAACTAAATAAGATTTAGATACATATTATAGACTACTGGCATAACATACAGCTACATATAGATATATATTGTTGACTACCTGAATAAGAGATATAGATATATATGGTAGACTACTTGAATAAGATAGATATATATAGATATATATGGAAGGCTACCTGAATAAATATATACAGGCATACCTCGGAGATATTGCAGGTTCGGTTCCAGACCACCACAATAAAGCGAGTCACACGAATTTTTTGGTTTCCCAGTACATATAAAAGTTATGTTTACACTATACTGTAGTCTATTAAGTGTGCAATAGCATTATGTCTAAAAAAACAATGTACATACCTTAATTAAAAAATACTTTATTGCTAAAAAATGCTAACCAATGGAAAAATGGCGCCGATAGACTTGCTCGACGCAGGGTTGCCACAAACCTTCAATTTGTAAAAAACGCAATATCTGCGAAGTGCAATAAAGCAAAGCACAATAAAATGAGGTATGCCTGTATACACATGTAAACATATAATAAATATAAATATATATCAATATAAATATTGATATATATTTAACTAAATTAGATAGCTATCTATATTACAGCCTAACTAAATAAGATGTATATTGCAGACTAACAGAATAAGATATAAAATAGACTAACTGAATAAGATAGGTATCTACATTATAGATTGAATAAATGATAGATACATATAGATATATTTTATAGAATACCTGAATAAGATATAGGGTTGTTAGTTGTAGCTATGTTGATCTAAGGAGCTAGGCAAACAGGGTTCTTTGGGTAAATGTGATATCTGTTATTAGACCAACTGAATAAGATATATGCATACAAGACAGAATTAACTGAATTAGATATCTATACTAGACTGCCTGAATAAGATAGGTATCTATTTTACAGACTGAATAAGTTCTAGCTACATATAAATAATATATAGGCAGTCCTTGGACTTACAACACAATTGGTTCCTGAAAATGGTGGCTTAAGTTGAAACGTAACTCAGAACCGATTTTCCCATAGGAACCAATGTTATAAATGGAGGATTGGTTCCTGAACCAAGGCCCGATACCCTGTTTTCACCAAAAATAACCCAGAATTTTGTACTCAATCAATTATAGATGAGTAATAGAGCTACATTAATGTATTTATATTGCAAATAGCAATCATATTGATTTGGAAGGACTTCTTTGAGGTGACTTTGGTGGACTTTTTGAAGGGCTCTTGGTTGGACTTTTTGAAGGGCTCTTGGCTGGAGTCTTCTCAGGAGTCCTGGCTGCAGGTTTTTGCGGAGTCTTGTCTGCTTTCTTAAAGAAAGTGTCCAAGGGAGTTTGGACAGATGTTCTCCAGGGAGATGGGTGACAGTGACTTGTTTGCTGGTGTGGCATCACATCAGATCAAGCATCGTAAAGTCAAAACTGATGTCAAAAAGTTGAAACAGAGCGCCAATTTATAAATACTATAAGTGCAAAATGTTGTAACTCAAAATGTTATAAGTGAAGGACTGCCTGTATAACAGACTGTCTGAATAAGATATACATACATCAAGGTCTGAATGACAGGGGAGTTCAGCCCCACCATAATAAAATTTGAAAATCATAACCTGGGGGAGGGGTGTCTCTATAGTGATGTACTGTGGGTCTCCAGCATCCTGGGGCCAATGCTTCCTTTTGTGCCCCCCCTCCACTTCTTGTAGCAACACTTAAAGTCACGTCCTGTGATAAGACCCCTGAAAGGCCCAGCTGGTGCCCATGGCCTCCCCTTACCCCTGTCTGTCCGCCACTGGGTCTCCGATGTTATTAGGGCATGTGATAGGCACCCCAATTTTTTTTGCATACCCTTTAAGAGTGAAAGTGTCATTTGAACCTTGATGTACATATGACATCAAGTGAACTGAATGAGAGGGATATCTACATTAGACTACCGGAGCAAGCCACAGGTAGGTGGGTGGGTGGATGGATAGGTGAGTGGGTGGATGGATAGCTGCATACCGGACTAAGTGAAGCAGACAGGTATCTATCTGTAGCACAGACTCCCCGAGCAGGTACAGAGCCCGCTCCGCGGAGAGCCGCGACCTGGGCGGGGGAGGAGTGCGCAGGCTGCGCTGCGAGCCCGGACCCGCGGGGCAAAAGTGGGAACGCGGGGCGGGGCGGCTGCTTCCCCGACCCCCCCAGCGCAGCCGGGGCTGCCTCCGCCCGCCAGCCGCTGGTTGCTCGGGAGCTGCAGGGCCACCCGAGCATACCAGGTTGGGGGCGGGGAGACACACCCATGGGGGCGGGCGCGTTTTCAGCCCCGCCCCCGGCAGGGCCGCGGCTGTCTCTGATTGGCCGACGCACGGGGGGCCGGGCCCCTCGCCCCCCTCCCATTGGCCAAGGGAGATGTCAATGCGTGTCCCCCCCAACCGCTCTTGGGAGGTGGGGCGAGGAGGCAGCAGGGTAGGGTGCGAGCGGAGCGGTCTGCCAGGAGCAGCGGCGGCGGCAGCAGCAGCGGCAGCAGCAGGCGCCGTGGGGAGCGGAGCGCTGCGGGGCCGGTGAGTAGTGGGGGCCGTCGCCCCGCCCCTCCCCTTCCCGCGGGTTATTCCGGGGTTGCTGCGGGCTCCCGCGACCCCCGGGGTAAATGTAGCCCGCGCCGAGCCCGTGTGCCCGTGCCCAGTGCGGGGGGTGCAGCGCACCGGGTGCTGCTGGGCGGGGGTGACGCGGGGCCGGGGCACCTGCCGGGCCACGCCTGCTGCCGTCTCCATCTTCCTAGCGCCAGGGACACGGGGTGGGGTGGGGGCGTGCGATGTAGGTTGGGTAAGTTACAGATGTAGAGATCTGTCTATCTGTCTTGGAGACTAACTCACTAAGAGGCACACACCCTGTGCACATGCATCCCTTACGTGCACACACATGCACCCCTGCATGCACAGGTGCACTCCCCATCCATGCATGCCCCCTGCACATGCGTGTACATGCATGCCCCCCCCCACACCCCTGTCCATGCATGCCCCCCCACATACATGCACATGTACACACACTCATCCACACACATCCCCCATGGATGCACACGCCCCCATGTGCATGCACCCTGTGTGCAAGCACAGACAGCCCATATGTGCATACACACACCTTTAATGTACACGTAACACACCGCATGCACATGTAGTGCACCGCATGCACACACCTACCAAAACCAGCTAAGATGGATAGATAGATATCTGTTAGGCTAATTGAATAAGATACATGCGCACACACACCCATGCATACATGCCCTCTGCATGCACATGCACACACAGGCACCCCTGCATGCACGCATGGCTTCATCTTCATTTTTTTTTTCCCAGTTGCCCCCTTTCTCTCAGGCTTTTGCAGCCTGTTGGAGGTGGGAGGGGAAGGGGTTCCGCTGAGGAGGATGTGGCGTGGTGCCAGCCCTGCTTTCCTTCTTGAGCTTCCCAGCTTTTTTTTTTCACCACCTCCTCCTCTCTGCATGGTGCTGGTGCCTACCATTGCTGCAGCAGGTAGCTTTCTCCAGCCGCATCCCTGTGAAACTGCCATAGTGAAACAGGTTACAGGCATGTACATTTCTCTCTGCTGCTGCTGGTGCTGCCACCGGTTTGGAATGGGTGATGCTCTCCAGGCTGGGGAAGATGGTGCTGTGTGTGTCTGTATCAATGTTTCGAAGGTTTCCTATCCTTTCTTGATTGCCAGGTGTAAAATATATATAGAAATATATTTTAAGTAAAAGCTTTGATAGTTGATGAAATAGTTCGGAGAGAACAGCAAGCCTTGAAAAATCCACTTGCCTCTTGGCAAGTGAAAGGTTTCTCTAGAGGGGTCTGGTGCTTCAGCCTCCAGGTTCTGCAGGTGTAAGGGTCACAATTTTCAAATGAACAATTGGACTGATTTAAAAAAAGATTCTTTTAAGAGGTACTGAGCACCTGCAGCTCACGCCAAGGTCAGTGAGTGGCTTGTATGTTGCTGGTGAAGTCATGGTCTCTTGGATGCATTGCTTCACCTGTGCAGTAGCCCTAGTCTTTTCCTGCTGCTGCCTCTTATTCTGCTAGATGCATCTTTAAAGCTAATATTTTGTCCTTCCAGAATTGGATGTAATTTAGCATTGCCACAGTGCATTTTGGATTCACCAAAAGCAAAATCATCTATAAATTTCACTCTCCCTCTGGTTGTGGTATGCATGTTGATTTCATAGCAAATGGGTCAGTTTTTCAACCTTATGTCTGTTACAACATAACCTCTATTATAGTAGACTTTGTGCTTCCATTGACGGGAATTTTATTATAAAATATGATTCCAGTCCTTAGCCACTATAATTTAGACTTTTTTTTTGCCTTAAAATAATTTTGAAGGCACTTTAGTTGAGGGTAGGTTGAAGCAGTTGCATGACATTCCATAATTGGATTGAAACAATATATTTAAGTGATACTAACGGTCAAGTTGAACACCTCAAAAACATCACAATACTGTTTTTCCATCCTATCTTCATATGGGATCTGGATTTTTTTAAAAACCACCTAGAAATAATATAACGAGGTATTATTAGCATAAATTAAGTGAGATTTTCTATTTAACAAACTTTTTTTAATGACACTTATGTCTCTTCCTTCTGCCTCTTGTTTTCTGGTTGTTTGGCAATATCACTTATATTCTTGACAAGCTGTAGAGCCCTGCCCCAAAACAGATTCCTGCACTGAACAACTTGCAGGATTGGGTCCTTGTTTTACACAGTATTACGGTGTCCAGGTAGTAAAACAACATCTACATTTCTGGACATGTGTGGTTTTACTGTGTCCCTTTTAAATTTTTTCAGGGTTCACAAATACTTGGTGCATATAAAATATTGAACTTATATTTGAACCACTGTGGTGTGTGCAAAATAGAACTAGTAGCTGTATAATTAAAATGCTGTAAGGCCTGAATATTTGTATTGGTAATTTAGAACCAACTTAGATGAAACATTAGTTACATGTTTGGAAGGAGTTAGTTTCAACACACATGGTTTACTACTGTGAATGTTTATGAGTTGAGACTGATACTTAACTTTATTTGAATGCACTATCATAGGGGTTTTCAACCTTTTTTAATAAGTGCATCCCTGGTGGCCCCCTTTTTAGTAAGTGTACTCCCAGGGGTGGTGGCAAGTGGTTGAGTGGCAGCAGCGCAGCGTCTGTGTGGCCCTGTGTTTGCTCTGCCCTAGCTCTGCTCCTGTGAGGCAGCAGCGCGGGGTGGCATCCCCACCCACCCCTGTGTACCCCTTGATACCTTTCATAGTACCCCCAGGGGTACGCGTACCTCCAGTTGACAACCCCTACACTATGATGGTCTAAATTAATTTAATTCTATATTATTCTCATGAAGGTTTGAATTAAACAAGATACCTTCTGACCATGTTTGACCCTTAAGATGTTCAAAAGTAATCAATCCTGAAACTAGTTCTTTGAGACATTTAGACTATTTCTTGAACCAGGAAATTCAGATCACTTTTGTCCGACCTTATAGTAAAAAAAAGTCACACAAATGAAATAGTTAATATTGTAGCATATACTACTGTTATCCAAAAGTAATATACATATTGTTAGTATACACTGCAAAAATAACTTTTATATAAATGCTTATTTTGTGTTTTGAGATATTTATCTAGCTATACACTATATACTATACTATAGCTATACTCTCTCTCTCTATATATATAGAGGTATATATCAGATATATATAGTGTTGTTTCTGCTTTCGTATTTTGTGCAGTGATATAGATATATAAATTAGATATAGCTATCTATAGCCATATATTTATATAGATATAAATCTTAAATATGTTTTAAGAACCAAGTTAAAACTACTAAGAACTTATATTCTTACCCTATTTTAAAAGAAGAAAGGTTATTTCCCTGTAATTCAGTAAATGTGACAGAAATTGCTTGTGGATACTGAAGCACATCCAGTAACATTGCATGACAGTAATTGTAGCAGGAAATTATCAAGGGGTGTTATTTTATCAAGGGAGCCAGCATATCAGAAGTTTCCATTACAGCAGCAATGTTCATCTGGAGCGCTCATATGGTTTTGCATTAGCCATGGCTATTTCTGTAACTACATGGAGCAGAGTGGGCGAGTAGGAGGAGATTCAAGGCTGCAGTACAAAGTAAGATCAAAAATATTTTCCATGTACAGAATAGCCTAGTTAGAAAAAGAACAATTCAGCTCTGTTTATAAAATAATTAGTAGTGCTGCTATAGATGTAAGGATGTCCTTGAAGGCTACTCAGACTAGAATGCTAGTGCTGCTGCCTGGTACGTGTGACACTCAGCAACAATAGTTTGAAAGCAACTAGTTGGGTTTTTTTATGGGATTGAAGCTCCCACTAAAATTCGATGTATGACATGGTTATAGCTTTCTTGAGAGAGTACCTCCTCATCCTGTCACTGATAAGTGGGATTACCTGTGAAGCTTTTCTGACCAATCATCAGATTGTAATTATGGAGAGCTAAAAGCAGATTAGTAATGATATAGGATTGTCCAAAATTTACTTTCCCACTTGGCCTAACAAATGAACACCTTTGTGATATGCAGTGAAGAGTTACTCTTACAAGTCTTTTCTTGAGGAGTTAGGCTTGAAGAAGCATATCTTGAATTTCTTGAATTTTCTGAGTTGATCTGTTGACAGGTATTTGATATTTTTAATATTGAATATGCATGTTCCCAGAACTACGCCATTTGTGCATTTGCACATGCCTGCACAGTTGAAAAAAGTTTGAGATCAGGAGACAGGCCAAGTCATCAATAAACTGCCTGCACACTCACCATTTTAAGAATCAATTCATTTTATTTATAAATAGCATCTTTCATTTCATGACTTTAAGTGCTTTATTGGTAATGATTAATGATGCCTTGCGACTCTTGCATGAGGTAGGTATATTTTATAGTTGGGCAAACAGGTGCAGGGAAGATAGGTGACCTGCCCAGTTGCGCGCACGCACAGTTGATTTGATGTTTTCTGGTTTCACACATGGTTTAGCTATGTTTTCTCTCTGAACGTATCTGTATTAAGCTATATAAGTTTTTCTACTGAAGAGTCCAGGGAGAAAGAGCTTTATCTGTGAAGTGATATAGTATTTTCCTTTTTCAGAAGTGGGGAGAGTTAATTTCCTGGTTGTATGAAAGTTAAAATAAAAATTGATTAATTTCTCCTGAGTAAATACGAGAAATCTGTAGACCCATAATTAGGCATGCAGCAGGCCCTAGGTAATACATTATTTAGAAGAACATTGACAAAGACTTTGAGACATAAACTATCCCTGTGCTGAATTTCACAGTAATATTCTTCCTTTACTTTAATAAAAATATATTACTATTTTTGGTGAAGAATAATCATGAGAGATGGTTAAATGGTTATAAATATTTTGATTAGCTGAAAACTGAGAAAAATATCAAATAGCAATTTGAAAACATTTCACACATTTTTAAAATGGTGAACCCCCTGCCTATTAGCTATACAGTCTAATGTTAAAGAATTTCAGGGGATTGAAATAACTGGAAGTTCTCCAGTGGCTAATTTATTTCATTCATAAAACGCATCTTAGAACAAAATAACAATCTGAATGTAAAGTCTGTTCCTTACAGCAAAATTTGTTCATATTCCTTAATAACAACGTCGATTCGTGAGCCTAACAATGAAACCTAATTTAGTCCCTTTAGTGGTAAAGCAGAAGCAACAGTACCATTGAAGATGAGTTATGCATTTCTCTGTATAGATGGGAACTGTTAACATTCATCTCTAGTTTCTACTTTAATTTAGTTTTCAACCACTTTTAACAAATGTACCCCTTCTGTCTCAAAGTTTCAGTTCATGTACCCCTTTATAGCTGGGGCACTGGACTGAGCTGTGAGCAGCTCATCTGGAGGGTGGGGGGATGACTCCTGCTGCTATGCCCTCCCTGGGAGGGCAAGGGGTGGGAGGTGTGCCCCTGGATCTATGTGCAGGGCAGGGTGGGCTGCCACTGTGGGCTGGGGCCAGGGCAGTGCCAAGCTACTCCTGGTGGCAGGGCTGGGCCAGGCTGTGATCAGGGTGAACGTGAACAGCAGCAGTGCTGGGAGGTGAGAATATGGGAATGGGGGCTGCAGCCACTCCATAATTTATGGTAGCTCCCCCTCCCAGTGCTGCTGCTGTCTGCCCCAAGTGCAGCCCTGGCTCAGCACCCCCACCAGGAAGAACCTGGCACAGCCCCAGCCTGCAGTGGCAGCCCACCCTTGCCTTGCATACAGATCTGAGGGTACATGCCCCTCCATGCCCTCCTGGGGTGCTCGCAGAGGTGAGCCACTACCTGTGCCCTGTGGACAAGCTGCAGCTCCATCCCATGCTCCGCCCTGGCTGGGCAACCGTGGCCCCAGCCCCATTCCCTCCCTCACTACTGGAACCTTGATCTGTACCCCCCGCATGCTCCTTTCCACACAACAGACTTACCAGCCAGACCCGGCTGCTCTCCTGGCTGCCTGCGTGGTGCGCTGTGGCTGTGTGCATGCACAGGGCATTTATTGGTCACATGAGCCCAAAAAAGCCCACGGCCAATACAGCCAGTTTTCCTTATATCAGTGCCGATCCAATGTGGGATTGATGTATCGGTCTACCTCTATAAAACAGTAATTTTTTTTCTCATTCAGTCTGCATACCTTCTACGACTGGTTTAAGTACCCCTAGGGGTACGTGTACCTCTGGTTGACAATCACTGCTTTAGTATTTAGGTCTCTGCCGAGAAGCCAGAATTAATGTGTTGTAGGTAATATGGAGGGAGGGTATTGTTCTAGGAAGCTCAGTCCTAGCTCAGTACATGTTGGTGTTCTCTAATTTGCTTAATATCTTTGCTGCGATGTTTAACTGACCAAGCTTCCCCCTACTGGAATTAGCCATTGAAATCTAAATATTAATGGTTTAGTCAAGGTTTCAGTCATTTAAAACTATGAAATAAGTGGCCCAGTGTACTGCTGACAGTAATACATTTTGGAAAGAGGGAAAGTCTTTCTGTGGGTGGCTTACAGATGAAATAATTTGCTGGCACAATGTGAAAGAAATGAGTTAGTCCGAAGGGAAAAATAATGTGAACAAATTCTAGCCAAATTCTCAATATGCCAGCTAGAGAGAGCTCCACTGTTCTGGTGAATTGTAGTACTGTCTCCATTATTTTGTTCTTAGAGAGGACTATAGAATTGCAGATGTTGCTTACATAGTGTTTCATTCATTTCTGATCCTAAGGGGACTTTGATTACATAAAACCAAATATTTATTAAATTATTCACCATACAAAGAAAGATAATTTTTGACCATGAGTACAAAATATTTTTCCTGTAGTAGACCTATTCATTGAAAATGATCAGTATTTTAAAGTAGTAATTTATTTGTAGTAGTTTAACAAATGCAGGTAAAGTTGAAAAAATAGTTAACACTTTTTAAAAACTTTTAATTAGAGCATTATCCTCAACTTTTTGGTTGAGTTTGGTCAATTGAGTTATTTGTGAAGCAATGACATGTATACTTACTACATTTATACGTATACGCAAGATGATTTTGTTTGATGTTTTAAAGCTGATTTCAAAGTCAAAACAAGATTGATGGTAGTCCAAAATAGAATGGCTATGAACTTCACTTCATCAACCTCCTAGGTACAAAAACTCATGGACTCAATATAGACATTGGATTTATGACACTATAACCAGCCTGCCTTTTGACTCCCCACGTACCGCTCCACTTTTACTTGTACATTCCCCCGCCTGCCTATCCCCCCCCCCCCCCGTCTGTCCCTCACCCCCTGACACCTCAATTTACATTTTCACTGACTGGCTTTCTTGCCTGTATTGCATGCCAGCCTCTGGCTTCTTTGCTATTCCTTCCATCCAGGAAGAGCACACACACCAACTGCAGATGCTTCCTCAGCCTGATGAAGGGTTTTAAACCCAGCAGCTTGCTAAGCTTTTAGGCTATGCATTTAGGCCCCTGGTGTCTAGGGATGACATCTGTTCCATAGCTCCATACCTTCCCTACACTGTGGCCCATGCCTCGCAGCTGGCATCCCAGACAGCTAAGCTCAATTGGAGCCTCACAGCTCCACTAAAGCTGGCAAACCTCAGGCCTCTCAGAGATCTTACAGGTCTGGGCTTTCCCTAGCCAGGACTGTGCATGCGTGTGGTGGCTGGAGGTTATAAGGTGCCTCCTACCTTATAGCCTCCAGGGAGGTTTGCGGTCTTGGCATTTCTTGGGGACGGCTGCACCACCAGCAGTCCCACCAGGCCGCCCAACCCTTGCAGGGTGCAGTTTTAGATCATGCCTGGGACCTCCTTCTTCCCTATAGCCTAAGGCCATACTTGCAAGTTTGTCCTGGTACGGGAGCTTAGCAGGGTGATGTTCTTCCCCTGCTGGCTGCTGATACAGTGAGTGCTGCCTCCAGCTCTGAGAGCAGGGCATTAAATGGTTTTAAAAAAAACTTAAAAAATGGAAATAGGTGTGGATGGAGTGAGGGGGGTGGCACTCACTCTGTCTGCACGTGGAGCTTGGGGAATGCCAGCAGTGGGATGTTCCCATTCAGGAACACCAGCTACTCCTCCAACCAGGATCCAAAGAGGTGGGGTGTCAGGGTCTTGCTGGCGCACACGCTTCCCTTTACCCTCAGGTTGTATGCGGACACCAGCTAGTGGACCGTACTGGACCACAATGGATCCAGTTGTTTCTTGATGCCCTCCTTCAGCTGCTTCACCAGCACCTGCACCTCTGGTGACAGCGGCTTGCCCCAGGCAGGAACATTGATTCCCTGGAATTTCTCTGTTTGGTTCTGAAGCTCCTTCACTATGAGGGTCACCTGGTTAAGGGCATTGGGAGTGCTGAGGCTCTTTGTGACCTCAAGGAATGGCTTGAGGACCACCAAGAACTGGGAGATGGTATCCCACTCAGCTTTGTTAAGGGGGCTGCTGATCCCAGTCTTTCCAAGCAAGGCTGTCACACGGATGACCTTCTGTTGCTTCAGCCTTTCAAGCATCAGGTATGTGGATTTCCACTGAGCCTCCACATCCTGCATCATTTTGTGCTGTGGGACTCTCAGCTCTGCCTTTTTGTCCTTCAGTATCTTGTCCCCTTGATGCTCCGGTGGAAGTAGCCTGCCATCTTCCTGCATTTTGAAATGAACTGGCTGGTTGTGATGGTGCCATCACTGGGAGCCCTGTCCCCCTCCAGGGTGTCCCTGACTGTAAGGTGGAACTGTGTGCCACACAGCAGATGCCAACAAAGTTGGCATCATGGACCACCTTGACCATATTGGCCCCATTGTTGGTGACCATTATTGGTGAGGTCACCCTGCCCAATGAGCCACCCCTGCACCATGCAGTTCATGGCCACCGTGATCTGCCTTGTCATGTGGGACTCATCCATCACCTCTGCTTGAAGGAGAGCCCACCAACGGCCTGACTGATTGCACCAGTGCCTGGTGAGGGAGAGGTAGGCATGATTCCCCACCCCAGCTGCTCCAGATGTCCAAGTGAAGTGTAAGGCCACCTGCAGACCTGTCTTGCGCAGCTCCTCTCTCAAGTACTCCCTGCATGCCTCACACAGGGAGGCTACCACTGTCCTGCTGCAGGATGCGTGCGGGTACTTGGTAGGATAGGGCCATGAACATTGTGAGCTGCCTAAATCCTGGCCACTCAACTAAGGAGAAAGGCTGGCCATCCAGAACAACCACCTCCCCAGTGCTCTGCGTGACCTTGCTTGCCTTGGGAACATGCCCCCCCCCTTTCCTTCCACCTTTCCCCCACTGGTCCAGGGTGACCTGCCTCTGCTTCTTGGGGATGGGGGCTTTGGAGCGAGAGGGGGACTTCCCTTTAGGCAGGCTCCCATTGGTGCCAGGCTGAGGAGGATATAGGGTAAGAAGGTGGTGCATGCAGAGATGCATTAGCATCCCTGTGATGCTCACGTGTTTCTCGTCCTTGCCTCAGCTGGTCTTGCACTGACAGCACAGGCAGATGGCAGATGATCCCAAGTATGCTACCCCAAAATGATCCCACACTACACTACCCCCTCGCTTCTGGGCTGTGGGTGTGGATCCTGCTTTATCCCCATCCTCAGCAGGTACAGACACAACAATAGGAGGACCTGACTTAGCTGAGCCACTTGCCTTCACAACCTCAACCTCCTCTGAGGTGCTTTCTGGAGAGGGAGACCTGGCTCTAGGGGAACTTTGAGGTGTGTGGAGCAGAAACTCAGATTCTCCCTCCTTCCCCAGAACTCCTCTGGCTATAGCACTGAGCTCCCCTCGTTTCAGATCCAGCTCCTCCTCCGGCACTGGAAGGCTCAGGCTGGGAACTGAAATTGGGGTGGAGGAGACTGTCAGGCTGGTGCTTGTCATGCTGTTGGTGCTGGGGGTTATTAGTATTGCTGCTGTTAGTGGACGTGGGGCAGGTGCAGACAATACTTCTACCTCCTTGCTGCCACTAGCAGCAGAAGCCTCATGGCTACTAGGGAAGAGAGTGTGGCTGAGCTTTTGCGGGGTGGAACTTGCAGCTCTCCCCGTGCCCCCTTTAGCTGCTCTTGCTTTCCTGCCAGAAGACCTGGCACTTGCCTTTCCAGTATGCTTCCAGCATGTGTGTGTAATATATCTTCTATGTGCAATATATCTTCTATCTGTAATATATTGGAAAGGTGTATCCAGTCCTTTCCAAGAAGAGAGACTAGCAAGAGACTAGGAAGCCAGCCACTACAGCCAGCCAGTACCTTTCACAACCTGTTGCTTCCAGACGTCTCACAAAAGGTAGAGAAAGGCTTCACACAGAGCTTTGATATGCTGCTTCTCTGTCTCTTCCCAGAGCACCGGGATTGGAAGAGACCTCTGGGACAGATTGCAGGCACTGGCCAGCTACTTATGTCAGTATCAGAGCAGTCCCCCTCCCCCCCACCTTCCCCCTCCCGCTTCTGAGTTTCTGTTTCCCCACAAGCCCACCTCCGAAACATTCCAGAACATTTTGGATGGTTTGGTTTGGTTTTGGAGATGTTTCGGAGCCTTCTGTTTCATTCTGGCTACCAAAATTTCACATAGCTCTAGTGCCTGGCAAAAGCCAGGCTGCCTGCGCTAGAGGTGAATGGTGAATTTGGCTGATTGGGGGTGGTTGTTGAGTGTGAAATGTGGGGAAGAGCTGAACTGCCTGCGCTGTGGGAGTTGGGGTGGAAGGGGGGAGGGGTGGGTATTGCCTGAGTGGCAGGATGTGTGGGAAAGCTAGGTTACCCATGCTACAGGCATGGTGGGAGGGATGCTGAGCAACCCAGCTGCACCCCTTTGCATCACTCATCCTAGGGAGCTCAGCTCCCCACATTCAGCCAGGGGGCAGAGGATGCACTGTGCATGATGTGTAGCAGGACTTTGCCTCAGGGGTGGCAGTGGAGCCCCCTGTTGGCTATGCAACTCCTGCCCCCACTCCTTGGTCTACCGTCCCTTTTTACCTCGTATGATGCACTTTGTACATCTTATAAGGTATGGGGAGGTTTTCTCCCAAGGTCCCAAATTGAGTGTCTGTTCCTTGGCCAACTGATCCTTCCTGTGCCCAGCTGACCCCAGCCTTGCCCCTCTGGCACTAAATTGTGGGTCTCTTGGCCCTGTCAGTGCCTCAGAGCACCAGTTGCCTTATGGGCTGTATTTGTGTCCTCTCCTACCCTATAGCCACTCGCATGCCTCATAGTTACCACTCTTGATCCAAACACCCATCTGTACAGGCTTCAGCTGTCTTGATTTTTGCCCACTGTTTGCTTCAGGTGTGGACTCCTAAGCCTAGGTCCACTGCTCTGGCATGGCTTCTCAGTCCCAGCCTCTTCCTGGTTGTGCGAGTCTCTCTCTCTCTCAGGGTACAGGCTCTGGCCCTCTTGACTCTAGCTTCCCCCATCTCTTGCTCACACTCTCCCACACCCCTTTGCAGGTGAAAGTTGGATGGCTCTAACTAGCAAAGCACTGAGCTAGAACAATCTCACCTAGTTGATGATCTTGAGTAGATCATTCAGTTTGGGCTATATGGTGCTGATTTGGATTGTACTTTACTTTTATGGTACAGATATGTTGCATAGAAATTGAACACACATATGTAAAATTAACTATATCTGTATCTTGTGTTAGGAAACACGTCTGCTTAAATTCTATACTGTTACCTTAAGGTTAAGAGATGTTATCAATCTATAAAGTATATAATTTTATAAGAGACATTTTACAACTGTTACATACACTTAATTCCATTGATAGCAGATCTAAATCTAGAAGGTAGGGTTTGTTAGATTTGTTCCTATTATTGTGGAATTTGTCTGTAGAGGGCAAACATAAAAACAAAACTGCACTTGTAACCTCCTCACACCAGTATGCTTCCTGTTACAGTGTTATCTTTTTTCTGTAACTTGGAAAACCTTTATCTTAACAAATTATGTGTTGATTCATTTTGAAAGCAGGCTCTTGCAATGGATGTATGCTGTAGAACCTCATTGCAAGGGATCCTGTTGCTATGCAGTTCAGAGTACTTCAATAGTTATTACTTGTTGTCAGACATATGAAATCTTGCTTTAAATTATATTTGTATACTGTACCATATTAATTACAGGCCCTTACAATAGCTGCCTGAAGGTAGATGCAGTTTTCACTTTATATAAACATTACAACTTCTGGTTCTGTTTTTCCAGATATTTTGGTCAGCCTGTGATCGGTTTCACTTAAGATGCCTTGCTGTCAGTTTTTCTGTAAGGAGAAACGCAAACCTAAATATTGAGCTTGTCTTAATTAAAACAATTGTTAATTTTCAACACTAAGTTTGCTATAACTGGCATAGATGAGAGGGAAAATATTTTTGCCTCTTTGGTTGTTACTTTGAAAATGAGAGATGCACTGTATACAAAACGCATCCTTTTAAAGTATTACATTTTTCTCTTCTGCTATGGCAGTCAAGCAAGTTAACGCACACATTTATATTGATTTGTGTTTTTTCCCTTCCCATTAGAATGGATCTGTTTTTGCATGTAGGCAAGTCTTTAAAATAAAAGCTCAAATTTAACAAAGCAGAAATCATGAATTGCTTCATAAATGCCACCCCTTACCAACAAACAAAACAATTACTTTGTTCAACAACCATCTCTAGTGATTATAACAACTTCAATTCAACTGAAAACTCCCCTTAAGAATAAAAGGAAAAACAGAACCATAGGCACTGACTTGTATGTTTGTCGGGGGCGGGGCAAGGGCTAGGATGATGTGCACGTGGAAAGCTTTATGTGTTTCAGGTGACTGCCCTCTTCCTGAAGTGGGCCAGAGTCCTCAGGGGCCCCATGTACTTGGTACCTCTGACCAGAACTGTCTTTTTAATGTGAGAAAATTTCAGGTTATTAGGTGGAAAGTCAAAAATGAAACAGGTGAGTAAATTTTCATTTTTGCCCGTTGTTACTGTTGTTCTCAACTCCTGGAATACCTCTTCTCTAATGACTTATTCTCCCTGCTCGTGGAGAGGCTTCTGTGCTCAGGGTCGTCCCTGGGGGATGAATCAGGGCGACCACCCTGGGCTTCATGCTTTGGGGGGCCCCATGGAGCCAGGCGGAGTGGCTGCAGCTCCTCCTGCAGGGCGCGCCTAGTGCTGGTGACTCGGCGCTGCTGCCACTAGCTTTGCATCCAGCCGTTTGCCACTTTCTCCCACCCCCTGCCCTCACTGGCTTCTTCATGTCCAGGCCCCGCACAAGCTGATTTGCCCCAGGCCCTGCACCTTATTAGGATTATCTCTGCTTCAGATCACTTTCTCACCTGTACAGTCCCCATAGCTCCATAAGATGGTTCTGGTTTCTACAAATACTTCAATTTATTTCTCTCTAGTTCCATCTCTGACACTTTTATGGAGTTGCATGTTGTTAAATTCTTTCCTTGTGCTCTTTTCACTGTATTTGTGTTTGCACTGTCCTTTTGATTTTACTTTTTTTCTAATTATCACTCTTAGGTTGTAGTTTGTTAATATATGGCTTTTGACACCTTTTTAATGAGTCTTATTTGTCCAAAACAGTGTGAATGAAGAAATGTTTGTAGCTTCATTTCACCTTTAGTTAAGTATCAAAGACAAAGCTATTACTTTGGGCCAGAATAGTATTCTCTGGTCAACTTCCTTGCCCCCACATTTTCCCCCCTCTCTCCCTCCATTTTTCTTTTTCCTTTTTTAGCAAATCAAACATCTTAGTTTTGCTTCTGTTGTCAGTCTATCACCACATCGACAGCATTGCTATTTCTTCACTTACTTTTAGCAGAAATGCCTCTACATGCTTCCCCCTCTTCTCTTGCCTTGTTTACTGCAAGTCATTCCAATATCATATCCCCAAATCCAAATCCAGACTTGAGATTCCATATTCACTTCACAAGTTTCATGTTTTAAAAGCTTCAGCCTACCTTATGGACTGCTTCATGTTTTCTGTCTGCTTATCTAGTACTGTACCATGTCTTCTGTTTTTGCTGTTGAAATATGAGTTGCCTTTGCAGATCTTTTACTTTGGAATAGCTTTCTTTTACTCCATTATTATCATATTTCCTTTTTAAAACTTACATATACATCTTTCACTTCATTTTTAATCTTTATTATTTTGGACTGAATACTCTACATTATATATCAACAGAAGTGTTTTCATAAGGTATCTATCTGTCCACTTAGCTGTGATAACTTGTTTAGGTAAGGATTGTGTTCAGACTTTTATGGTTCACTGTAGATGCACATCCATATTATACAATGACTAAAACAACTCTCCAGAAAGTTCATAGACTAATCAACATTTGGTGTAATATAACCTGCTAGAAATACAAAAGAACAAAATAGGGGATGACAGTGCTAAGGGAATGCTAATGCTTTTTAGAATGTTTTGTGAAGGATTTCTGGTTTACTTTTGGCTTTTAGTGTTTTTAACCTTCTGAAAAGAAGAAGGCTTAAGCACAACTTAAAAGACTCTTTCAGATAAGACTTGGCATAAAAAAGAGTATGGGAGTGAGAAAAGGACAATGGGATCAATTAAGAGAAGTACAGGAAGAGTAGAAAGCTTGATGCAACATATAAGTAGGTAAAAGTTTGCACAAACCCCAGGCAGTTAGGACCAGAAATTTGAACACGGTGTGGAACATGAATGGAAGCCAGCCATGCAAGGACTTTGAGCCTAGGACTTTGTGTAGACTGAAAACAGGAAGGCTGAAGCAATAGATTTGCTATAGCTGAAGTGGAGCAAATTTCAAGTACTGTGCAAAGTTTTTTTTTTTTTTTTGACACTCCTATTTGGATAAGAGACCAAGAGGTCATGTAATATGGCTTAGTTTAAGATTTTAAGAATTACCATTGCTACAGCAGCGGTATAATAAATTGGCCATGTTTCACTTATTCGATTAGTACTGTAGTGTTTTCCTAGCATAAGATCACATCCAGTATTAAAGTGAAGGTGGGTATATATTTACCAGTAATAATGAATTCAAGGTAGCTAATGAATCTGGGTGTCCCCCCCGCAGTTAGACACGTTGTGCCTTTAGAAGTTGACAAAATAAGTTTTACCCTATTGAGAGCATAAGGCTTTGGCAATAAAGTTAAACTGAACCTTTATTTACTTAGGCCTTCATGCTTACTTATGCTTACTCATGTATATTCTATAAGGCCAAGGATTTGAGGATTCAGGGGGGGTGAACTCCATCCACTTTTGCCAGCACCATAGATGATTTTACATCTTGCTGTCCTCATCTCTTCTCCTCTTCTGCTCACCCTAGCAGGGTGTAAACTTCAGCAGTCTAGGTAGTTTATAGATCTACTGATTATATTGCTGCTACTACCCTCTGCTTGTTACTCCATTGTTTATCCTCTCTTCTACCGTAACAGGGACATCTAGTAGATCATTTAGTTTAAAGAGATTCATTCTGAGCTGTCTGCATTTAAAGTCTCTTTAGACATTCATGGAGTCTGGTGATTTCATTTTCTTTTTCCTGTCTTCTCTTAATCTTCACCTGATGGAGTTCCATTTTAATTGTAATTAGAAAGTGTGGGACAGTTTAAAAGGAAGGAAGGATAGACTAGGTCCAAGCTCAAGTTCATAACATCACAGGAAGGTAGGGCTGGAAATAAGGTCATCTAGTCCAACTCCCTTCTCAAGGAAGAGTCATTGCTGCCTAAACCATCCCAGCCAAGTGTCTGTCTAACCTGCCCTTTAAAACTTCTAAGGATGGAGATTCCACAACTTCTCTAGGTAGCCTGGTCTGATGCCTGACCACTCTCATAGTTAGAAAGTTTCTCCTAATCTCCAACCTAAATTTCCCCTGTTGCATCTTCTGGTCTTGTCCCCTACAGCCACACAGAAAAGCGCATCTTCATTCTTTATATAATCACCCTTTGGGTATTTTGAAGACTGTTACCAAATCCCCTCTTAGTCTTCTATTCTCCAGACTAATGTTTTCATTTTGAAAATATATACATCTGGTCAGAAGTGTTTCAGGAAGAGGAGCTTTCATATCTGTTACATGCAACTAGCTTGGGGGGAAAAGCTGATCTGCGTGAACTATGAAATAAACTTGCGCATGGGTGAATTATCCAGAACCGCTTGTCCTCCTGTTACTTTGATAGATATGGCATTAAATATGTCGTGTATAGGAGTTTAAACACAAGTTAACTGTTACAGCCACACTTCATTTTTTTTTTTTAAATAGAGGTTTGGCATCTTAGTTCATCGGACTGGAAGGAATCTTGAAGTTTTGCAATGACTCCAGTCCTGCTTTGCGTTGGGGGGCGGGGGGTGTTCATATAACTGTAGAAAATCTTTGATCAGTGTATATTGTATACAGCTATGTTTTAGCCTGCAAAAATTATTCCTGTGGCATGGAATTTACTACCATGTGTGGTCCCATAAGCTTCTCTGACTTCAGCGAACCAACTGCGGTAGGAAAACTGCAAAGCGTAGTTTTAAGTGTCTGCAGGCCCTGTAATGCGTAAAACAAGTTTTGGCTTGTTTTAAAGAAAACCATATCCATTGTTTCAAGTACTTATTTTGTTTAATTGTATTGTTCTTCATTATAGTCAAACTATTGATTCAGTAACCCATTTGCATAAAAGAGATTTTCATTAGTTTAACAATAACCCACTTTTCAACTGCATCAAGATTGGCCAGCTGAAAAAAAGCCTCTTAAAGATGGTGTTTTTACTGTGCTCAAAAACTAGTTCTCAAACCCTTGTAGTATGGACCCACAACCCCTCTTGTCATTACATAGGTAGATTATCTTCCTACCATTTCATTCGAGTTAAGAATATATGTAGGTATCTTTAGCTGTCTGCCATGTAGCAGCTAGAAACAATCATGTGATGACCACCATATAGACTGTAGTTCAAGAAAGTTTTGTACGAGGACTCTATAGGCACAAAACCCACAGACTCTGGCCAAGTTTTCATTCTTTAAATGTATCAGTGAAATAAATGACAGAAGTTAAATCCTTCAAATGTTAGATGGACTGTCAAAATTTGGTAAGAGATTGCACGTTAATTAGTTTCTGGAGACTTTAATTGGAGCATTAGTGCATTTTTTCTGTATTCATTTTCCATGTGTTTCTTCAATGAGTTGATTACAATCTGTTCCTCTTAAATCTGAATGACTAATACAGAAGGCATTTTGAACACTATTTATGTTGTTATTTATAGACACTTTTGTGTCTTAACTGTACAGAAAGAAAACTGAATGACTTTGTCAGGTTCTACCTTTAAAATATTGTATTTTCTCACATATGACCTCCTCCTGAATAAGATGCACGCTTTTTTTTGAAAGGCAGAATGAGGGGAAAAAAAAAAAGAATCTTTCCTTAAATGCTGGTGAGGAACAGTAAGTAACTTGAGTAGCAGCTTATGTAGCAGGAACCTTTGCTAGAGGAAAGAGGAACCCTGAGCTTGGGAGCCCCAGGGCCTGTCTTCAATGTTTCTTTTTGTTTTCAGAAAGCAAAAATCATTATCATATTTCCTCATGTGTATACACAACCCAATTTCCGGTGGCAGAATTTTGGGGGAAAGCTGTCTGAAGTATATAGAAAAATACAGTATATTATACTGACACCAGCTGAGAAATAATGTTGCCACTTAGTAAATGGCAGAAGCAGTCATAGGAGATGTTCCCTATAGAAGATATGGGAAAGCAGTAAGCAGTAATACTCTGGAAATGCTCTCCTTGCCTTTGTCTTAAGGGAACAAGATGTACTAAGTTCCAAATTCTTCTTGAGGTTAGAAGTCGTGAATGGAAAAATACAATAGCGTTCTAAATAAACAATCTAACATAAACCCTGATCCTGCCATTGATTATTGTTCACGGCCAGAGCTTTGAAAAAATGCAGCTGTATATGAACATCTGTAGGACTGATGTCTGGAAAAATAAGAGATCTGATGCAGAGCCTTTTGAAAATGTTTGTCGGAGTAGGTCCCAGTAAATGTGTCAGCAATACAAATGAAAAATCCTTTTTTTCTGTTGAGCACATCTTGGCTGAATTAGGATTAATTTGCTGTATTGCAGTGGATCTATTACAAACATACAGCTTTTAGAAAGGAGGTTTTTTTGCACATGGGAGGCGTACACCCGGTGGAAGGGAGGGGCTATCACCAAGGAGGAATACTCCTCCTTGGCCCATGAGTGTAGGAGAACTATTAGGAAGGCCAAGGCAGGGATGGAGCTCAGGCTAGGGTCCAAGATTAAGGACAACAAAAAGTCCTTCTTCAAATACATTGGGAGTAAGAAGAGGGCACTGGCTAACATAGGGCCCCTGCTAGACTCAAATGATAAATCTTGTGGCTATGCCAGATGAGAGAGCTGAAATTTTTAACAAGTTCTTTGCCTCTGTTTTCTTGGACTGGGACCAGAACAGCTCTCCCACCACAGGTAGGAGCAGTCTTGGGGATAGCAGTGCCAGGCTTCGGGTCTGTGCTGATGTAGTTGGGGATCTTCTGGAAGGGCTGGATGTTTTCAAATCTGCAGGCCCACGGGTGTTGAGAGAGTTGGCAGGGGTCATTGCTGTGCCCTTGGCCTGGCTGTTCGAGCGATCGTGGTCCATGGGCCAGGTGTCCAGAGATTGAAAACTAGCTAATGTGGTCCCCATTTATAAGAAAGGGAGAAAGGAAGACCCAGGGAACTATAGGCCCATAAGCCTCACATTGGTCTTGGGAAAAATCCTTGAAAAAATTATCAAGGATCACATCTGTGAGGGGCCAGCAGGGGAGATCATGCCCAGGGGAAATCAACATGAGTTCATCAAAGGCAGGTCCTGCCAGACCAACCTGATGGCCTTTTATGACCAAGTAACTAAATCCCTGGATGATGGTGTTGCTGCGGACGTAGTCTTTCCGGGCTTTAAGAAGGCTTTCACACTGTCTCTTACCCTATTCTCATTAATAAATTGAGCGACTGTGATATTGATGCCTACACAGTTGGATGGGTCAAAAATTGGCTGATGGGGCGCACCCAGAGAGTGGTGGTGGATCAGTCATACTTGACCTGGTGGGATGTGAATAGTGGAGTCCCCCAGGGCTTGGTCCTGGGGCCTACATTGTTCGACATCTTCATCAGCACTTGGACGACGGGGTAGAAAACACGTTGTCCAGGTTTGCCAATGAAACCAAGATGTGGGGAGAGGTAGGCATGCTTGAAGGGAGAGAGAGGCTGCAATTAGATTTAGACAGACTACAGAAATGGGCGGATGGTAACGGGATGGGATTTAATGTAGATAAATAAATGCAGGGTGCTGCACCTGGGGAGAAGGAATCCACAGCATACATACAAGCTGGGGAGCTCCCCCCTTGTGAGCATAGAGGCAGAAAGGGATCTTGGAGTCATTATTGACTCCAAGATGAACATGAGCCGCCAATGCCAGACTGCAGCCAGCAAAGCCAGTGCACCTTGTGCATCCAAAGATGCATCTCAAGCTGGTCCAGAGAGGTGATACTCCCCCTCTATGCGATAGTAGTCAGGCCACAATTGGAGTACTGCGTTCAATTCTGGGCACTGCACTTTAAGAAGGACGTGGCCTGTCTTGAGAGGGTTCAGAGGAGGGCTACCCGCTTGGTTGGAGGGCAACAGGGCAGGCCCTATGAGAGGCTGAGGGACCTGATCCTGAGAGGGGATTTGATGGCTGCCTACAAACTCATTAGGGGAGATCAGCAGCGAATAGGAAGGGCCCTATTCCCCCCAGCAGCACCTGGGGTGATGAGGAACAATGGCTAGAAGCTGCTGGAGAATAGGTTCAGGTTAGAGATTAGGAGGCACTATTTCACTGTTAGGGTAGTTAGGATCTGGAACCAACTTCTCACTGGAGTGGTCCTCGCTCCTATCTTGGGTAAATTCAAAAAGAGTTTGCACGAACACCTGTTTGGGGTCATGTGATCTCAGCATGTCCTCCTGCCAGTGGCGGGGGGTCAGACTAGATAATCTGTTCAGGTCCCTTCTGACCCCAAATAACTATGAAACTACATACTAACTTCCTGACAGTTAAGTCGACTTAACATCTTTAAGTCAACTTAATTGACGGAGCGTATACACATATGTGGAGCAGAGTTGATTTAAATTTGGTGCAAGATGATACGTCTCCAAGGTGGATTAAGTCGAAATACAGAATAGAATTACTCAAAAGTGGATACATGACTACTCATTGAGTATGGTGATCCAATCAGTTATCAGTGGCTCACTGTTTAGTTGGAAGGAGGTATCAAGTGGGGTTCAAGGAACTGTATGTGTATATGTGTCAACATAGGCTTAACTTAAGGCGACTTAGTTAAAAACAACTTAGTTAAGGTGTCTTATTTTAAGTCTTATTTTAAACTTGGGTATGCACCTTCAGAGACTATATTAATGATGCTTGGCTAAGGTATTTGCGAAGAGTCTTTTGTGGGGAGGAAAAGAAGCATATATTGCATCTCTATCTTTACCTCTGTGGAAGGTGTAGGTGTAGGCTGCTAGGGTTTATAGGATTATAGGAAAGTAGGCCTAGAAGGGACCTCATGAGGTCATGTAGTTCAGCCCCCTGCATTTCCTTTGCTTGATAATGAGTGTGTTGAGAGTGTTAAAAGTCTAGCTCAAGCCAAGGTATATATTGCATGCACTGCTGTCCCCTGTCCACAGAACCTGTCACCTTTATAGAACAGAGGTGGGCAAAATACAGCCCACAGGCCAGATCTGGCCTGCCAAATTATTCTATCCAGTCTGCAGTGGGCCCGTGGCCCCCTGGACTACAGCTCCAGGCGTGGGGGACGGGACAGGTCAAGCCATGGTGAAGGCGGCTGATCCTGCTGCCTCTCGGTGTAGAGGTGCTGCCTGGCATGGAGCACAGTCCATCCTATCCCTGCATGTGGCTCTTGGGCATACTGGGACCTGTAGTCCTTGGGGCCAAGTGGCAGGGCGAGGGCAGTGCACAGCCGTACTTGGCTTTCTGCTTACTCTCAGCAACATTTAAGTGTGAAGATGATGGACTCAGCCCCACTACCCAGGCACCGTGGCCTGTTTTGCCCTGCACCTACTACTGGGGCCACTAGACAGAGCAGGCAGTCAGATGGGGTCTCCGTGAAGATCAGCCACTGCCTGTGGAACTGGCATCTGTCGCAGGAGTGTGCAAGGAGAGGATCACAGCTCTGTCCTGGCCCCAGGCCCTGCCTACCTCTGGTCCCGGACACCACTCCCTGCTCACCTGTGGCCCCATCTCATTTGCCCGACCAAGTGCACCCTGCCTACAGGGGTCCTGTGTTGATCCCCATGGAGACCCTGCCTCTGTCCGACGCTCCTGGCAGTGGGTGTGGAGTGGCTGGGGCTGGATATGACCAGTGGCATCGCCTTGGCTCCCTCCCACACCCCAACTACACTGGGTAGCGTAAACAGCTATGATGAGGGGTTGAAGTGGGGTTAGCACCCTGCCCCACCCCCCCAGCTCTCCACAGCTAACCAAAACTCCGTAAGTGGCCCTCCAGTCCAAATGATTGCCCACCCCTGTTATAAAAGAAAATTGGGTTGGTCAAGGTTGAGTTGCTCTTGGTGAATACATGCCGGCTACCTTATTCTCCTCCAGGTACTTCACAGTGGAGTTCTTGAGGAATAAGGAAAGTCCATACAATGTTCTTCCATACAGTTGTTTTTTCACACAATATTCCATCCAAAGGAGTATGTAGGAGGGGGCAGAGATGGCTACCAGTGAATGTCTGTTCAGATAGCTTCCAGAAAGGTTTGTTTTCTTGGTAGAAAAAAGCTGAGAGAATTCTTTTAGATCACTTGAACGTGTATGCACAGCCAGATTTAGGAAAAACTTGTCTATGATAAATTTGTAAATGTATACCATATTTATTGAAGAACACTCTGGAATATTGTAGTTTAAAATGCACAACACTTTGTAAAACAACCTGTTGGTTGGTTCTTAACAAATACTAAACAACAATACTAAAAGCTAGACTTCATTTAATCTAACTTCTTGCCCAGATTTATTTGTCTACTTGGACAAGCTGCTCAATCACTGCCTCAGTTTTCCAGTCTATAAAACGGGCTTAATGATTCCATCCTTCAGGGGTACTTGAGTATCCCAAGTTTTTTCTTCTGTGAAAAAATAATGGCTAATTAGGTATTGGTCTAGAATCTGCTGTCTGATTGGAATAGTTTTCTTTAAAGAAGGTTAGAAACAGGTGTGAGGAGATAGTAAAAATGCATATTTCTAACATAATTGCTTAATCTCTTTCTTTGTGCGTGGCAAGTGAGCTATTATTCTTGGACTGCTGTAAGTACTTCGAGCTGAGAGATCCTTGCTATAAAGATTTGCTCAAGTGGAAAAAATCAGTCTTAATTGTTAAACATGAGCTGTTCTACAACTTTATGCATTTTTATCAGGTAACAGTTTGGTTCTTGTAATTAGGACAAGAAGAAACCACCCTGAATTTGACAAGTAAAGTTTCTCTGTGGGTGTTGCTCCCTCTGTCTAAGCTTGAAGTCTAAAGGCAGATTGGGTGGGTTTTTTTGTTTTAATGGTAGATAAAGAAGTCAGCAGAGAACAGTTTAACATTTTTATATTTTAGACTGTCTGTCCATTTTTACACCCCCCCCCCACACACAGACCCACCCACACACCCCTACCTATATATCTCCTATACTACTACACTCTTATAACAGTTAATGAAGCACCGTTTTTTCCCCCCTCACTTTTATATGCATATCCTAAAGAAAATATTTACTTTAAACCTGCAGCAGTGACTTCTAGACATAAAAGAATAGAGGAATTTGTTGAAATGGTAAACTAAACAGTTAGCCAGTTACTTGCTTTCCTTTTCTGAATTCCTTATAGCAAATAACTTTAAGTGCCCAAATGGAAGTGTTCCCTACTAAGCCCTACTACAATCAATATAATCAATTGGAGTGCATTTAGTTTGAGAGGGAGCAAGGTTAATCCTGTTTCAAGTTCTCACCGTTTCATTCTTTCTTAAACATCCAGTGGATTTCAAACTATAGTTCAGCATTATATATACTTAAAGTGTGTGTTTTGATTTTTTTTGTGTGTGTGTGTGCGCATCGTCTCTCTTATGCTCCAAATTCAGATCATCACTGTTTATTTGGAGTAGTGGATATGCCTTTGAGAAGCTGGTATTAATTGTCTTATTCCAAGCAACAAACACGAACTAGACAGGTAAGAGGAAAGGGAAACGGAAACAGAAGTCTAGTGAACTACAAAATGTTTTGACTTTGATCTCCTCAGTTTTATTTATGCTATTTAATAGATTGCTGCACTGCACATAAAAGATCATGAATAAACTTTTTGTTGACAGTTGCCTACTGTAGACATGCAAGCCCAAATGTTTTTTTGTTAGAATTAATATAGCTTGGATCTTGGCTCCACAAAAACTTACATTTAAAAATGTAATGAACTCAAACATGAACTCCATATATCAGGGACTCTTCTTCAGTTTCCAGGCCAGAATAATGTGATGGTCACTCACTTCTACACCATCACAGTTGTAGGTACAGAACACTCTTTGGCTCGGGCAGCAATATTAAAGTGTTTGCTGTAAACATGCAGTTCTACTAAAGATAGTAGACAGAATTTGATAAAGTGGATCTGTTGTTTTTTAAGTGTAACTTTATTACAAATAAATTTTGGTTCTACTACACATGTTTTGAGTTGTTATGGATGGAAAACACATCAGTCTAAACATAGTTTCGTTTGAAAGAAGTGATTTTTTTTTTTCCCTCCCCTTCACCACTTCAGCTGGGGTACATTGAGATCCTTTGAAGGGTGCCACAGGGTGCCACACAGTGTTATTAGCACTGCTGATTTGCAAATGTGAATCACAAGATGAACTTTGAGATTTCAAATAGGAATTCAAAATGTTAAAAACATTATGGCTTGCCGTGGTCTTCCTGAGTTCTTTGCAACAAAAGAATTGCTCTATTATTTATCTGTTGTTTAAAAAAACAATCACAACAAAGAGCTGGCATTTTTAAGGGGTGCCTCAATTATGACCAGGGGTGTGTTGCGTATAGAAATGTTGATAACCACTGGACTGGAATAATAGCTTGAAAATTGCTCCTTACTTTGTTTTTTGTTTACCTTAAATCTGGTTTAAAAATAACTTTTAAGAGAATTAAATAACATTTCTGGAAAGGAAGAAGACCTTTTTATGGGTGTTTGTCTTATATTGTTTAACTGCAAAAAACTCTGTGCTTTAAATATCTGAACATTTATTTTCCAGCTCATTATAGTTAAATTTCAGTTCATGATAACACAAAGTTAAATTGGTTGATTCTTCTGTCTAGAGATTTCAGTCAAAATACTGAGCACCTTCCATATTTACCTTCCTTACTAATGATGTTTTTTTAATTGGTTGATGACAAGCAAAAGGTATACAAGAGCTGCATTTTGAATGTGATTACTAAAAGGCAATTAAAATTTTGTATTATTTCAATGGGTGGCTTATTAACTCAGTTTTAATAAGCTCATTTGGCAAGATATTTCAGCCCAAATGTATTAGCACTGATACTGTATCCAAGGCTGCAGGATCTGATTAAAAACAAAACAAAACAAAACATTTTTCTTGTGATACAGAAGGGGTGGGGGGAATCTGAAATGCAGTCACTGGAAGGCAGAACCTTTCGTAGAGAAATTTGGAGAAAGGAACGTAAATGATTAAGCATTTGGAGGAAGTGTTTAAAAAATTTATAGCATGACCAAGGGAGAACTGTTGTTGGGTAGAGATGAGAAGTCTACAAGAAATGAAGGCTATAAATGAAATTTAGCAATGGCATGAAGAACTAGGAAGGAATTCATAATAATTAGAATCTGTTAAGTCTCTGGAATAACTAAGTGGAAATGGAGAAAATTTTGATGCTTGAGATGCATAGGATTGGATTACATAAGTTGCATAGTAATAAAGAACAGGGAGAAATTAGACATCCTACTCTTTTAATCTCTAATTTCTTGGATTTTGCCATGCTAAAGACTATTCACTTGAAAATGCTGGCAGATTTCTTGTAACATCAATTCTAATTCTCTGTCACATAAATATAGCAGCTTGCTCCTTCAAGGAAGTTGAACCCTAGCCTACGTTCAGGTGTTTGAGATCATTGATAAGATACTTGACAAGCTCACTTGTCTTTAGTGATCCAACATCTCAAGAAACAGAGATAATCATGGGGCTAGAAGGATTAGATACTAAGTGTTACTGCATGATAACAGATGTGAAGAATAGGACAGCTACATGTACCTTGAGTTTCGGAAAATGTGGTAGTTTTAAAGATTATTCCTACAAAAAAATGTAGCCAAGCAGAAAAGCTAATCTAAAGAAGAAGAAAAAATACAATAAATGGTTGCCTCTTATTAAAGATGAAGTATAAGGTGTGGGTTTTCTTTCTCTTGCTTTGTGTGTTAATTGATGAGAGTATTTATAGTTGTACACATTAAGTACACTGATTTGGGAACATGAATAGTAATTTGGCATTACTTGAAACTTTAGACTTTTGTGATGAAAATAGATATAAGATATTTTTTCTAACCTTGTTTTCAACATACATGCTGGGACTGATTGGAAATCTGGCAATTGTGGCTTTTAAGAAATGTTAAAAAAAATGTTAAAGGAAATTTTCAACTCTGATCTGCTAAATAGGCATCTGGCCTATCATCACCCATTTAAAAGTAGCATAAACTAATACAGTCTGATCTTCTCACATGGCATCACTATGTGCATTTAGTACAAAGTGTATTTAAAATTGATGGATGGAAGGAAAGCAACATATTCATATGAGGTAAAAAGTTCTGTTAGGCCATAAAAACCTAGGATTCTGGACTAGCCTAGGGATTGACATGATACCTCGTTTGAATGACAGAAAGGCTTTATTTACTACAAGTATTCAAAGTCAAGTCAAGTGAGCCCAAACCAAAGCGAAGTCCAGTAATTACTTATAAAGTGGTAATTTCTCACCAGCCAGGCAACAGGAGAGACTGTCTGTTTCTTCCAGCTTCTCGAGATAGCTGGGGCACAGCAGCAGCTCTTGTCAGAGAGAACTTTCATTCCTGGAGCGTGCGCTGTTAGCTGTTGTACTTCATTTTTATACCCTTAGTTCAGCATCTTCAAAGCATTCTTGTAGTTGTGTAAATCAAAAGAAAGTCCTAAGCAGTATTTGACAGGAAAATCCTGTTAATCAAACTGCTCATTATTGGTCATCAGAAAGTTCCAATTTGAATGAATTACCTTTCTTGATGACAAGAGGTTATCCATTTCTACTGAGTTTGAAACGTGTCAAGAAACTGATTAACAACCAGAGAAAACACAAGTGTCCTTGAAAGAAATCACAAGAAGACAGCAAAAACAAAACTAAATCAGGAGGAGACACCTATCACATACAGAAAATCTCTCTTCCAGCACATAAATACGAGTTAATTACAGAAGAAATATTTACTGTACTAATTAATCAGGGATAGACATTTCACATGGTTACATATCAGACAACTAGGAGCCTGCTTAAAATCATCATGATTATAGTTAAGATAAGCTGGAAGGGATACCTCATTATTTCTTCTTGGATGGCCTAGCCATGAACTCGCATCCTATTGCACTATGCAGTTAGCATCAGAATTTTGTATTTTAGCTTTTGTGAGTAGGCCTCAGTTTAGCATGAGTTTCAGAGTTATCTGTTACCATATATCGTTCTGTCTTTCCTTCTATCAGAACACATGCACAAAAAAGTTCTTTACAAGCTGTCTGCATTTTATGTTTAAAAATCATTGCTGTGACCTTTATGAGGCAGTTAAGTATATATTTTGTTAAACATCGCTTATCACCGTTGCCAATTCCTCAGAGTCGAGGATGATTGTCTTCAATGATTGCCTTATCTTTGGGTCCAAAGATGGTTGACAAGGCCAATCCAGGATCAATGGGTTCTGTTGCAATTCAGGCACATGTTTCTAGGCTGGGTAGGTGGTTCTGGATTCTTAGTTCGGTCTGCGACACCGATTCTGCTGCTCTTTCTTTTCCATCTGTTGTCATCATGAGGTTTCAAAGTACTGAAATCCTTGCAGTAGACTCTTCCTCCATTTGGGGTGGTCTTAAGTGATATTTTCCCACAAGTTGAAGTTGATTTTGCATTTTTAAGTTGGCTTTGAGGACATCCTTGAAGCACTTTCTGCCCTCTTCTTGAGCATACACCTTGACTGAGTTGGGAGAGTAAAACTGGGTTTGGAAGTCTGGAGTCAGACATCTGGATGATGTGGCCAGCCCAGTGAAGTTCATGTTGGATGATTATTGCTTCAGTGCTTGTATTGGTTGCTTGTGAGAAGTTGCTAACATTGGTGTGTCTGTCTTCTCGCTGGATTTGAAGGGTCTTTTGCAGGCAGCATTGATGGGATGTCTCCAGTGACTTAAGTGTTTCCTATACACTGTCCACATCTTGGCTCCATACAGTAAGGTGGGGGATCACAACTGCTTGAGCTTTGTTTCACATCTGATGTTGGAGCTTTGAACAACCATTTCCTCAGGTGCCTAAAGGCTGCAGTTGCATATTTTGTGTGATGTTGGATTTCTTCGTCAATGTCAGCCTTCTGTTATAGAGAGCTTTAGGTATGGAAAATACTCAGTGTTCTCTAGAGTCTTACCATGAATCTGAATTACTAGAGTTAGGGACTGGTCATTAAGAGCTTGTTGAGGGAAAACCTTAGTCTTCCAATTGTTAAATGACAGTCTTGGTAAAGACTTGAAGAATTGCCTGAGTGAGCATGTACTGCAGCATCATCAGCATATTGGAGCTCACTGATTTTGAGGTAGAGGTAGTCTTGATTTTGGCTCGGAGTCAGCTGAGATTAAACAGTTTACCATCCATTCAGTAGTTTAGCTCCACTCTGACTAGAAGCTTTTTGAAGGTCAGATGTAGCTTCATGGTAAGACATATTGAGAAGAGTGTTGGAGTGATGACGTAGTCTTCCTTAATTCAACTTGTAATCTCAAAGGGATCTGTGATAGATCCATTACTGAAAACTACTACTCGCATACCATCATGGAAAGGGAAAAAAATGGTGGCAAATTTTGGTTGGCATCTATACTTTAGAAGAATTCTCCACAGTGCTTCTTGCTTTGCAGTTGAAGGCTTTTGTGAGGTCAAAGAAGGCCATATAGGGAGGTTTATATTGTTCCTGGCATTTTACTTGTGCCTAGCGAGCAATGAAGATCATGTTGGTTGTGCCTTTTGATGCCCTAAACCCATATTAATATTCCGGGAAGAGCTCTTCAGCAAGTGGATGAAGACAGTTCAGGAGGGTTTTCACAATGATCTTTCCAGTGGTGGATGACAAGTTGATCCATCTGTAATTTTCATAGTCAGACCTGTCTCTTTTCTTGAAGATTGTCATTATCATGGGATACTAGAGGTTATCTGGGATTTCTTCCTCATTTCATGTCTTTAAGATGTGGGCGTGGAGCTGTGATGTAAGTTCTTCTTGAAGATTTCAGTAGGGATTCCATCAGCTCCAGATGCCTTGTTGTTCTTCATCTGTTTGATGGAGGCAGTGCACCAATAAAGATATTTTGGGTGGATACCAATGGGCGATTATTGACCAGCCGTATTGGCTGATACTGATCCAGTTGACACTATGAAGTCAGGCAGCTTGTAGAGCAATATCTGGCTGGTAAATCTGTAGGGGAAAGGGGCATGGGTGGGAGGGCAGATAAAGGCCACCATGGTGAGGGAAGGAGGGCTGGGGCTAGGGCAGGTGCTGCCTAGCCAGAAAGCACCATCCAGGTGGGGCACGGGATGGAGTTACAGCTCATCTGGGGGTGCAAGGGGGGCAGCTCCTGCCACTGTGCACCCCCGAAGGTGGCATGGGGGGGCATGTGCTCCCTGGATCTGTGTATGGGCTGGATCAGAGACTGTGCTAAATGTCTTTCTGGTGTCTTTCTGTGCTCGGGCTGGGCGGTGTGGGCAGTGGTGGCGCTGGGAAGGGAGGTTACGGGGTGGGGGCTAGAGCTACCCCAAAATTCATAATATTTCTCAGTGACGTTATTGGCCACATTAGCCCAAAAAAGTCAATTACTGATAGTGTCAATTTTCCTTTTATTGGTGCCGATACAGTATGGACCAATGTATCAGTGCACATTTACTTGGTGGCTTTCTTCATCTTTTTATGGGTTAGGAGGATTCCGAGATTGTCTTGGGCTGTCGTGGGATGGAATTGAGAACGCTCGTGTCAATGGTCTCAATTTGAGAAGGCCTTCAAAATGCTCTTTCCAACATGTATTGATGGCTCCTCTTTCCTTGATCCAGTCTCCTCCATCCTTAGGTCTCAAGTGGGTTGGTCCCTGCATGCTCCGACTGTAGATGGCTTTGGAGCTAAAGAAACTGTGCGTATCAGTGAGATATTGAATCTCCTTTGTCTTGTCTTCCTACCATCTGTTTTCCTTACTGCAAGTCCTCCTTTGGACCTCCGCCTTGACTTGTTGGAGATTCAATTTATTTTTCTTGGAGTCAGTGTTGTTTTGCCAAGCACAGAAGCCTTGCATTTGCAGTCAGTCAACTCTTGGATCTCCTGGTCATTCTTATCAAACCAGTCTTGGTATTTCCTCATAGAGAATCCAGGTGTCTCTTTGCAGGTGCTGATGATGGTGAACATGAAAGCACTCCAAGCTCTGCTGACATTCTCCCCTTGTTAACTGGAATTTGCCAGTTTTTCACTGATATGCTAGTGGAAGACAATATTTTTGGGCAACTTAATTACCACTGTTTGTTTCACAGACTATTTTTTTTCTTCCCAAACTGAAAGAATCATTTCTTTGTTTATATGCTCTAGTCTAGAGCTTTTTGATTTCTGGTCCCCACTTTTTTTTAGTTTTTTAGGTAAGGAAAATAGTTTGGAGGTATTAAAATGGTTTTGTTTTTCTCTCTTCTATCCCTGCCATCCAGTTTCCCTTCAGAGCCAAAGTGATTATGGAACAAGTGCAGCTAAATATATTCTGTGCGTTTTAGCATGTATACAAGTATAACACTATCTCCTTTTTCCTCATAATTTGTCTCAATCTTAAGAAAATAGTCCCAAGGGGTTGATGTACAGTAAATGAGCAGTACTCAAAATTTTGGGCTCTTGTGTTCATCAGACTGGATATGAACTTTTCTTTTCTTAAGGTCATCCTGTGAACATCCTTTGAAAAGAACTTCCACCGTATTAAGAGTTACAATATTTTGACGTGACTTATACTTTAATGACTGACATTATGTTAACACTGCAACCCTTTCTTTTGGAATCTATAATTTTTTTGAAAATGAATGCGACTTGACTAAGATTGCTGCAAAAATAATGGATGTGATGTTTTTAGAAAATATTGTTGTGGAATACTTTTAATGTATGTATTTTGTTTAAATATTGTGACTGGTTTGGTAAATGCTATTTCTTGCTGAAAGAGATCCTTTGTACCATCATATAAGACACAATAGTTCCTTTTGGCCTTAAAAATCTATTATTCTGATCCACTCTGACCATCTATATTGGTTGTCTGTGCTTAAAAATTCATAAGGTAGTAATAACCATCATATCAGTTGGTAATGACACTGTGCATGTGCTTGTATTTATAATATTTGTATGCATTTTAAAAGAACTATTTTAGTTCATAGGTTATGTATGAAAAATTTAATCTCTTAAACTTAATTTTTTTCAGATAGTGAAAATTTGTCCTAGATGTTGTAATTGGATCACAGGTCCTTAGACTTCATCTATAAATAGTAATAACCTTTTTGGTGCTACAAATAGTCATTAGATTAAAAGAGTAAAAATCTCTTAAATTGGTACCTTCTGGATAATTTGTCTATGTGGTTACTCAGGAGAGGTCTCAGAAAATCAGCCTTAAGAACGAAGTGGGGAACATACACAGCTCTTTATAGCACAGTGCAGTTACCACTTTCATCTTCTCTCAGGCATGCATATGTGGCCATGGTTTTCTTTTAGACTTAAGCAATTGTTGGCACCTACAGAATGTGCCAAAATCTCATACAGTAAAGGGGAGTAATTTTGATTTGACTGAGGTGGACACATGCTTTATCGTGTAAAAAAATTATAGCTAAAAATGTTTAGTAGCATATACTTTTATACTGTCTAAGTAAAGAACTTTGGGAGTTAGTCTTCACAAAAAAATAAGCTGTAGCCAGACACTAATAAGGATTATTTGGAAAAGGAGTGGGGCAAGCGGAGGGATGAAATAACAAAAGAGATGGTCAGGAACATTTTAATAGGTCTAAATTAAAGGGTTGGATGAACTTCATCCCAGGATACAGAAGAAACTGGCAGAGGAGATCTCAGAACCTTGGTAGTGATCTTCATGAAATTAATGGAGATGGCAAAGTACCAGAGAAGAACTGGAAAAGGGTCAATGTAGTGCCCCTCTTTTTTTTCTTTTTTTAAAAAGCAAAAAGGAGAAACTGGGGTATTACAGACTGGTTAGCCTCGCCTCAATACCTTTCGAAGTTACTGGAACATAACCTAAGGAAGGCATTTGCAACCATCTGGAGAAGCAAAAGCTGATCAAAAGTAGCCAGCATGGATTTATGAAAAACAAGCTGTCAAACAAACTTGATCTCCTTCTTTGACTAAGTAACTACTTGGATAGCTAAAGGGAACGTTGTGAATATAGGGACCTACTCAAATCCAGTGGGAGCCAGCAGTCCTCCCAGTTGTGCAGCCTAGCATGAATGGGGCTACCAGCATAAAAACAAGCAGCCAAGATGGCTGTTATCCTCACCCCCTCACTGCTGATTGGCTGAAGGATGCCTGTCATGTCATGTGGGGCCTTGTCCCTCTCCACCAGTTGGTGGCAAGGGGTAGGACCACATGATGGACAGCCTTCTCAGCCAGTCAGCAGTGAGGGGTAGGGCTGTGTGATGGACAGCCCTTTCCACCAGTCAGCTGTGTGGTGGGGGTCCTCCACCACAATAAGCCCATGAAAATGACTGTGGTCTGCAGTTTGCCTGTTAAATTGGTGGGCCACTGCCTCAATTTGGGTAGACCCCTAGATGCAGTGTATCTTTATCTGAACTTCAGCAAGGATTTTGACACAGTTCCACATGACCTTCTCATAAACAAATTGGAAAAATGTGGGTGGGACAAAACTACTATAATATGGATAAATAACTGGCTCAACAGTCTTAAGCAACAGTACTATCCAGAGAAAGGCAGGCATTATACCCAGCAGGACACAGCTGCTAAACTTTAAAAAGGCTGACTAATGGGCTCAGGGGACAGGTTAGCAGGGTACTAGGAACCAAGAGCCTAGATGCTTTGGAGGTACAAGATGGGTAGTCATTCCTCAAAGAAACCATTCTTTGGGCTCAAAGTGAGACAATCCCATGGCAGAGGAAAGGGGGCAAAGGGGCCAGGAAACCCCTTTGGCTAACCAGGATCATCCAGGATACCTTAAGGGCAAAAAAAGAAGTGGAAGCAGGGGGTAGCTAGCAAGGAGGAGTATACTTTTTTGGCTTGCGCCTGCAGGGAGTCAGTCAGGAAGGCCAAAGGCAGCTTTACAACTCAGGCTAGCGTCGGATTAAGGACAGTAAAAAGTCCTTCTTTAGGTATGTTGGGAGCAAGAAGAGGGTCCAGGGTACCATAGGACCCCTACAGGATGGGTAGGAGGGCTTAGTGACGGACAACAGGGACAAGGCAGAGCTCTTCAGTAAGTTTTTTTTGCCTCTGTCTTCTTAAATAAGAATCTAGACTAACCTTCAATATGCATTACAGACACCAACTAGGGGAACATCAGCCAACCAGTGGTCAGAGCTGACACAGTAAAAAGGGGTGTGCTTGGTAGCCATGTTGGTCTGAGACAAAAAAACATACAAAAAACTAGAACTCTTGGTTCCAAAATGATACCTTTTATTAGACCAACTGGAAAACAGCAAGAAAATTGTCCTTTTCTGCAAGCTTTTGGGATCAAAGTCCCTTCGTCAGGCTCTGGGAAAAGTGTAGATGGTACAAGATGGTAAGAAGTCCCTATAGGTAGGAAATAAACTTCTTTTTTACACAGATGGAGCTGAAGATGAAAGTCTGTCCCTCTGGGTCCATGAGAGTGTCTTTGTGAGCTGTGTCCAGTGGCTCTTTGATGTGTTGATCAGGTAGATTTCCTTCCCTGGAAGTGTCAGAAGGCAGGGAGGGAGGTAAAAAAACTTCCTTGTTGTTCTGCAATGAAGTTTAAAATTCAAAATCAACTAAAATTTGGCATCTTCCATGTTTCAGGGGCGTACTTGGTAGCCATGCTGGTCTGAGACAAAAAGACGTACAAAAAACACAGTAAAAAGACACTTGAAGAGGCTGGACATGTTCAAATAACCAGGACCGAAGGGACTCCACCCAGGGGTAATCAAGGAATTGGCGAGTGTCATAGCTGAACCTCTGGCCAGGATATACGAGTGCTCATGGTGCTCGGCTCAGGTCCCAGATAATTAGAAGAGAGCCAGTGTCGCCCCAGTCTTTAAGAAGGGGAGGAAGGAGGACCCAGGGAACTATAGACCAGTCAGCCTTACCTCTATCCTTGGGAAAATCCTAGAAAAAATTATCAAGGAACACATCTGTGGGAGCCCACTGGCTAATGTGATGGGGAGGGGTAACCAACATGGGCTTATAGCAGGCAGGTCCTGCCTGACTAACCTAGTTTCTTTTTATGACAAGGCCACCAATTGTTTAGATGCGGGAGTCAAGGTGGATATTATCTATCTGGATTTCAAGAAGGCCTTTGACACGGTATCCCATACCATCCTTATAAATAAATTGAGGAGATTTGCCTTGGATGATTTTACGGTAGACTGAGTAGCAAACTGGCTCAAGGGTCGCACTCAGAGAGTGGTGATGGATGGGTCAGTGTCAACCTGGAAAGATGTGTTCAGTGGAGTCCCTCAGGGCTCAGTTCTGGGGCCAATGCTGTTCAGCATCTTCATCAGTGATCTGGATGGGGGTGGGAAGCACCCTGTCCAAATTCGTGAATGACACATAAATATAGGGTGAAGCTAACAGCCTGGAGAGAAGGAACCAGATCCAGGCTGACCTAGACAGGTTGAGGAAGTGGGAAGAGAGCAACAGGATGCAATTCAATAAGGACAAGTACAAGGTGCTGCATCTAGGGAGGAAGAACTGTCATCATACCTATAGGCTGTGGGGTGACCATCTCAGCACCACTGAGGCAGAAAGAGATCTTGGAGTCACTGTTGACTCCAGGATGAATATGAGTCACCAATGTGATGAAGTAGTCGGCAGAGCCAGTTGCACCTTGTCATGCATCCTTAGGTGCTTCACAAACAGGACCAGGGAGGTGATTCTCCCTCTCTATGCGGCACTGGTCAGGTTGCACCTGGAGTACTGTGTCCAGTTCTGGACGCTGCAGTTCAAGCAGGATGCGGGCAACCTGGAGAGGGTCCAAAGAAGGGCCACTCATTTGATTAGAGGCCTGCAGAGAAGGCCCTATGAGGAAAGGCTAAGGGGCCTGAACCTCTTCAGTCTGTACAAGAGAAGGCTGAGAGGAAACCTTGTGGCAGCATACAAATTCATAAGGGGGAGAGCTACATGAAGTAGGGGATGATCTGTTTGCCAGGGCACCCCTGGAACAACAAGGAACAATGGCCATAAGCTACTACAGAGAAGGTTTAGACTGGATATTAGAAAAAAGTTCTTCACGGTCAGGGTTGCCAGGATCTGGAATGGGCTTTCAAGGGAGGCCTGTGTATTGGCCTCGGAAGTTCAAGGCTCAGTGTGGGCCATCAGCCAGCCAGTGCTGCCCTTTGGAGCTGCAAGGTTCTTTTATAGATCAGATCCTCAAAGAATCCATTTCTAAGTACTTGGAGGAGAAGGTAATTAGGAACAGTCAGCATGGATTCACTAACACTTCCTCCAGACCATGAGCATGGTGATGGGCACCAAAATGGCCCCACAGTGTGCCAACCTTTTTTATGAGCTACCTGGAAGAATTCCTCAAGGAATGCTTCATCAAACCCTAGCTATACTTAAGGTGTCTCGATGACATCTTCATCATTTGGACTGAAAACCTGCAATCTCTGATTGATTGATTTCTACCAGAAATCAAACAGTCACCACCCCTCTATCATACTCTCTTGAATACTCCAGCACCAAGTGTGTGCAGACACTTCTTCAACCTGACAAAGGGTATTTGTACCTGAAAACTTGCAAAGAAGAATTTTTCCAACTATTCGAGTTGGTCAAATAAAAGATAACAGAATTACCCAAAGAACCTTGTCTGCCTATGTTCTTAGACCAACACCGCTACAACCTATACCCCTCAGCAAGTTTGCAGATGACACTAAGCTGGCGGGAGTAGTAGATATGCTGGAAGTTAAGGCTAGGATTCAGAGTGACCTAGACAAATTAGAGGATTGGGCCCAAAAGAAACCTCATGAGGTTCAACAAGGACAAGTGCAAAGTCCTGCACTTAGGACAGAACATTCCCATGTACCGCTACAGCCTGGGGACTGACTGGCTGGGCAGCAGCTCTGCAAAAAAGGACCTGGGGGTTACAGTAGACAGACAATAAGCTGAATATGAAACAACAGTGTGCCCTTGTTGCAAAGAAGGCTAAGGGCCTACTGGGCTGCATCAGTAGGAATGTTGCCAGCAGGTCCAGGGAAGTGATTATTCCTCTCAGTTCAGCACTGATTAGGCCACATCTGGATACTGTGTTCAGTTTTGGGTCCCACACTACTGAAAGGATGTGGACAAATTGGGGAGAGTCCAGTGAAGGGCAACAAAAATAGTTAGGGAGCTGGGGCACATGACTTATGAAGAGAGGCTGAGGGAACTGTGCTTATATAGATTGGAAAAAAAGACTGAGAGGAGATTTAATATCAGCCTTCAACTAGCTGAAGAGAGGTTCGAAAGAGGATTGAGGTAGACTGTGGTGGTAGATGACAGAACAAGGAGCAATGGTCTCAAGTTGCAGCAAGGGAAGTTTATGCTAGATATTAGGAAGAACTTTCTCTTCCTAGGAGGGCAGTAAAACATTGGAACAGGTTACCCAGAGAGATGGTGGAAGCTCCATCTTTGGAGGTTTTAAGACCTGGCTAGACAAAACTTTGTCTGGGGTAATTTAGTTGGGGTTGGACTAGATGACCTCCAGAGGTCCCTTCCAACCCTAATGTTTTATGATTCTATGATATATCAGGGTGTTTTTGAATCCTGCCTCAGAGGCATTGGGCATTGGATACAGCCAAAGATGGGGACTTTGACTGAGATTTCATAGATTTCATAGACATTAGGTGCTGGAAGGGACCTCATGAGATCACTGGGTCCAGCTCCCCCGCTATAGGCGGGAAGTCAGCTGGGATCAAGTGACCCCAGCAAGAAATAAATCAGCTGTTTTTAGGGATGTGCCAATACTCCTACTGGGAATAGAGCCAGAGGTTCTTGGCTAGAGGGTCTTGCCCCTTCACTCAGGGTTGGGCTGATTGCCATATTTGGGGTCAGAAAATAATTTTACCCCATGGTCAGATTCGTTCTGACTGCAGGGTTTTTTGCCTGCCTTTATAGTGGTGGTGTGGCCTTCTTTCTTGCATCTCCTTAGATGGAAGCAGGACATTGGTTGCCATGGTTCCCCTGCTTTAATTGTGGCAGGTTAGGGTGTTAGGGCTGTGTTGTCACAGTTGATGGTAGTTTTACGTAAAGCGTTTAGATTATAGATGTATATGATGGTTTGGATAGGGATGATCCTGCCTTAGGCAAAGGGTTGGATTAGATCAGTGGTTTTAAACCTTTTTTCCTTTTGTGGACCCTTAAAACTTTTTGAATGGAGGTGCCAGGACCCTTTGAATTGTAAGTGTTGGTGTTCACCTACTTTTGATTGATCATAGTTATCTTTTTGTGGACCCCTTAGATGTAGTCTGCAGACTCCCAGGGGTCTGCTGCATACAGGTTGAAAACCACTGGATTAGATGACCTCTGGAGGTCCCTTCCAGCCCTATTTCTCTATGATTATATGTTAATTTTGACCTTTTTCACTCTTCCCCACCTCTGTTATATTCTCTGAACAACAAGCTGCTGGAGATGGGGAGTGCTTGCATGTAATGAAATGGCTGCAGTATTGTTGCTGTCAGAATTAAAAAAGAAATTCTTTGTGGGTTTCTCATGTCATGGATTACTGTGCCTCTCTTTCTGTTTCCTGATCTCGTTCTGCCTCAGCCACCTGCTGTAGCAGCCCTGCTGCTCTACTATGCTCAAAACAGTGAACTTGTGCCTGTACCCTCGGTTTGCCACACCCACTTCAAATATTGAAATATTAAATGAAATAATGTTTGAATACTGAGATAACAGAATATCGCTTAAATTGGTGCTTGTAGTTTGAAATTACAGCTTTCCTAGGAAGTCATGAGGTACACTTCGGGTGTTTTTAGCACTGTACCTTAAAACTCTATGAAGTATATTCCCCAGAATACTTCGTTGTAGCTTTCTAGAGAGACATAGTATTATTTTTGGTACAGAACATAGAATGCAAGCAGTAAATAACCTCTGTCCTGCATCATTTGTAAAACTTCAGTAAGACAAGGACATTGTGGAGAACTGTAGAGGTTAACGATCGTTGCCAGATTCTATTAATCACCTTGTGGGTTTAGCTCATGTCTGCAGGGCATACTGAATTAAATTTGAACACTTAAACATTTTTAAGGGAGATCTGCTCTCTGTCTTGTTCCAGTGTCAGCAGGCGTGTGGGAAGGGAGGCTGTCTCCAGTCGGGCTGCCCTCGGAGTCTTAAAGAAGCATTTTATGTGCTTTATGATGACATGAATCAGAGTGGAGGACTGCCTCCAGAGGTGTACGTGTAGTTAGCACCTTGCCATCCGTGGCAGCTTGCCAAAGCAACTGCGCAGTGCTGGACCTTTGTGATCAAGAATCCAAAATTTTTACATTTGTGTGTGAGACCCAAGGAGAGCAAAATGAATAATGGCAAACCATCTCTTTCCTCATTAATGGTAAGGGATTATGAGGATGCTTCTCAGTTTTTGAAGGACAAATGTTGCATTTCTTGCCTTTTAATGCAGTGGCTCTCAACCTGCTGGGCCTCAAGGCATCCCTCCTTAAGTTTTGGGAATCCAACAGGCAAGGTGCCAGTTGGAGATGAGGAGGGGGAATAATAGGGACTTCAAGTCCAACATGCCCTGCTTTTTCCAGCCTCTGCCCCCTCCCTGCCCCTGATCTGTATGGGAGGGGCACATGCTGCCCTGCCATCATGGCTGCTTCTCTGACAACTTGTATACCGGCAACTGGAGCCACATGTCCACTTCCACTGACCCTGATACAAAGAGAGGGGAGTGGAGAATAAGCCAGGCTGCAAAGTTCAGCCCCGCATCTCTTTATCTGCCTCTGTGAATGCTGTGGAGCATGTTATTGGCAGTGCTTGGGCTGTGGTGGGCAGGGAGCAGCCGTTGGGGCTGCTTGTCTGTGGGATGCTGAAGTGTCTCATAGGAGGCAGAGCAGTTGTTTACCTCATGGCACAGGGGCTGGGTGTTGCAGCATCCTTGCAAGGATCTCATGGTACCCCAGTTGAAAATTGCTGTTTAATGGAACAAATATATGAGCCACTGTGATTCTTAAGGAACAGACCCATACCAGCTTTTTGTAGCCCTGGGCAAATGTGGGGACTAGTTGGAGAATTGCTAATGCCCTCAAAGAAACAGGGCCAGATAGCTTGGGAATAGAGGGAGTTCCTTAAGGTTGAGGAGGAGGAGGACGAGGACGAGGATCTGAATGAGTAACTTGGGAGAGTAGAAAAGGACAAGAAGATGCAGATCATATTCTGGAAATGTCTGCCATATTCTGCCTTAAAGCTGCCCCTTCTCATTTTCCTCTTGCTCTGGTATAGCCAACTATTTGCCCCATAGAGAGCCACTCCTACTTTTTCCTACCTCAGCACAGAGTATTAAACTAGGGCTTCTGGGAACCTACTTGTTAGATGCTCCAAAAAAAAAGTGGGGGCTTCCCCTTCTCAAATTAACAGAAAGAAACCTTCAGCAAGCTGGATCTGTAACTTGCAAAGCCAAATGTGTATGCACTTGTAATTCTGAGAACTTGTATGTTACTGGGAACTGATAAATTCCTAGTATTGCACTGTATATCAGTTTCACTGCATTTTATTCATTTTGTATGAAGTTTCTTTTTGCACTTTCCATAGAAAAGAACTATTTTTTAGAACGCTTCATCAGCATGGATCCTGGTTTTCACTGATTTAACTGAAAGTTGGGTTGTTTGTTTGTTCTTTAAAGTAACCCCAAAGCCACATTTTTCCAGGATTAAAATGAAATGCTAAATAGATAAATTAGTGGTGTTTTATTTAAATCCAGGGAAAATGTGGATTTGGGGTTACTTTTTTTAACTGAAAATTGGGGATTTTTTTTTTTTAATTAGAAAACTTGGATCCCTGTTTATCAGCTTGGGAGTCAGAGTATATGCTAGGTCATCTAGAGTTAGGGGTTTAACAAAGGGCCAAGGCCCTTACTACTTTCAGAGGGAGAACAGCAGGCTAGAGCTGTGTTTGGATGGAGGACAGCTGAGCTTAGGCCAGCTACATTAGAGTAGCAGCTGAGCTGTGCAACCTGCAACAGAGGAGCAGGCAGCTCACTGAGCAAAAGGGGACACCTGGGCTTGGTAAGAAGCTAAGCTGTGCCATGGGACCAGAAATGGTGGGAGCACAGGGAGATACAGGCTCAGTGCCAAGCAAGAGCAGTCAGCCAGGCCCTGATCCCCTGAAGGAAAAGAGCTCCTGCCTGCTGGAGTGGCTGCAAGGAAGCTAGAAACCTGGGGTCTGATCACTTATAGAGAAGCAGGAGTCAGCGGGGCACAGAATGGGGTAGGAGATCCTGGGATCTGTATCTGTGAGCCAGACCGAGGGGGTCCAGTACAGCAGGAGATGCTAGGCCAAGGGTAGACCATGTGGATACTTGAGTACTCTGAGGAACAGCCTCCAAATATACAGTTCCATCAAGGTTTGACACGTGGGATAATGTGGTTACTCTGAGAAGCTAGACTGGAGGCAGGATTACTTTAGCCACTAGTGGGGTGTCGCACCTACCTTTTGAGGCTGGTCTTCTTTACAAGAGGAGAAGATAATATTGACAGTGCCTACAGGAGCAAGTATGCTTATTCTTATGAGATGAACACTTCTTCTTGAAGAACAGTCATCTGCGAGCGTTTCTAGAACACTCTCCACTAGTGCTGGTAAATGTGCCGTGCTTCTCAGCTCAGTCTTGAAGCAAAGCAGAGAGGGATATCCCTTTCATGAGGCTTGATACAGAGGGAAAAGAGTAGGAATGTGGGTAATGCAATTTAGAGAACTCCATGAAAGCAAAGCAAAGCCCTCAATGTTGTCTTGAACAGTGGCAGGCCTTACAATCTGTATGAATAATACTGCACATGCCGGTTGCTACAGCTCCCTAGAAAAATGTTCTGTTCATACTAGGTTATTTATAGTCAGATCCTTCTAAAGGGTTAAAGGAGTTCCTATGTTGCTGTGCAGATGTTGCTACCTTAGGGAGATGAATCGTAGAAAATTAAGGTTGGAAGGGACCTCAGGAAGTCATCTAGTCCAACACCCTGCTCTAAGCAGGACCATCCACAACTATATCATCCCAGTTAAGGCTTTGTCTAGCTTGGTCTTAAGCTCCAAGGATGGAGATTCCGCAACCTCTTTGATAACCTGTTCCAGAGCGTTAATACCCTCCTAGTGAGAGGTGATTTTTTTCATAATATCCAACCTAAACTTCCCTTGCTGCAACTTTAGACCATTGCTCCTTGTTCTGTCATCTGCTGCCAGATGAGCTCCACCCTCCCTGGCACAGTCTTTTTTTCTACAGACTAAATAGGCCCAGTTCCCTTGTCTTCTCCTGAGAAGTCACGTGCCCCAGCCCCCAAACCATTTTCATTGTCCTCCGCTGAATTCTCTCCAATTTGTCCGCATCCTTTCTGTAGTGGGGGGCCCCAAACTGGACACAGTACTTCAGATGTGGCCTCACCAGTGCTGAACAGAGGAGAATAATCGCTTCCCTTGACCTGCTGGCCACACTCCTACCAGTGCAACCCAGTATGCCGTTAGGCTTCTTGGTGCCAAGGGCACAATGTTGGCTCATATTCAGTTTATTGTCCACTGTAACCCCCGGGTCTTTTTCTGCAGAACTGCTGCCCAGCCAGTCAGCCCCCAGCCTGTGACCATGCATGGGATTGTTTTGTCCTAAGTGCAAGACTTTGCACTAGTCCTTGTTGAACCTCATGAGATTTCTTTTGGCCCAATTCTCCAATTTGTCTAGGTTTCTCTGAATTCTATCACTACCCTCCAGTGTATCTACTGCTCCCCCCAGCTTGGTGTCATCTGTCTACTTGCTGAGGGTGCGCTCTGTGACATCTTCCAGATAGTTAATCAAGATACTGAACAAACCTGGCCCCAGGACTAACCCCTGGGGCACTCCACTTGACACTGGCTGCCGACTAGACATTGGGCCACTGACTATGATAATGGAGCCTGTAAGTTATTTAATAATGAAAAAGTCTCTGCTGTGTATAATAACAACTTTGACTTTAGTCGGAGGCAACCAGCTGCATAAGCATATAATGTTAAAGTGTACGCCACCATTCAGTGCAAACTAAACTCCATGTTCTGTGCAGGTAAGCCCAAGTCCCAAAGCCTCACAAAATGTATAGATAGGCTGCTAGTGGGTTCATGGGAGGAGTCAGTAGTTGTGGCCTATGTGGGTACCAATGGCGTAAGGGAGAGTTCCTGGAAGCTAAATATAGGCTGCTAGTCCGGAGATTAAAGTGCAGGACCTCCACAGTAGGAGGTCTAGTTATAGGTTAAAGCTATAGTTAAAACCTGCCATTCCTTGTAGATTGATCACTTTGGCATAGTGGTTAATATATTAAAACCCTGTTAAACATAAAATGTGGCAGATACACAGTGAACCTTTTATTTATTGATTCTTGAGTACACAATATGATTCTGTTAAATGCTATAATTACAAGTAGCAAACCAGGAAGCAGAATTTACCAAGAAAACATCAAGGTAGCAAAATGACACCATATTTACAACACACCTGGAGTCTTGTTTTAAGAACTGTCCTAAACCGTGTCCTAAACTGTAGATAATAGCGTGGATAAATCAGAAATATCTAGCTTTACAATCAAATAGCATGAGTAGTAACAGGCATCTGAGCAAGGGCAACATTTACAAGTGTTTCTACGTATATCCCTTCTGGCTCTGTCTATGTATCTCTATCTATATCTATAATCCTTGCAATAAAAATATATCTATAATCTTTTCATTCCAGGGATTATTTTAACCTACATGTATGTGTAGTAAATTTGGCTTTGCTTTTGGTGGAGTCCCATTGGTGCTACCCTGATGAGCTCTAAGCTAGCATCCTGGAAGTACTGTAAAATAGACCTATTCTGGTAGAGAGGACTAATGATCTTTCTGCATTTGATCTCGAACACTATGATGAAACTCCATCCAAAATCTTCTGTTAAAACCAGCGATTTGATTGGATAGAGGTTTGCTGACCTAAAGTCAATTCTGTCTACATAGGGCATGAGGAGGTGCCGGAACTAACTAACAGACATGGTGCTGTAGCCAACCCAGTGAGATGACCAGCTTGGGAAGATCAGCCTGCTTTAAGATGACTTAAATCTTGGGTTCAGAAACTTTTAAAACTTTTTTTTTTTTACCTTGAAAAATCTTACTAACTTGAACACACCGCACTTTAAATATAGTCAGTATAAACAAACCAATAACATTCCCCCCTCCCCCTGCTTCATAACAGGCATCATTTACCCAGAGGAGAAAAAAACAAACAATAGCATTCCTTTTCCCATTTTTGGTTTAAACCAAGCTGCAAAGCAGGCCATAATTATCAAAGTTAATAAAAAACTACTTTAAAATGGTTAAAATGCTAGCTCCTCAATATAATCCTGCATACTGGTTTGTGAAGTGGTCCTTTTCTCTGTAGATAGAGGTACCCGAGTTTAAAAGCTGAGTTGCAGTATTTATTTTTAATATTTGATGATACTGTATTAAACATTAAATTGTTATGCAAATGGTCTACTAGTTAATGGAGTGATAAAAAGTTTAAGTCCTTATAGGCTGATCACTTGGGCATAGTGATTAATATATTAAAACCCTATTAAAAATAAAATGTGGCAGATATGCAGTGAACCTTTTATTTATTGATTCTTGAATACACAATATGATTTTTTTTTTTAATGCTATAATTACCAGTAGCAATTCCGGAAGCAGAATTTACCAAGAAAACATCAAGGTAGCAAAGTGATACCATATTGGCATATTACAAAGCACCTGGAGCCTTGTTTTAAGAATTATCCTAAACCTTGTTCGCTGATGAGAAAAACTTGATTTTTTTTCTCTTCCTTGTAAATTATACCTGTTATGAAGGAGGGAAAAATATGAATGTTGTATGGCTTCTTGAAAAGCCCAGCAGATGAGAATCTGTGATGGGTTCTTGCTTTCTGCAGCCATCATTCTCAGGTGAAGATAAAAACTGCATCGCTAATAAACCTTCTCCTTTTTTGGGTACCACAGACAGTTTTCCATAATGTGATCTGAATGTCAGCGTTCAATCAAGTCTAATTACTGCCTTTAAAAGATGTGAGTGTATTGGAGCTAATTTAAGCCCTGCAGAGGAGAGGAAAAGCTTGCATGTACTGTCAAAGGAGCTACAAACTTTTTGGAAGGTTGTCCCTTCAGGATGCTACTGTATTTTTCTCACTAGAAATATAAGCCCCCTCTCCCCGCAGAAGAACCATAAAAATTGTACTCAAGTCCTCCAAATTTTGATATTAACAGGTCTCTAATACTCCTGACTTCTTTATTTGCAGTATTTTTGTAAGCAGTGAAAATAGCAAGTTAGATTTCTTTTCAACAGTTTTAGTTTAACATTTTAGGTTTTTTTAACCCTTTAGAACCTGCCCTTGGTTATTTGGTCTTCCTGTGAAATTTTGTAAGGGCAATAGAAGCACAAGGTCTTTAGAGAATCAAAAATAAAAATGCATTGTAAGGGACCTCAGGGTCCAACATCCTGCTCAAAGCCAGCATTTATTGGCATTTCAGTGTCAGCATTCATTTGCTCTCAGTCTTTTCCCTGCCTTTATCAAAAGTAATTAGATTACATTTGTGCTATTGAGCCATAGTGCTTTCTTGAATTGGCCTCGCTGTCACGCTGGGATATGGGCAGTTTGGTTTAAGGCTACTGGTGAACAGAATTTGGGGACAAACCAGATCAGGAAGTAAAAATATCAATCCAAGAACAGGGTTTAGTAGTGAGCCAAGTCAAAAAGCCAAGAGATCAAGCAAAGATGAGGAACAAGCCAGAAGTGTTGGCAAAGGCAGGTTGAGGCCTGTTGCCCAGATGGGTTTATATGGGGGAAGTGGTGGGTCAACTGACCACTTCAGTCACATGGAGTGGATAGAAGGTTAGGCCTTGCTGGAAGCCAACCCAGATCAGTTGCAACAATCTTGTGTGGGATGGCAGGATGGGATGAGCTACTGTTGACCAGGCTGGGTCCCTAGGTTTATGGCTGTCTCCTGACAAGGAGTTTCATTCTCTTATGGGTGCCACTGTGGAAGCACTACTGTGTAGGAACACAACATGATTCTGTAGGATTCCCCGCCCCCCCCAACTAATGGCAAAATAAAGGAAAAAAATGAAAAAAGATCAGGGTCATTCTTTCTTCCTAGTTTCAGTGCCTACACAAGGGACATCTGTATCCTGTAACGAACCCCGCATGATCACATGTATTATGATTTTTTGATAGGCAGTGTCATTTTGAAGATGCTTTTGATTTTAATAACTAACAGTTTGAATGTGTTAATGATTTAGCTTTTTGTTTATCCTTAAGGCAATCCCTGACTGTTTGTCCCAAGATTCAAGTTATATTGAATTGGTCCCTATTTACTTTACTCAGATTTTCCATACCCTGCTTTAAATAGGTGTTCAAAAAGAAATGAAGACTTCACCAGTATTGTAGATGCCCTTATGAAACTGTAAAAATGAATAGTAATCAAATGCTATTATACTATGACTTTCTGATCCTATAGCCAGTTATTATATGAAGATTTACTTCTGCTTAAGGATGTAATGTGACTGTATCGAATACATAGATGTTAGTGTTTTTGAAACCAAGTTACAGAAATGAATGCACTCCCTCTCTGTCTCCCATTAGAGGTTTTTTTATTGCCTGAAAAATAAAGGATTATAGTCATGCCACAGCCCATCTTTACTGATTTATAATTTGATAGCTAATTAAATGTCCAATCCTCAGAGAGAGATTCCTCAAATTATTCTGGCATGTTTTAACAAACATTCAGTATACTCACTTGAAGGCACATGGCCTGCTTCCAGTCCTATTAATAGTTTCATAGTTGGTAGGGTTGGAAGGGACCTGAGCAGATCATCAAGTCCAACCCCCTGCCATGGCAGGAAAGAGTACTGGGGTCAAATGACCCCAGCAAGGTGATTATCAAGCCTTGTCTTAAAGACCCCCAGGATAGGAGCCAGCACGACTTCGCTTGGAAGTTGGTTCCAGATCCTAGCCGCCCTGACAGTGAAGTAGCACCTCCTGATGTCTAATCTGAATTTCCCTTCTGCCAGCTTGTGACCATTATTTCTAGTCACTTCTGGTAGTGCTCGGGGAAACAGGGACTCCCCCAATGCCTGCTGGTCCCCTCTGACTAGTTTGTAACAGGCCACTAGATCCCCCACTCAGCCTTCTCTTGTGGAGGCTGAACAGGTTCAGGTCCTGTAGCCTCTCCTTGTAGGGCCTGCCCTGCTGCCCCCAGATAATGCAAGTGGCCCTCCTCTGGACCCTCTCCATGTTGTCCACATCCCTCTGGAAGTGCGGCGCCCAGAACTGGACGCAGTACTCCAGCTGCGGCCTGACCAGTGCTGCATAGAGGGGGAGGATCACCTCCTTGGACCTGCTTGAGATGCATCTGTGGATGCATGACAAGGTATGGTTGGCCTTCCTGACTGCATCCCCACACTGTCAGCCCATGTTCATCTTGGTATCAATGATGACTCCAAGGTCCTTTTCTGCCTCTGCACTGACGAGAAGGGAGTTCCCCAGCCTGTAGGTATGGTGCTGGTTCTTCCTCCCCAGGTGCATCACCTTGCATTTGTCAGTGCTGAATCCCTTCCTATTCTCATCTGCCCACCCCTGTAACCTGTCTAGGTCCGATTGCAGCCTATTCCTCCCGTCTAGCATGCCCACATCCCCCCACATCTCAGTGTCATCAGCAAATTTGAACAGGGTGCTTTTTACCCCCTTGTCCAAGTTGCTGATGAGGATGTTGAACAGCACGGGCCTAAGGACTGAGCTCTGTGGAACCCCACTGCCCACGTCCCTCCAGGTCGAAAATGACCCATCCACCACCACTCTCTGAGGCCCTCCAGCCAGTTGGTGACTCATTTGACTGTGTGGGTGTCGACACCACAGCCCCCCAGTTTCTTAATGAGAGTGGGGTGAGAGACAGTGTCGAAGGCCTTCTGAAAGTCCAGTAAGACTATGTCCTCTACTACCCCTGCATCTAAGGATTTGGTGACCTGATCGTAGAAGGCCACCAGGTTGGTCTGACAGGACCTGCCTGTAATAAACCTGTGTTGGTTGCCCCTAAGCATAATCTCCCCTGCTGGCCCCTTGTGGACATGTGCCAGAATAATTCTCTCAAAAAGCTTGCCCGGGATCGAGGTAAGACTAACTGGCCTATAGTTCCCCGGGTCCTCCTTCCTCCGCTTTTTGAAGATGGGAACCACATTGTCCCTCTTCCAGTCCTCTGGCACCACACCAGAGCACCACGAGTGCTCATAAAGCCGTGCCAGGGGTCCTGCAATGAACTCGGCTAATTCCCTCAGCACTCTGGGGTGGAGATCATCTAGACCAGCTGATTTAAATATATCCAGTCCCTCCAGAAGTTCCCTGACTAGATCCTCACTGACCCTTGGCCTAGGTGCGCCTCCCTTGGGGCCTGAGGGGGGCCTGGTGGGGGAGCTGATCTGGTTCCTGCTCAGGAAAATGGAGGCAAAGAAGTTGTTAAATAGGTTAGCTTTGTCATCTGATGTGACAACCAAATTTCCTAGCGTGTCCTGCAGGGTTCCCTATGTTACCTGGTATTTTCTTTTTGCCCCCTATGTATTTAAAAAAGGACTTCTTGTTGTCCTTGATCCAGGAAGCTAGTCCCAGTCCCATCTCCGCCTTGGCCTTCCTGACTGCCCCCCTGCATCCCTGAGCAACTGCAGTATAATCCTCCCTGGTGACGGCCCCTCCCTTCCATTGGGTGTGCACCTCCCTTTTAGCTAGGAGACATTCACATTTTGTGCCCTCCTGCTCCCTTTGATCTGTGGTGGCATTACCTTCCTTTGGGCTTGGAGGATTGTCTCTAGTAAGATAGGGTTAAAAAAAAAAAAAAGATGATAGGGAAGAGTTGAAATGTTATAACACTACTGATGTTTTACCATGTTTCTGGTAGGATGGAGGGGAATAATGCTGGATCCACTTATGAAAAATTAATTTAATCTGTTCTTTCTGTATTTGTGTAACCTTTCTGCTAGGTAGCAGATGGTAGCAACAAGGGCCAAGTTTACCTTAGGGGTTTTGCACAAATCAGTTATCTTGGCTCAAGCCCCCACCCAGAAACCAGAGGAAATAATTCCTGCCTGGGTGTTCTAGTATGAACAGATTTCCCGATTTCCAAGCAATATCAAAGTATAGCAGGGCTAATTAAGGTGGGGATAGCAAGATGGGATGACCAACATAACCCCTTAATAACCAGTAGCCTACCACAACCCACTGTTAAGAGTTCAGCACCGTCAATAAGTTTGGAGTTCTTGCTTAGTCCCACTCAGGGTGAACAGTGTAGTCAGTAGAGCTGGTGTAGCTCTTAGCCCAAGGTTTCCCTTGCCTTGCCACTGCTGGAGTTGGTGCTTGGGGACAGTGCTCCTCACCACTGCTGGGGGCTGGAGGGCCTCATTGCTGGGGGGTTGTAGTGGGAGCACTTACTTCTCCCTGCTGCTGGAGGATGCTGCTCCTCTTCTGGCTGCAGAGGCAGTCTAGCTATTTTGGATGCAATCTCAGGTCTTCAGAATCTAGCAAGTACAGGCTTCTGCCTGTTGGTACCCTCAGGATTTCAGCTCATTAGGACGTAGTCATAACAAGCTCAGATCTAACACACTCAAGGGATTTGTATATCACCAGCTCTCATCCCTTTATGGCTGAATGGTGAGATGCAACACCAACCCCCATGCTTTTCTTTTTTGCAAAAAAAGAAAAACACACACACACCCCCTCCTACCCATCTGTTTTGTGACCGCTGTGGTTTTCTTGACAGTCCAAAACACACCTTTACTGTTACAACATTCTAATTCCTGTTATAAACCGCATCATGCACTCGTGTTCCTGCACACACGTGCGCCTGTCCCTGCCAACTTTAATCGTTACAGTTTTGCAAAGGACCACCTCAGTACTCTCCCCCTTCCCAACTCCCCCGCCTGTTTCCCCAGTCCTTGCACTCATCATTGTATTTGTTGTAGTGTCCATTGCCATCATGGTTGCTTTCTTTGAGGGACCTGCCTCTGAAAAGCCTATGCCACTACTCTCTCTTCTATATGTTGTCCACCATCTCTTCCCCATCATCTACTGTCTCTTTTTTTTTTGCCCTGTCTTCCTAGAGGGCTCCAATCTGGAGCCTCTTCTTTCCTTTGTGATTCCTGAGCTGGGGGTCCCTTCTCCTTAGACTCCCACACAAGTAATGATGAACACTGACCCTTCAGCTATATTTACTCATGTTTCTCTTACAGTATCAGTTCCCTTATGAACTTTATGATTTTAGAAGGTAGTGCCATTGCACACAAACCTGACTTCACCGGCCTCTTATAATTAAAATGTTCAGAGAAGTTAAAGTTATCACAGTGAAAACAAGTACAAAATAGTGTGTTTCACTCCCTTCCCCATGCATACCAATAGAACTGTTGGATAAGAGAGACGGTCTGGTAATCTGACCTTGCATATTAATGCAAATAAATACCACCGAGAGGTTGCAACATCAGTACAGTAGTATCAGGGTTACATTTATAAAGCATAATCATACTTGCTACAAGATTCAAAGCTCTCGTCTTCCTCTCCCCCTGCCCCACCCCGGTGGTATTTTTTTTATTTGTCAGGCTAGTAAAAGACCTTTGTTCCTTAGTATTTTTAAGATTTTGAGAAGAGTAGGCAAAAAGATTTTGTGTCTGGGCTAGTCAATTTTCATGATGACTTGGCAAAACTGGCTTATTGCAGGGATAATTTTGTAGTACGTTAGATTTATGTCAACGTTTTTTAAAATCCTATTATAACGTGGTTGGAAAAATATACTCCATCCTGAAATTTTGTATGCAGAATATTCACCTAAAAGAGAGACTGCTTTCCTGTAAACTTTGGATTAAAAGAAGTCTGCGTGTTTTTCATATTCTATGAATGAATGGGGTTTTTAGAGCTTTAGTGTATTGAAACAAACACATTATGGATACAGGAAAGGTGGACTCCCTATTTGAAAGTTGTAGGAGTAGTTCATCCTGAAAAGGAAATGTGAATCAGAATTTGTTGCCCTATTAATATATTAAGCTGTGGGATAAGTCAATTCTGTGGTATGCTTCTTGCTTCTGTGATTTTGGACAGATTAGGAGACTTTCGTTTGCTACCCTATTTAAGGTGCTAAATAAAATCCTGGATCCTGGGGAACATGCTAAAGTTTGGTATGAGCATTTTCTGTTAATGCTATTACGGACTTAGTATTCTAACAGCAGTAGTAATTTGCATGTTGTTGCCGTCGTCTGTATACCTGTTAAGAGAATGCAGGTTTTGGGGATGCTGCATAAAACCATTTAGTGCTTGTTAGTTAATGCCTTACTGGTAATTTTTTTTTCAAATTGCCAGAAAACATGTTTTCATCCTGATAAATTTGTACATATTCTAAGATTTTTTTTTTAGCAGAAAAAATGGGGGGAGAGCATTTACAACATCCTCAACATAATATTGAAGAAAGTTATCTAGTTGACATGAATAGGGTTTTCCTTTGTGTTTCTTTTAATAGAGTCTGTGTGGAGCTGGTATTTCATCAACCTGGAGCATACTTCATAACTTAATATCACAAACCCTGTGTCAAGGTCCCAGATCTTGCCTTTAGCATATCTGTGCTTTTCCATCCTGTGATTCATCAGTGGGGCTTCAATCTCTGGAATATAGTTCATAATGGAACTTCCTTTTTGAGGTCCTAAGTGAGAACATAGGGTTTCTTTGGGGGGCGAGGGAAGGAGAACAGTATTCAGAGTCTTACTAATTGCCATCATATCTGAGATGGTTGATATATCATGTTCTTTTTTCACATTCTACCATATCACATCCTCTGTGCTCTTTTTTTCTCTCCCATGAGGGTGATTTTGTTTGTTTTGTTTGCTTGTTTTCTTCTGCCTTTGGATTCATTCTTGAGGATGTTAACATTTAATTCCATCTCAATAAACTGTTTCTCCTACTTTCTTCTTCCTTGATGTCTTCCTGGGACCAAAATTGCACTTTTGATATATAAATTTATCTAGATATTTAACTTTCACTGTTCCCTTATGGTTAAAAAGTAAAACAGTGCCTTAGCTGCCTCACAGTTTGCAAGAAATGCAAAGTTGATATGAAAACAACCATATCCCCATGGTCAGATTGCTTTTATTATGAAGTCTGACGAAGGTGACCTTGCCTCAAAATGGTCCAGGTGTCATTTTTCGTAAGAATATTTGCTTCAGCAGTGAGGTCTTGTGTGTGTAAATCATCGGATTGTTTGCCCCTTTGATATTAATAAGGGATTATCAGTTGAACTTCACTATATTTCTAAATATCTCCTTTGGATACCAGATCCTTTATATAATAATGTGAAGAGTTCATCTTCCCTAGTTTTCTTTGCTACATCTACAAAATGGTCTCGATCTTTGCTCTTAGGATGGCAGGAATAGCCTGGGACAAATTGAGTTATTAGTAAATCATTTTCCTTAAGGGTTTCAGCTAGCAAGCGTTACTCCTTCTAGTAGCATTTACTGGAAGTCAGTGAGGGCACCTAATATCAATAATGTCAAAATTATACAGTAACTACTAGGTGCCCAATTTTGGTGCATCTCCCTTTTATATATGGAACATAATTTGTGCCTCAGGATATCTTTCTTTGTCATCCAGGATTTGTGAACTTTATGCCTATGTTGTTGCAGTCTTCTTTCAGAAGACTTCCGGTTGTATGTTTGTTTTTCCAGAGAACACGCATTAACTGTAAAATACAGGTTTGTATATGGTCATACTCATTTAAAAATATTTACAGTATTAAGGAATTGGAACTCGTGGCAGAGGTGATAGCTTTTATCAACTAGACGTTTTCATTCATTTTGTGCAAATTAGGCTTAGCTAAAAGTTGGAAAGAACTATTCCAACTAGGAGATTTTTACAACACCTTCAGCTGTCCTGTGAAATACAAATTTTCATTTCCACCTAGGAGAAATTTTGCAATCCTTGCATTCTCCTGTGCCTGAAGAAGGGTGTGTGCGCCTCAAAGCTTGCAAATGTCTAGTTGATCTAATAAAAGAGATCACCTCTGCGACAAGTTCTGATTCCTTTTGCCTGTAAAGCAATATGGCTACAACCTGTATACCCTTTACAATATTAAGACACTATTTTTTTGGCAAGAATTAGATGCAAAATAAAACCAGGAGAAAATTTACCTATTCAGACAGCCAATCAGCAAAATTTTCTGCTTGCTAAGTAAGATGAGCTATCCCCTTTTGTTGAATGGCATAGCTTCTGTGTGCTTTGATATGGAGAAGTAAAAATGTGGTGATTAGTCAAAATGTTTGATACAATAGAGTTGATTTTAGTAGAACAGTTCAGTTATGTCTGAGATTTTCAATAAAATCATGACTTATAATTTGCATTTGAAGTGTACAGATTTGTGTTGATAGTCTATATGACACTTCAGCGTATTGGTCTCTCAAAACTAGCCTTCATGTTTTACTGTGACTAACAGCCTTGGACATTATAATAGCAGATGCATTCAACTTGAGTGACATACCTTTTCCTTCCCAATAGAAGTTTTGAAGGATTGATATGGAGTCTTCTGTATGTTTGTCTTATTTCCTGGTTAGACTTAAAGACCATAGAAGCCTTAGCTCCATTTAATACTCAGTCTTCCTTTTTGTTTGATCCACTTGTATATAAATTTCAGCTTAGTGACTTCTGTTTTATTTAGTGGCTCACAGATGGTAAATATGATGGGATAATAATTTGTACCTATAACATTACACTTACTGTGAAGTTCTGTTTAACTACTGAACGCACCAAATAGACTATAAAATCTCCAAATTCATCTGACTTGCAAACTCTAAAACTGAACAGACTAAAACCAGTTTGAAAGAATAACTGGGGAAAACCAAGCTTGACCCTGAGAATTGGGGAAACCAGAATGTTCCTACTTATAAGAACTGTTTTAAGCTATACGGTGCGGCCCTAATTCACTTGGTAACAGGTACAAAGTCTGTTTTTTCACCTGTTCAGCAATGCTGCCACCAACTCAAGTTTAAAAGCCAAAATGCAAGATCTCTGTTAGTGGATCCTAACATGTTTGTGCGTGTCAGTAACAAGCTCAGAAAGTTGGGGGGGAAGCCAAAGGAGTAGTTTGAGGTGGGAGAGGAGAGTAATATAATCATTTTTAAAATTCTGAATCCTTAATGCCTGACAGTTTTTTCCCAGCACACCTCAGCAGTTCCTAATATGATTTGTAAACCGATTGTTTATGCAACTGTTCTGGAAACCAACCTTCTTCCAGAGGAAGTTCTCAGCAGAGTTGTATAAAATGATTCTCAGAAGGAAAACAAATCCGTGTTCACAAGGATTGATCTGCTCAGGTCCCTTCTGACCCTAGAAACTATGAAACTATGAAAAATAATGCTGGGAATCTTGTAGCTTTTCATACAAGGCTTTAGTTAGGTTGTGTCTGGACCTAGCTTGATTAGAGGCCCTAGTGATGTGACAGAGGCCACGTCTCCTTTGGTTTAGAACAAACGTCTATACATTTATTTATTTATTTGTGTCTGTACTTCCTTTTTACAAAGAGCAGTTGTCTTAAATTGCAGCAGGTGAAGTTTAGGTTGGATATTAGGAATAACTTTCTCATGAGAAGGGTAGTAAAATACTGGAATAGATTACCCAGAGAAGTGGTGGGATCCACTTCTTTGGTAGTTTTCAAGACATGGCTAGACAAAGCCTTGGCTGGGATGATCTAGTTGAGGATGGTCCTGCTTTTAGCGGGGGGTTGGAATAGGTGACTTCCTGAGGTCTCTTGTAACCCTAATTTTCTATAATTCTGTGTCTGGAGTCTTGCCTTTTCATGTATATGATCGAAGTGTGGAATATGAATACTGCATGCAAAGAGAACAGATTACTTGTTTGTCTTTCTTCTTTAAATCTGGATGAGATAACTCAACAACAAAGCAATTTGGTCCTACTGGGCCTCTCTGCTAGGAGCATTGAACTACGGGTTTATTAAGCAAAAATTCTTAAGTGAGCAATTACAACTAAGAATTATTATGACATTAATAAAGGGTTATTTAAAATACTCATTTTTGACTGTATAACTTGCATGTTTTGTAGATTTGAATTCTGATATCTGTAGGAAAATGATTAGGCAGGGCAGTGTTAACTGTTATATTAAAACAACTCTCTACAATAAGCTTCCCCTCATTTATTAAACTTTTTACTGTTCGAAGCCTGCATAAATAATATATGCATTTGGCTGACTGACTTGGTGGGTTATAATTAAGATGTAAAATTCATGGTTTGCTAATGATCCACAGAACATTTATGTTCAAATTGCAAAAAGATAATTTAAGTTGTTAGAACTTACATATGATTATTGAAGAATGAAAGCCAGAGATTGAAGTTTATTCTTTGAACTTCTTTGAACAGTCCTGGGCTGTGCAAGGTCTTCTGGGAAACAGGCAGGCTACCAGTATATAACCAACTTCCTTTGTGCTGGCTTGGAAAGAATTGTGGAAAGGGTGCTGATTTAGTTAAAGAGTTTGCAAGCAAATCAACTATTTTTCTTTTTCTTTCTGTTCTATTTTACTTTGTAAAGATTCTGGACAAACTGAAATAACATTGCAACCAAGGAGTGTGTATAGGCTTTGGACTATATGGGTGTGACATTTTGTTTTATGTTACCAGCCTAAGTGATTAAACCATGCTTGTGCTTCACTTGAAGAAGGGTTTCCAAATACAGTTACTTAAGTGGAAGATGTATTTTGAGTGAGGACAGTATAGGAAGCAGAAAAACCCAGTCCAAATAGATGATAGACCATAAAGCTCTAAATGGAGAAGTTCTCATTAGATGAGAAACCAATGAACTTGTGATGATTTATTCCTGTAAAAAGACTTTAAAAGTGATCTGACTGAAGTTTCTACAATAGCTAAGAGTTGTTAAAAATTTAAACCTGGGCATCTTTTTTAAAGTTAATGGATGAACCAGAGGTGGATGTTTGAATTTAAAAAAGAATGCATAAAAGAAGAATTAGAGGGGAATGGTAAGGTAAATATAAGCCTCTAAGCAAAAAATATAAAGCCTATTTAAAGGGAACAAGTAAAGGGTTTAGAAACTTTTTTGTGCTTGAATGGAATCAACCTGTGTGTTTAGGGACATACATTATATATAAACCAGTATAAGTGATCAGAAGCTAGTTCAAATCTGCAACACAACAGAAGTCCACATAAACCACTCTCAAAATGGCTGAAACCAGTTTAAAATAAACCTGGATAGATGTAGTATCAGACTTAACTGATTTAGGTTAAATTGGTTTATTGAACTTTTGTTCTAGATCCCTTCCAGTTTCAAGTTAATTCACAGTCCCCCAGCATCCTAGGACTGCTTCCCCCACAAACTCCCCCTCTCAGGGTGGGCCAACTAGCATTGGCCCAAGCTGCTGCAGCTGAGCTGGGAGGCATGCTCTGGCATTCCCCTCTTGTCCCTCCCTGCCCCCCACCCCCACCCCGGCTTCAGGCCTGTGCAACCTCAGGCATGTAGCTGCATTTACAGAATCAAAAGTGAACGTCTGTTCACTTGCTTATCGGTTCAGTCTATGCTGGTTAGCCTAAACTGTGAAGATTGAATATGTTCTGCCTCTGGCTTTTTGACCGTCTGTACTTAGCCTTGATGTTCAAAAGGATATTTCTGTGGACCACACTATTTGCCTTGTTGTTTCTCTTAGAGATGACAGGTTTGTAAACCCAATTCTAAACCCAATTGTCTGGTTGTTTTTTCATGACAGCAGAGTTTTGGAAAATTTGGCGGGAGAACAGGTTGCATAAAATAGAAGAATTGGGACATGCTGCTCACATGGACAACTGCTGCCATTCATGGTTTTTGATTCCATGCATTTCTTCTTTGTCAAGACCGTTGTGTGTGTTAAGAAAATGGTGTATATGCACATTTGAATATCATTCTCCATTTTTTAGATTGTATTAGTGATCTGAAAGTATTTCATCAGATTTTTCCATAATATAAACTATAAATATATTATAAATTGCACAAAATTAATAAAAATATCATCATAGCACCTCTAGGTAGAATACCATTTGGTATTTCCGAGCAAAAACCAAAATTTGTAATAACCTACATTTATTGTATGAGTCACGTCTAAAAATAAAGACCATATGTCTTGCAAAATATCATTTCTCTTGAAAAGATAGTTTCTCAAGACTGTCTAACTCCTTTTTGGCTACTGTACCAATTAGTTAAGTTTATTGGGACTAGGCACATAATCATCATTTTGGCTATAGATGTGGCCATTTTAAGGCACGCTGCTTAAAATGCTGTCTCTTGATCTTGTTAAATTTATTTAATGAATATTATTACACCTTTAACTCAACTGTATTGCATTTTCTTTGGCTTATTCCAAAAATATTCTTGTAACTAACATGAAGTTTTACTAGAGTGTAAAGTACTATTTTTCCTTATGCTTCTAAATATCTGGAGAAAAGGATAAGGATGTTCACTAGGAGCCAACATTGACTTGTAAAGAACAAATCATATCAAACCAACTTTTTTTTTTGACAGGGTAAGGCGTGCAGTGGATACCATGTACCTGGATTCTAATAAGGCTTTAGGCACGGTCCCAATACCATTCTCATAAATAAGATGGAAAAAAATGTGGGCCAGATGTATCCACCTAATGGATTGAATTGGTAGAATTACTGCAGGCAAAGAGTAACTGGCAGAAGGTCTTAAATGTTTGGTTCCACAGGGGTCTGTTCTAGGGCTGCTGCTGTTTAGCATTTTTATTAATGACTTGGATGCAAGGATGGAGAACACATTGATCAGATTTGCATATAGAAGGACAAGATTAAAATCCAAAGGGATCTGGACAAATTGGAGAGCCAGGCAACAAACAACCACTTGAAATTCAGCAGAGACAGATGTAAGGTGCTACAAATCCACAAATCCAGAATGGAGGATAACTGACTTGGCAGTAGCACTGCTGAGAAAGATGTGGGGGTTAGGCTGGATCACAGACTCGACATGAGTCAGAAGTGTGATGCTGTCACAGAAAAGCAAATGCTATTTTGGGCTGCAGTAACAGCAGCATTGGATGTAAGACCTGGGAAATGACAGTACAACTCTGCTTGGTGCTGGTTAGGCCTCAGCTAGAGTATTTTGTTCATTTTGGAACGTCACATTATGAGGACACAGAGGAAATATTGCGGCATTAATTGCCTCTTGACCACTTGGCACGGGGTGGGGGGGTTGGGAGCAGCAAAAAGAGCAAGATTAAAGGCACCGCTGTACTGCAAACTTTCAGTGTGATTTACAAAGGTCCCTATTTATGATTATACAGTTTTACTTTAAAAATATTAACCCTGAATTTTCCAAATAGGTAGGCCCTTTGTGTATATACCTAGACTAGTTTGAGAATAGTGTAGGAAATGAGCTATCTAGCAACCTCTGCCTGGGTTATTTTTCTGGATCTGTCACTGATTTCAAAGAATCATAGAAAATTAGGGTTGGCAGGGACCTCGGGAGGTCATCTAGTCAAACCCCCTGCTCAAACAGGATCATCTGTAACTAGATCATTCCAGGCAGGGCTTTGTCAAGTCAGGCCTTAAAAACCTCCAAAGATGGAGATTCCACCACCTCTGTAGGTAATCTGTTCCAGTGCTTCTCCACTCTCCTAGTGAGAGAGTTTTTCCTAATATCCAACCTAAACCTCCCTTGCTGCAACTTGAGAGCGTTGTTCTTTGTTCTGTCATCTGCCACCGCTGAGAACAGTCTAGCTCCAGCCTCTATGGAACCAACCTTCACATAGTTAAAGTGTGCTATCAGATCCCTCTCAGTCTTCTCTTCTGCAGACTAAATAAACCCAATTCCCTCAGCCTCTCCTCAGAGGTCATGTGCCCCAGCCCCCAAACCATTTTCGTTGCCCTCCGCTAGATTTTCTCCAACTTATCCACATCCTTTCTATAGTGGGGGGCCCAAAACTGGACACGGTACCTCCAGATGTGGCCTTACCAGTACTGGATAGAGCAGAATGATTACTTCTTTCAGTCTGGTGGTGGTGCTCTTACTAAGTCAGCCCAGTATGCGGTTAGTCTTGGCAACAAGGGCACACTGCTGAATCATCCATTTTATTCTCACTGTAATCCCCAGGTCTTTTTCTGCGAAGCCGTTGCTTAGCCAGTCAGCCCCTAGGCTATAGCGATGCATGGGATTCTTCCATCCTAAGTGCAGGACTTTGTACTTGTGCTTACTGAATTTCTTGAGATTTCTTTTCGCCTAGTCCTCCAATTTGTCTAGATCCCTCTGAATCCTAACCCTACCCTCCAGCATATCTTCTACACCCCCCATCTTGGTGTCATCCACGAACTTGCTGAAGGTGCACTCTATGCCATTTTCCAGATCGTTAATGAAGATTTCATAGATTTCATAGACGTCAGGGCTGGAAGGGACCTCGGGAGATCATCGAGTCCAGCCCCCTGCCCAAAGGGCAGGAAGTCAGCTGGGGTTATAGGATCCCAGCAAGATAAGCATCAAATTTACTCTTGAAGGTGTTCAGTGTAGGTGCTTGAACCACCTCTGATGGCAAACTGTTCCAGACCTTGGGGGCTCGGACAGTAAAGAAATTCTTCCTTATATCTAGCCTGAAATGGTCTTGCAGGAGTTTATGACCGTTCGACCTCGTCATCCCTTGGGGCGCTCTGGTGAACAGATGTTCCCCCAGATCCTGGTGGTCACCCCTGAGAAACTTATAGGTGGCCATCAGATCACCCCTGAGCCTGCGCTTTTCCAGGCTAAGGAGTCCCATGTCTCTCAGCCTATCATCGTAAGATCTGTTTTCCTGACCTCTGATCATGCGCGTGGCTCTCCTCTGGATTCTCTCAAGCTTCTGCACTTCCTTTTTGAATTGTGGAGCCCAAAACTGGACGCAGTACTCCAGCTGCGGCCTCACCAAGGCCGAGTACAAGGGGAGAATGACATCCCGGGATTTGCTCGAGAAGCATCTATAGATGCACTCCAGCGTTTTGGTCGCTTTACTAGCCGCAGCATCGCATTGCAGGCTCATGTTCATCTTGTGGTCAATGATGACCCCCAAGTCTCTTTCTTCTGTAGTGCTATCCAACATAGCACTGCTGAGCCTATAAGGGTGCTGCAGGTTTTTCCTCCCAAGGTGGAGAACCTTGCATTTTTCGGTGTTAAACACCATCAGGTTCTCGTCTGCCCATTTGCTGAGCTTGTCCAGGTCAGCCTGGATCACCCGCCTATCTTCTGGCGTGGATGCTTTGCCCCAAAGTTTGGTGTCATCGGCGAACTTGGCCAGATATTGATATTGAACAGAACTGGTGTTTAGAAATAGATTCTTTGAGGATCTGCTCCATAATTTTTCCAGGGACTGAGGTAAGGCTGACTGGTATGTAGTTTGGATACTCTTTCTCTTTCTTAAAGATGGGCATTATATTTGCCCTTTTTCAATCTTCCAGGACCTCTCCCAATTGCCATGCGTTTTCAAAAGATGATGGCCAGCGGCCCTGTAATCACATCAGCTAACCCCTCTGCACCCTTGGATGTATTTGCATCTGGCCCCATGGACTTGTGCACATTCAGCTTTTCTAAATAGTCCCTAACCTGTTCTTTCACCACTGAGGGCTGCCTGCTGTCTCCCCAGACTGTGCTGATTGGTGCGGTAATCTGGGAGCTGACCTTGCCTGTGAAGATAGAGGTAAAAAAAGGCATTGAACACTTTAGCCTTTTCCTCATCATCTGTCACTGGGTTACCTCCTCCATTCATTAAGGTACCCATACTTTTCCTGACCTTCATCTTGTTGCTGACATACTTGTAGAAACCCTTCTTGTTACCCTTCATGTCCCTTGCTAGCTACAATTCCAATTGCGCTTTGGCTTTCCTGACTTCATCTCTGCATGCCTAAGCAATATTCTTATACTCCTCCCAAGTTGTTTGTCCAGGCTTCCACTTCTTGTAAGATTTCTTTTTGTGTTTAAGCTCACCGAAGAGTTCTCTGCTAAGCCAAGCTGGTCACTTGCCAGATTTGCTATTCTTGTACATCAAGACAGTTTGTTCCTGCACCCTCAGTAAGGTTTCTTTAAAATACAGCCAGCTCTCCTGGACTCTTTTCCCCTTAGACTAGCCTCCCAGGGGATCTATCAGTTACCTGAGGGAGTCAAAGTCTGTTTTTCTGAAGTCCAGGGTCCATGCTCTGCTGCTCTCCTTTCCTCCTGTTGTCAGGATCCTGAACTTGAACATCTTGTGATGACTGCTGCCCAAATTGCCATCCACTTCTTCTATATCCCCCACCAATTCTTCCCTGTTTGTGAGCAGTAGGTCAAGAAGAGCATGGCCCCTAACTGGTATCACCAACATTTGCACCAGGACATTGTCTCCAAAAACTTGCCTGCGCACTACTGCATTGCCCTCCCAGACATCAGGGCGATTGAAGTCCCCCATGAGAAACCAGGGCTTGTGATCTGGAAACTTCTACTAGTTCGCTACATTTGTCAGATTTCCTTGGTCAGTTTGGACAATTTGTGTATGTACCTTGGTGGGAAAATGAGGACCAAATATAATCGCAGTGATGGAATGGATTTGTTTAGCTCATTGAAGGAAAGGGAAATGTCCTCTTTCTCTTCAGTGCCTGTCTAAAGAAACAGGATGTTCTCCTTGTTGAAGAATTTAAGAAGCTGTCTACTCAATACACATAACATTTTCGTCTCTCTTGCATTACTCCCTTGTGAAAATAAGTTTTTCTGTAGTCTGATAACGTTGGTTACTGGCATGTCATCCAAATATTTCCAAGAAGAGAATAGAAAATACTTGTTTTTAAATTCTCTTGTCCCACTTCTTTTAATCCATTGCTTAATTCAAGCAGAGTGTTCAAGGGTCTGGTGTTTTGTTGATATATGTAGCGCTTCATGGCCTTTTGCTCCTACTAATTGAGAACATACATAAAACTGATAATTAAATTGGTTCAAGCCACTACTGCAGATGCATTTATGAAGGTGCTGTAACTTCTTAAATATAATCAAAGCGGCACAAAACTGAATTTACTGAGAGCTGATTTGCTCTAATTTAATGCTGAATAATTTGCCTATTTCTGAATATGTATCTACATCTTAAAGAAATGGCTCCACAAGTCAGATGTTGAGAAATATAGTGTGGGTAAATCTTTACCTATACCCTCACTCTGGTGTTACCTAGCCTTCCCTTCAGGTAAGCTGGTCATGCTATTGCTTGGGAGTAAATGGAAGGGTAAATTACTCTGTGGCAATATATTATCATGTGTCTACCTCCTAAACCATTTGTATGCTGTATGCTGATTTCCCTCCCCTCCATTCCCCAATTTCTCTCTCCTTTGGGTGCCCAGAAAGAGAGGCAATTTTACAAGGAAAGAATAGACAGATTTCTTTTCTAGGAAAGGATCACCATTTATTGTGCTAGTAGGTGACTAGGTAACTTTCACTTACATATCTCATGCCATTCATAAAGTCCCCATCTGAGACCTTTCCTGATATTCGTTACTAGAAGTATTTCGCTCCATGTGTAAGCAGAAGAGCTCACATTTAAAATTATTTATGTTTATGCGTGCAGAGTGGCAGGGGCACAGCTTTCATTTAGTTTTGAAAACTTTAAGGCTTCCAGTAATTCTTTTTCTCAGGGTCTAAGCTCCATAACCTAATTCAAGACTAATAAAAACTCTTGCGTGCATATATATATAAATAAACTAATGGGGATTGGAAGCATGCAAGAGTTTTTATTAGTCTTGAACTAGATATCTATATCTATAGATATCTATATGTATCTTATTATTTGGTTCTTCCAATTGCAATCTGTCAGAAGGCAGGCCAAATCCAGGTAGGATTAAGAATGTGGGGCAGAGACCTTGAATTGGATTGGATTTAGGGATAAAGCCAATACAAGGAACTACTATAGTGTGTCAGCACAACTGTGTTTCTGGCCACCTATGTTGCAATGCAAATCAGCTAGTTTTAGTACTCGGCGGACTTTTCAGGGTGTGTTCATTCCTAGGTATGAGTTGCAATACTTAAGCTTCAGAAGAACTGACTCAAGTGTGGCCAGATCTGTTGGATGCCTTTCAACAGTTGCATATAGCTTTTAAATAATATGGAGAGGGCTTAACCATTGCAGGAGAAAAGTCTGTAGGTGAATGAACAAATATCCATAAAACTCCTCTGGGTTGTCTGAAAAGATGGACTGGAACCATTTCAGGAAGTTTCCATTCATTCCTGGAATTTCTTTGGTGAAAAGGGGCGGACAGCAGAGTTTGGCCGAGTAATACTGAGTGTTGTGCAATGAGTGAGATACAATAACAAGAATGGCAGAGTGGCTTAAATGTCTTGCTATGGCTCTGAAGGCATGGGTTCAACCTGCTGAAGGCAGGTGAGCCTTTGATTTGACTTTCAATAATCCATAATCCATTCACTTCCATAATCTATTCACAGAAGATGGCCATCCACCAGAGCAACAAGTGCTGCCTCTGTACTGTTTGTAGCCTAAAATCTAATGGAAAAGAAACTGGATTTTACAAGATGGTGGCATAGCTTTATTTTTAGTTTTGGTAGCTGCTTTGTTAGCTTGCTTTAAAAGCAAAGTAACTTACTGAGTACTAGCCTTTTAAGTGCTAGTCAGATTTTTGATTGTTTTCAAAGTACAAGATTTTCCATATGAAAAGATAATGACCATGCTTTTCCGAAGAGTTCTCTGCTCTCTTTGACTATTAAAGGAAGACGAGACAGAATTCTGAGTAGTGGCCTAGATTTGTCTTAACTTCAGTCACTTAATTTTTTTCCAAGTGGAACAAATTCTTGGGAGGAGGAGGAGGTTGTCTTCTGTTCTTGGTGTCCCACTGGGCCTTCCTATATTCAGATTCTGTACTGCTGTTGCAAATGCAACTCTGTTTCCACTTCCACGCTGCTGCCCTATTTGCTAGCAAAAAGGGGAGATCCGAGAAACTTGAATGTGACTCTTCTGCTAGATGCAAAGGATAATGCTAACCTTACATCTCGGCCTTTTGGTTAAGACCAGTGTACACGTGGGAGGTTGAGTTGAGAGGAGGAGTAATATGATTTCTCCCAAGGATATTTAATATTTTCCCCATTTTGAGGTGGGGGAAAAGCTAGCTAAGCATGCATAGGAAAGGATAAAGATGGTGACCCCAGTGTTCTTGGAAGAGGAGTATCAGCTGGTAGGAAAGTAGTATCCATTCCCTGCTGTTTTGGTTTAGTGGATAAAGGGATAGCCTTACCATCATAACATTCTGGATGTCACAAAGGTAGTGTAACAGAGAGCCAGTTACTTTAAGGGACAAATCACTCTTTTGTACTCAGGTGGGTGAAGGCAGCTGAATCTGGACTAGCTGTAAGGGAGCAGGTAGGCAGGGCTAGCTGCCTAGTAGTAGGGCATAAGGCAGTACCCTGGGTTAGGCAACGAGGACATTATTGCACCATGGCCAAAGAAACAGCAGTAGACTGGCTGCTCTAGAGGCTGTGAGGGAACAACTGCAGCTTGGCCAGGGAAGCAGCAGTAGGCTGCTCTGGTCAGGAAAACACCTGCCAGAAAGGGAGGAGCCCAGGGGTATAAGCCTGGTTCCCTGAGGCAGAGGGGCAGTGCAGCCCTGACCTCTGCAGAGAGAAGAACTTCTGACAGACCAGAAGTGCCAGAGATGGTGGCATTTATTCCTGAGAAGGGGAAACGGGTTGAAGAAACGGTACCCTAAGGAGCGACAGATGAAGCCACAGCCAGAAGGAGAAGCCATCCTCAGTTGTGAGTGTAACAAAAGTGACTTTGAAAAGATGAGGGGGTACGAGGGGTGGCAATAGGCACAGTGGAAGGGGAGAACAGGAGATCACAAAGACACCATAGTCGGAGTTGCAGAGATGGCAAAGGAAAAAAAAATCCCCAAAGAAAAAGGACAGATATTCCAGAGGATGCTGGAATCATCAGGGGTAGATGGGCATCCATAGGCAGTCTCCCTGATAGTATGGACTGGAGACCAGTTTAGAAGAAAAGTGGGGGGTGTTACTTATGGACAGTTATTCAAAGGTGCTGGGGAAAAGCAAATGGAAAGAAATTAATTTCTATTGATCCTTCTTCTTTTCACTTCCCTCTCAAAAGAACTTCCAAGTTCTGGGTGTGGGTCTTGCTAAACTAAGGCTCTCTCTTCATGTTACAGCTATTGTGCAGTTAACAGGTTCATTGTCCAGTTAAATTGAGACAGCTACATATGCAAAGTACCTATTACATCATAAAAAGGTCCAACTAGCCCTTAAGTTAGACCTTGAAAATGTGTACTACATAGCTGGTCGCTATCCAGCTTTAATTTGCAGGTGTAGCAGAGCCCCCCCTTGTCACTGGGAGCCCAGTCAGCTGGCCAGGGTCCCAGCTGAAGAGGTGTACCATGCCTAGCTGGGGCTGGGTGTCCCTGGAACATGATGCTACACTGAGGAAACGATCTATATAAAATTGCAAATTACTATGCATGTTAAAGACTTTGATTTTAAGAACAGGTTTGAGACGGATGTAGTTCTGTGTGTGGTTGGGTTTTTCACGGGAAATCCCCCCCCCAACTTTCTGTCATTGGCAGTTCTTCTAATCAAGAATAATAAGTAAATCCCCATAATAATGAGAGAGAGGTACACACAAAAATTGGGGTTCTTCTATATTTGCCTTGTGGTTTTATAAATGGAAACAGAGTGTTTTCCACTTACCTCCAAAGAGCTGGAATTTAAGATAATATAAGATGCTGTGGGATTCTTCCACTTGTGCTTTAAGATGCTGCTGTTAAAGAAAAGAATGATCTTCACAACGAAAATTCAAGTTTCCCTTGTGCAAGAATGTTTGTGAGTCATGGATGCCTTAAACCAGGCACTGTTATGGCTTAAACAGTTTAACTGAAGTTCTCATAGTTCTGAGCAAAGGACCTGTTCTTAATTGTACCCTATCAGAAAGAAATATAACTCTTTGCTGTTGCTTTTTTTCCCAAAAGTTGTGTTTTCTTGCAACTTTGATAGTAGAGTCTTTTCTCTTGCAGGTGTGTGGTAGCAAGTGTATCATTGTACATGACCACTGTTTTGCAAAATTATTTGTTAAACCACCATGTAAATACCTATACTTTTGCTCAGATACTGATTTTAGAGTAATTTAATGTTGCCAGGGCTGTCTTGGGGGGTGGGGGAGGGGGAACTGGGGTGCTTTGGGGAACCCTGTAGAGCCAGGCGGAGCAGCGGCTGCTGATTCATAGATTCATAGGTGCTAGGGTTGGAAGGGAGCTCAACAGATCATCGAGTCCAACCCCCTGCCTAGCCTGATGACCCCAGCCAGGTGCCTATCCAGCCTTCTCTTAAAGACCCCCAAGGTAGGGGAGAGCACCACCTCCCTTGGAAGCCCATCCCAAATTGTGGCCACCCTTACCATGAAGTTTTTCCTGATATCTAGCCTAAATCTGCTCTATCGGTTTGTGACCATTGTTCCTGGTTAATAAAGCCCAAACTTGGCTGCATCTGGTTCTTGAGACTTTTGGGCAGAATTAGCGCCAAAAGTTGTGTTATGATGGTGGTGGTGGCAGCTTCTTCAGGTCCGGAACTGGAGCTGGGGTGGGGCCCTGCATGGGCTGATTTACCCCGGGCCCCACACCCTGCTCAGGTCGCCTCTGACTGTTGCCCACAAGATTCTAATTAGTAGCAATATAACTGATTAGAGTCGGACACATTTTTTTGGTGAAAAAAGGTTTCATCTGAAAAAAATATTAGGTTTCACAGCCTATTCATAAATTAATTTCTAATAAATTTGGTTGTAACCCTCCCCCTCAGAAAAAAATCAAAGGTATAAAAACTTGTTTACATTTTTTTTGGAAAATGAAGCATTTCTGTCTGTCTACTTGCAATACATATATTAAAATTTAACTTAAAACAGAAACTTTAGGGTTAAACTGAATTAAAAAAAGAAGTTTTTGGTTCAACACCAAAATTATTTTTGTTTATTTCACATACCTCTGCAGTTGACCATAAAGTTGTGTTTCTCTTCAACTGGAACTTAGCAAATATATAAGCAGCAGAATTAGAGCTTCTAGGAAGACAATAGGGTCTCATCTTCAGAAGATTGTTTCGAAGCAAGGCTAGACTATTTTACTAAATGAGGTAATGTAAGTGTTCCAAAATTTTATGATGAAAGTTTTAGCTCAGCAGCAAAAATATTTAACTAATCACTGGAATTATACTAGTATATTTTTTTCAAGTTAAATTTAATGTACATTAGAGTAAAAAAAAAAAAAAAAATTTCTAAAGTATGCTCATAGCTTACCCTGTAAAGCTTTATCTGAATAAAAGATGGAAATAAAGTGTGTGTGTGTGTATAAAATGAGTTCTCTTTCTGTCAAATATAACTACTTTTTTTTTTTTTAATGAAAGTGTAGTCTATTTTTATATTTTTAGGGCAGTGCTGCCCAACCCTTTTGCCTGATGAGCTGGATTGGCAGTCCTTGGTCTGTCTATGGGCCTGACCTGATGCATCTGGCAGGGATGGTGGGCATTGTCTGGCCCATGGGGGGGGGGGGGGGAGGCAGGATGGGTGCAGGTTGGCTCCAACACAGCACCGCAAGGGAAAAAAGATTGACTCAGCCCCCTAGAGAGGGAAGAGGTGGGGGTAGCCAGGTGCCCCAGCCCAGCCCCATAAAGGGAAGGGGTATGGCTAGGCCCTAACCACGCCCTGTAGAGAGGTAAGGGGACAAGACCTGGTCCCTGTTCAGAAGCAGGAGGATGTAGCCTGGCCCGTGAGGGAAGGAGCCATAGCTTGAGGATTTGGCAGGGGGAGAGTGACCATATTAATTCTGCCAAATTTCTGGACCCATGAGGAGCACCGCAGGCCAGATTTGATGGCTCTGCAGGCTGCATTTTGCCCAAGGGTTGGAGGTACCTCTGTTTTAGGGCAGTAATTCCACTATTTTTCCTCTTATTTGGAAGACATTGTCTAGTACTGGAGCCTCTCACATGTCAATATGTAGTTGTCCCTGTTGTAGTGCTTGCAGTAATCTTGGACAAAAGTCCTGTTACCCAAACAGTAAGCAGTAGGTAGTATCCCTTACTGCCTGCCCTGTGATCAGATTTGCTTCTTGCGTAGAATCCTTTCCAGATGTGGGATTCTGGGAGTTCCAATCCAATATGGGTTTTCAAATACCTACAGCTCTCTCTGCCAGACTCTGACTGAGCAGACTTATCACTGTTTGTTTTCCTTAACATGAGTACATGAACTTTTGGGTCTTCTTCACTGAAACACAGTGAGTTTATTCTTCTGACCACTTAACCTCTTAGCATGTGTTCAAACCCTAGGAAAAGATGCCAGTTGAGCCTGTCTGGCTTGTTTTCACTAATCCACAGTGGAAGTAGGGTCAATGTAAAGTATCTTCTGATCAGACCAATTTAGAGTTAAGCAGTGCTGCAGCAGGAACAAGAAGCCGAGCCTGGAGAGAAGCCTTAGTTTGCAGTCTGTTTTGTATTTAAAACAGGTATTAAGGTTTGACTTGTACAGCATGTGATGATTTTTATTTATTAATTTTTTTTTTTGGAGCTGGATTGGGAAAGGGGATGCCGCTTGCTCATAATCTTCCCTGATGAGGTAAATCCTAACTTCTAGTTAGAAAAAGCACTTTGTCCCCTTTCATTAATTTTTCTTTATCCCTTTGGTCATAGGTTTGTATGAAAATTGGGTCTGGCTTCCTGTCAGATCAGTGTATGGTGTGTGAACAAATTAATTCACTAGCCAAAATCCTATTTTTTCCCAAATTAGGTTAAATGAAGACAAATCATTACCCTAACAATTCCCATGCAGGGGTCATGTTTACTGATTTGTCTAAGGAGTTAGTGCTGAGTAACATGAACAGGGTGCACCGAGATATTGGTTTGCTATTTGATCAGCACTGATAAAAGGAGAAATGATGCTATCAGCTGTTTTTGGTTTTTGCAGCTGTGTGCCTGGAGCACCCTGGTGGAGCGTAGTCTGGACCCCACTGCTGGCCCAAGCCCACTGCAGACTACAGGTCCTGGCAAGCAGCAGGAGGGGGTGGGGGCACTGGGAAACTGTCGCGGGGCACCACACTCAGCAGCAAAGGGACTGTTACCAGCTCTGGCTATTGCTCTCACTGTCATGGTAATGCCGCACATGCAGCATGGGCTGGGGCTGCTGTGGAAACGTTGGGCTGCATGTGGACGGGTAAGGCATTGCACAAAGGACATTCTGTTTCTGCATGCCCTTTTGCAAAAGCCACTTCTGCCCAGTGGCTGCAGGAGCTCAGCTGCGTGGGCCCACCAGCACGGAGGCAGGAGCATGCTCTGGAGCTTCAAATGGTCCCAGCATTGCTGGCTGTGTAAGGGTCCACCCCACCTGCCTGGGACAGCAACATGGGCTGCGTGAGGAGCAGGGCTGTTGGTAGGAGCCATGGGCAAGGGGGTGACACGTGGGAATAAGGCAGCCACTGCCTTCCTCATTGAGAACTGGAGCAGGCTAAAGGGGTGTGTGTGTGTGTGTGTGTGTGTGTGTGTGTGTGTGTTTGTTAAATGCAAAACAAACAAAAACAGCGTATTTATGTTAGTAGTTTAAAATGCCTTGCACTATTACTAAATGTCAGTTACTGGATCGACATCAGGTGATACTGTTGGTTAATAATCAGCTATTGGTATTAGGCAAGAAAATCTTCACTGGTGCACCCCCACAAACCTCTTCATATGTAATGGGGCATGATCAGAATTGAAAGAAGCAAAATGATGCATTCCTACCTTTTTTGAAAATGATGTCCATGAAAGCTCAAACCAGGGTTGCTAAACTTCTGACCTGTGGAGCCATGCCATCCAGCTCATGGGGATGTCCAAGGGTTGTAAAATTTGGTGGCAGGGGAGCAGTGGAAGCTCTGTACAGCTAGATCCAGCCCATTGCTGTGCAGCAAGAGCAGGGCTGGACTTACCTCCTACACATCCAGATCAGGCCAGGCTGATTCCTTGCCCCTTCCTCCCCCTTAAATATCCAGATCATGACATTTTGCCCCTGCCCCCCCATGCATCCTGATCAGGGCTGCCCTACCCCCTCCGGGCATCTGGATTTGGGCCACTCCCTACTGTCCCAGCCACATGCCATCTACCATGGATAGATTAGGGTCAGGCTCCATACCCCTCTGCAACAAAGGCCTCCACTGCTCTGTCCTTGCATACTGGGTCAAGCCTACCAGATGGATCTGAACTACAGGTGGACCTATCACAGCCCATCTGGCCCGAAGTGAAAATGTTGGGCACCACTGCTCAAGACCCTTCCTCATCTCCCTCTTTGCCTTCCCCCACCTTCCTCCCTGCAATCTCCCCTGTAATACAGAAACCCTCTACATGTTTGCACAGTGATAGCCTAGGTGAATGTCTCTTAACAGAGACAGGGTCTGGAACAGACTCCCCCCAGAGGTGGCACAATCACCTACTCTGCAAATATTCAAAAAATGTCTGGATGATCACCTTGCTGGGGTCACTTGACCCCAGCAGTCTTTCCTGCCCGAATGTGTGTGTGTGTGTGGGGGGGGATTGGGGTTGGATCTGATGATCTTGTGAGGTCCTTTCCAGCCCCTAACATCTAGAACAGGAGAGTGTTTTGTTTTAAGAGGATTGACAGGGAACTGAGAGACTTGTGATAAAATAGAGCTGGCAGTAAAAGGAGACACTGGAAAGCAGGTTTGTTGGTATTTGATACCAACAAACCTGATATCCTAGGCTTGTGACCTGTTTGTGTTTTTTGTGAACCAGACTTCTTACCCTCTTTTAGTTGCCTTGTTTCTGAGGGCTAGCTTTCTTCTACATGGGACATTCGAAAACATTTAAGTGCCCCTTCTGTGGGCAGGGGAAGGGCGGTGAAGAGCAGTATCTATTCAAGACTAGGGATGTAAATATCGTTAAAAATATTCATTTAACCTCCTCTAATTGAATTGGTAAAACAAGCTGCTGTTGTTTGTTAATTGGACACAGCTGCTGCTGGGAGCCAGGGTTTCTGGAGCTCTTTGACTTTGGAAAGGGGGAGAGTAGCAAGCCCAGCCAGACAAGGCAGCCCAGGTGAAGCCCTGCATTGGGAGGGAAGGAGCACCTGTGAAAGAGCAGTTAATTGCTTAATTATTGAGCTATTAGGTTGCTCACTGTTTTCCTCTTAAGGTATGGGTACTCCCTCCCTCCTCCCCCATCTCTCCTCTGGGTTCCTCCCTCTCTTGTTTCCTCCTGCCTGTCTGCCCTGCTGCCTTCCAAGTCCTGCTGAGGCACTGCAGGGCTTCCTTCCCCCACCCCACGTCCTTCCCCTCTTCGCTACCAGACTGCACCTGCCTGGAGCTGAAGAATAACCGGTAAGCTAACCAGTTATCACTGCACATATTGGTTAAAGGATTAATCATTTAACCTTTCGCATCCCTATTCAAGACTTCTACAACATATTGTCTAAATGTGAAAGTATACTGCAAAGAAATCTAGTTTTGACGTTCATTGTCAGAATTTCCAGTTTTTAGAAAGTAATGAGGGGATATATCAGGTTTCGTGCGCACATGTGAAATGACAAACCCCACCCCCCCAAAACAAAACCATGCCTCTTTATTTAACACGGGGTGGGCAAAATGGCAGATCCAGCCAGCAGCTGGACTCCACTCCTCAGCAGCCCCTGCCTGTGTGGCTGGGGCCAGTTTCCATGGAGACCCCAGCAGCAACTGTGATGTGCCTGGCAGGGGTGTGCAGGCAGTGGATTGCAGCTCTGCCCTGGCTCCAGACAATGCTGTGACCGCTGCAAGATCGCAGCCCAGCCCTAGAGCAGCTCCCCACTCTGCTGTGCATTCTGCCAGTGCTGCTGGGGCCAGTCTCCATGGAAACCCCAACCCCGCACTATTACAGTGCGGCTGCTCCTGGGGTCTCCATGGAAACCAACCACACAGGCAGGGCCTGCTGGAAATGGTGTCCGCTGCCAGCCAGATCTGGCCTGTGGGCTAGTCTTTGCCCACTCCTGATCTAACAGGTACCAAGTAGAATTCTTCCCTTGTTTTTAAAGTAGAGAGAGTATATGCTAGGGATACATGCGTATTTCTTGTTTTTACTACTAGCTCTTGTTCACTGCTAACAAAGAAGAAAAAAGGTTGATTTGAAAGGTGGGTACTTAATGCAAATGGTATTCTCTTGCATAAAGTGCATAGCTGCAGAACATCACACACTGTCATTAAAGCTATGACTCATAGCATTCAACAGAAGGTGTGTTTTAAGCCTTAAAAGTACTAATAGAATTACTGCAGTCTGACAAACACCCTGCAGTGGAAAAATACTTTCGCTACAGACATGCTGTAAAATGCTGTCGTGCGACTTGTCATGAATACATTTCGCCTTTTAAAAAAAAACCCAAAAAACTCAGCATATGAGCAGACAGATGGGCTTGTTCTAAATTCCCCATTCCAAGCAGTTGAATAAATGGATGCAAATAGAGAAAATGAAATTCATGTAACGTCTCAGGTTCTGAGAAATATCTCAAGATGAAGCTTCTGGCATAATAAAGGAAAAAATTTAAGATTTTTTTTTCTCCAATTCAGCAACATTTAATGTATGATAAAACAGTGTTTCTCAACCTTTTTTGGACCAGGATCCATTTGTTAACATAAATGGCCCGTCCCGACCTAGTGCCCCTCATTCCCGACCTGCTGCCCCCTACTCCCACCTCCAGGCCCCAGCCTCCCAGTGTGTGGGGCAGAGGGTATGTGTGTAGGCTAGGTGGGGGTGGAATATAGGGGGGGCCCAAGCAGTCCCTTGCAGGCTGGAACTCTGCCAGCCTGCCAGGGGAAACCCACGGTTTCCCATGGTTTTTCTCCTTTAAAGGAGAATCCATTTTTAAAGATTGTTCGCAACCATTTCATATATTTTTGCAACCCACTTTTGGGTTGCAACCCACAGGTTGAGAACTCCTGTGACAGAAGAATACCTTGTAGCTTTCTGACAGGCTTTCTGATATATATATTTTGGTCTACTTGTAATTTGGAATGTGTTGAAGAAGGCTGCAATGATTACCTCCTGAAAAGAAACCTGGGAATATATGATTGGAAGAAACCATTTTCCTGTGTTCACAGGCATCATTCCTGCAAGATGGCCATTCTTCCACTGTGCACACCACAGACATATAGCAGCCTATTGCAAAACACTGCAGTGTCACAGGTAAAGAGCAGAGGAAACAAGGGCACTGTAGCTGTTTTGACCTCTTCAGTGGCCAGGAATTGGTTAGGTTGTTTTAAAGATCTGAGGGGTGAAAAAGGCTAAGAGGCAGAAGGAGAAGAAATAACTCTTCTAACCAATGCTAAACGTCCCTAGACTAACACTTAAAAAAGCTGATAATCAGTCTTGACCAAAAAAAATGCAGTTCAATATATTTGCACTTTTTATGGATTACTGAACAGTACAATAGGTATTGTGCATCTGTAAGAAAGGAAACTAGGTATTCATTTCTGCCAGCAAGCTATGTTAGGAACAGGAAAGAGAATGTATTTTTAGCTCTACTGTATTATTGCTTCTTAGTAACGATCTCCTGCATGAATTTGTGTTCCCAGTTGGTGGCATTTCCTTTTTTCACTTTGCATTTTGTTATGCATGATGGGTAGATTCTCACACTGTAAAATTATTTTTTCATGTCCAAAATGAAGCTGCATATGTGATCATGTTGTCACTCTCAGATTTAGTTGATTAGTGATTTTGATTTTAATTGTAAGCTTAAATAAAATAAAAAACTAAATGGCTCATTAATACTTTTTGTGAGGTGATTGTTTTTTAGGGTTATCTAAGTTTCATAGTTGGTAGGGTCGGAAGGGACCTGAGCAGATCATCAAGTCCAACCCCCTGCCATAGGCAGGAAAGAGTACTGGTGTCAAACGACTCCGGCAAGGTGTTCATCTAGCCCCCTCTTAAAGACCCCCAGGGTCGGAGCCAGCACTACTTCTCTTGGAAGTTAGTTCCAGATCCTAGCCGCCCTGACAGTGAAGTAGCGCCTCCTGATATCTAGCCTGAATCTACCCTCTGCCAGCTTGTGACCGTTATTTCTTGTGACTCCTGGGAGTGCTTGGGGGAACAGGGACTCCCCCAATGCCTGCTGGTCCCCTCTGACTAGTTTGTAACAGGCCACTAGCTCCCCCCTCAGCCTTCTCTTGTGGAGGCTGAAAAGGTTCAGGTCCCTGAGCCTCTCCTCGTAGGGCCTGCCCTACTGCCCCCTGATCATGTGAGTGGCCCTCCTCTGGACCCTCTCCATGTTGTCCACATCCCTCTTGACGTGCGGCACCCAGAACTGGATGCACTACTCCAGCTGCGGTCTTACCAGTGCTGCATAGAGGGGGATTATCACCTCCCTGGACCTGCTTGAGATGCATCTCTGGATGCACGACAAGGTACGGTTGGCCTTCCTGACTGCATCCCCACACTGCCTGCCCATATTCATTTTGGCATCAGTGATGACTCCAAGATCCTTTTCTGCCTCTGCACTGATGAGAAGCGAGTTCCCCAGCCTGTAGGTATGGTGCTGGTTCTTCCTCCCCAGGTGAATCACCTTGCACTTGTCAGTGTTGAAACCCATCCTGTTCTCGTCCGCCCACCCCTGTAACCTGTCTAGGTCCGTTGTAGCCTATTCCTTCCTTCTAATGAGCCCACATCCCCCCACATCTTAGTGTCATCAGCCTTAATAACCCCAGATCCCAGAACTGGGTGGGTTACCCCATAAAGGGCCAAGAAGGGAGACCTAGGTTATAGAGTGAGCTGGAGGCTCAGACGCCTGACTCAAAACACCCTTGCCTGGTCAGTGCTGGGGCCAGGACTGGAAAGGTCAAAAAGGCCAGGGGCCCACTGCAAGGAAAGCTCAGAGCTGGAGTTTCTGGCTGGCCTTGGAGGTGAGGCCAGGGCCTGTGTGGCCAAAGGTCCCAGGGGGACTACACCTGAGAGGGAGAAGAGTTCAGGGAGCTAGGCAGCCCAGAATAAGGGCAGGTTAGGCTGCCTGATTGGAGAGATCTGGTTGGGGTCTGATTGGAAGGATTCTGGGGCCCAGTGTGGAGCCAGTGACATTAAGAACTATGGATGCCATCTGCAAGGCTTGGGCTGTGGTGTAGGGGAGGAATGGAGCCGCAGATAGCACCCCCTGGCATTGGGGCAAGAAATGGGCAGCCTCCCGCCTAATTAACAATATAAGTATATATCATCAAGGCAGGCAAGGACACGGGTGGTTGGTCCAGAAATAGGTGGGCGGGCCATTGGTAGACTGGCCCTGACAAAGCCCCCTGTTACAGTAACTTTGGGCAAGGCAGTTGGGGTCAGGGAAAAGTGTGTGCTGCGTGCATTCTTCTCATAGCCATTGGGGAGAGGAACTGGGCTGCACATTGAGCTGGGGTGCGTGTGGTGAGGCAGGGGAGTCTCTGCCTTTCTGCCCTATAGAACTGTTAGTTAATGTAGTGGCAGCAGTTGTTTCAATACATTTGCAAGTTTTATGCACCCATATTGTCTCCAAAGCTAATACCTTATTTTCTTGCACCCAAAACACTTCCTCCCCCACCTAAGATCAGCTGCTGGAAACTGGGGTGTGCTCTCTAAGTGAGGAAATATGGGAACAGCAGTTTCTGCCAATTAAGCCTGTGTTGAGTAGCAACAAAAATAACTGCACGTGCTCCAGAGGGTGGAGAACAATAAGGAAGCTGGGATCCCTAGTTGTTGCTGCTCTGTTACTTGTTAGTAAGGACTCTGGTTTTCTCTGATTTGAAACAAATTCCCAATTTTTAGATTAAAAAAAAGTAATCCAAAATCCACATTTTCCATGATTAAAATGAAACGTTACTCGTGTGTGTGTGTGCATGTATTAGTGGCATTTCATTTTAATCGTGGGAAAATGTGGATTTGGGGTTACTTTTTTAATCTGAAAACTGGGGATTTGTTTTATGAGAGAGAACCAGGATCCCTGCTTATTACAAAGAGAGATCCTTTTGTCTTTATTCTGACTTTCAAAAAGGAGATGTGTGTATATAACTCTGGGGTGTGTTGTATGCTAGAAAATATGGTATATTAAAAGCTCTAGTATCTCCCACTTCTTCAGTTTCTACTCTCTATCAGTCTTCATTTCTTACTAAAGTTAGCTAAAGCTTTCCAACTGAGTACAGATCTGGCCTACATGGGACACATCTTCCAAGATAGTAATGTTTAAGGCAGAGGGTTTTATATACTATTTTACACTAGTCAGAGTCCACTTGTAAGTGCAAGGCTGCAGTCTCCATTTCAGATGAGTGTGTAGACTTGTTTTTTTGAAATTAGTATCTCTTGCCATATATCATAAACTGGCAGGCCCTAGATCCTCTTTCATCAGTCCCTGAAAAGCTATAATTATTAGGTTTTAGTCATCCCAGAGGCTGGCATTAATGTAGTTCCACAGATTAGCCAAAAGTATTTACTATCACAACTCCACCCCTGGAGAGGCAACAAATCACTTCCATAAATGCTTGTTTTCTCTTTTTCTGTGAACTGAAGAGTGTTTTAACGTAACTTCAGACCCAGATCATCCTTATAGCAATTCAATGAGCGCAGTGCTGCTGGCACAGCAGGCTGGTCTCAAACATGGCATTATTATTAATTTATATTGCAGTGGTACCCAGAGGCTTCCAATGCAGAGCAAAAGAGTTCCTGCAGCAAAGGACTTAAAATCTAATTAAAGACAAGCCTCCAAGAAGTGGATGTAACAAATAAGTTGAAAGGAATTGGAAGGGAGGATGAGGGGCACAATAACAACTAGTCTTCATAGTCATGTTTCCTAATGCACAGCTGGCTGGTTTAGAATCAGTTACTCCCATAAGGTACAGAATACGTACTAGAAGCCCCTGAACTCAGTCCGCTCGTTTATTTCACAGATATCCCTGAATACCAATTCTATCTTGTATTCAGTTTTGAATGTAAGGTTCCAAGTTTAATAAACAAGTTGTGCTTTTTAATTGCCTAGCGATTGAAGTTCAGAGTAGACGTGTATTTTTATAAATTACATAATTCATCATACTACTTTATGACATTTAGTAACAAGTGTTACAATGCCTTTGCTTAGTTGGAAAGAATGTGCTAGAAATGCTTTAAGCTTGAAGTTGTGTGTGCTAAGTGCAGCCTTAGCTTCATCTTTACTCTCTCTGTGGACCTACGTGAATTCCACATCAGGAATTCCTGGCTTAATTTATTACAGGTGACCCTCGCCATTCACAGGGGATACATTCCTGTGATTCCCCCAAATGGCAAAAATCCCTGGGGGGTGGGGCGGGGCACAGTGGTGATAGTAGGAGCCCAGTGGCAGCAAGTGCAGAGCTCCTGAGGAGCTCTGGTAAGTGTTTAAAGTGTATTTAAAATGCGGGTTCGGCATTCGTGAATATTTGAAACTACGAATAATGAACCCATGAATACCGAGGGTTTCCTGTATTTTGTTTTTAATATCTCAGTTCCCAATCTGTAAATTAGGTCCTCTTCTTTACCTATGGATCTTTACATGGTTTTTTGTCAGGCTAAATTTAGGATCTGTCCAAAGTAATTTACAAAGATTAGAAAGCTACTTGTTTTAGCCTTAAAAAAAATAAATAAATAAATAAAAATTCCAGCTCCTTAGTATTTAAGACTTTTATTATTAATAAAGCAATATAATAGGTCTAAAGCAGGGTGGTCCAACCTTTTTGAATGTGGGGCCAGATCATGAACTTTATATCACCTAGTGGGCTGGTGAGCCATATTCGAAGACCTCGCAGGAAGTAGTATCACATCACCCCTCCAAAACAAAAGTACAGTGTTTACTTCTGTTTCCCTCTGTTTCCCGTTGCAGCACCTCAGGCCTCAGAAAACAGCTTGGAGGTCTGCATGGTGGCCCGCGGGCCACATGTTGGACAAGCCTGGTCTAAAGTCTCTTCTCTGACCATTTTGCAAATAAATATCCTTGGCGCTTAGATTTATATTTCCTTTGTTTCATCCTTTAAAAAATTGTTTGTGTGGTTTTTTTCTTCAGTAAAAAAAGAAATTCTTAATTTATTTCTTTAGTAAATGTAACAGAATAGAAATGCTTAAATGTCATCACTTATAGTTTTGAGCTATTTATTTTTTAATTAATTTTAGCAGAGGGGCCATTAATTTGTTAGTGCATCCAAGAACAGTGAGGAGTGAATCGGAGATTGTGCATACCACTTTGACCCTACAGCCACATACCTTTTGTAGATTTCTTTTCAGTCTTCTTGCTGGATAATATCATCTCTGTCTCAGTTGAATTGAACTTTTTTTCCTGCCACTTTTTACCTCTGTTTTCACTGAAACATTGTGCTTTCGCTGTATTAGACACAAGCCTAGTCATAGTTTCATAGTTTCTAAGGTCAGAAGGGACCTGAGCAGATCATCTAGTCCGACCCCCTGCCATGGCAGGAAAGAATACTGGGGTCAAACAACCCCAGCAAGATGTTCATCTAACCTCCTCTTAAACACCCCCAGGGTAGGAGCCTGCACCACTTCTCTTGGAAGTTGGTTCCAGACCCTAGCTGCCCTGACTGTGAAGTAGCGCCTCCTGATATCTAACCTAAGCCTACCCTCTGCCAGCTTGTGACTGTTATTCCTGGTCACTCCTGGCGGTGCTCGGGGGAACAGTGACTCCCCCAGTGCCTGCTGATCCCCCCTGACTAGTTTATAATGGGCCACAAGATCCCCCCTCAGCATCTCTTGTGGAGGCTGAACAGGTTCAGGTCCCGTAGCCTCTCCTCATAGGGCCTGCCCTGTTGTCCCTTGATCATACGAGTGGCCCTCCTCTGGATCCTCTCCATGCTGTCGACATCCCTCTGGAAGTGCGGCGCCCAGAACTGGACGCAGTACTCCAGCTGCGGCCTGACCAGTGCCGCATAGAGGGGGAGGATCACCTCTTTGGACCTGCTCGAGATGCATCTGTGGATGCATGACAAGGTGCGGTTGGCCTTCCTGACTGCATCCCCACACTGCCGGCCCATGTTCATCTTGGAGTCAATGATGACCCCAAGATCCTTTTCCGCCTCTGTGCTGACAAGAGGGGAGTTCCCTAACCTGTAGGTATGGTGCCGGTTGTTCCTCCCCAGGTGCATCACCTTGCACTTGTCTGTGTTAAAACCCATCCTACTCTCATCCGCCCACCCTTGTAACCTGTCTAGGTCTGATTGTATCCTGTTGCTTCCTTCTAGCGTGCCCACGTTCCCCCACATCTTAGTGTCATCAGCAGATTTGAACAGGGTGCTTTTTACCCCCTTGTCCAAATCACTGATGAAGATGTTGAACAGTGCAGGCCGGAGGACCGAGCCCTGGGGGACCCCACTGCCCACGTCCTTCCAGGTTGAGAAGGACCCATCCACTACCACCCTCTGGGTGCGGCCCTCCAGCCAGTTGGCGACCCATTTGACTGTGTGGGTGTCTACACCACAGCCCCCCAGTTTCTTAATGAGAACGGGGTGAGAGACAGTGTCAAAAGCCTTCCGGAAGTCCAGGAAGACTATATCCACTGCTTCCCCTGCATCTAATGATCTGGTGATCTGATCGTAAAAGGCCACCAGGTTGGTCTGACAGGACCTGCCACTGATGAACCTGTGTTGGTTGCCCCTAAGCATGCAGTCCCCTGCTGGCCCCTCCTGGATGTGTGCCAGCATAATTTTCTCAAACAGCTTGCCTAGGATCGAGGTAAGACTAACCGGCCTATAGTTTCCCGGGTCCTCCTTCCTGCCTTTTTGAAGATAGGGACCACGTTGGCCCTCTTCCAGTCCTCCGGTACCTCACCAGAGCACCACGAGTGCTCGTAAAGCCGTGCCAGGGGACTTGCAGTGACCTTGGCCAGTTCTTTTAGAACTCAAGGGTGGAGCTCATCCGAACCGGCTTACTTGAATACGTCCAAGCCCTCCAGAAGCTCCCTAACTAAATCCTCGCTAACCCGTGGCCCCGGTGTGCCTCCCCCGGGGCCCGAGGGGGGGCCCAGCAGGGAGGTGGCTGTTTTGGTCCCTACTTAGGAAGACGGAGGCAAAGAAATCGTTAAACATGTTAGCTTTGCTGTCTGGTGTGACGACCAAATTTCCCAATGCATCCTGCAAGGGCCCCACATTACCCGGGACCTTCTTTTTACCCCCTATGTATTTAAAAAAGGACTTCTTATTGTCCTTAATCTGGGAAGCTAGTCCCAGTTCCATCTCTGCCTTGGCCTTCATAACTACCCCCCTACATCCCTGAGCAACTACAGAATAGTCCTCCCTGGTGATGACCCCTTCTTTCCATTGGGTGTAAACCTCATTTTTAGCAAGGAGACATTCCCGGATGCTTTTGGTGAACCATGGAGGCTTGTGTGCTCTCCTGCCCCCTTTGATCCTCGTTGGGCTTGGAGGATCATCTCCTTAAGGAGCGACCACTCTCCTTGGACACCTGGCTCCCCTCCCCTCCAGGACCTCAGCGCTTCTCCAACTATCCTCCTTAGCTCGCTGAAGTTTGCCCTCCTAAAATCTAGGGCCGCTGCCTTACTGCATGCCTTTGCCACCTTGCGCTAGATGGTGAATTCCAGCAGGTGATGATCGCTGTCACCTAGGTGGTCAAGCACCCGCAGCCCCCTCACCAGGTCATCACCCGTGGCCAACACTAGGTCCAACAAGGCGTCTCCCCTGGTGGGGCTGTGCACCTCCTGGGTTAGATGGAGGTCCTGCACTCTGGCCAAGAACCTACGTGAGCGTTCAGACCTGGCTGACTGTTCTTCTCAGCAGATTTCTGGGAAGTTCAGGTCCCCCATGACTACCACATCCTTAGCCTCACTACCTCTGTGAGCTGACCCAAGAATTTCTGGTCAAGCTCTTCTCCCTGGTTGGGAGGTCTGTAGGAGACTCCCACCGTTAAGTCTCTTTCCCCTTGTCTGCCTTGTACTCTAACCCAAAGCACTTCAGAGTGCCCCTGCCCTGACTCCTTGCTAATTGACGAGGATGTGTATTCCTCTTTAATGTAGAGTGCCACGCCCCCACCTGTCTTTCCTATCCTGTCCCACCTGTACAGCCTATAGCCCTTGACATTCACCGCCCAATCATGCGTTGTGGCCCACCATGTTTCCGTAAGCCCCACTATGTCCGGGCTGGTGTCTAGAAGAGAACACACGCTTACCTTTAGGGGAAAGATGGAGCCCATCCCATCCCAGCATGTCTCTCGTCGTGATGTGCCGGTCATGGCTGAGGAAGCCAAAGCCCTCCTCGAAGCACCATTCCTGCAGCTGCCAGTTGGTCTCCGCGATGCATGTTTCATGCCATCGGCCACGTCCACTCACTGGCAGGATAGAAGAGAAAACCACCTGTGTGCCCATCTCCTTCAGGACGCACCCCAGAGCGAGTTTCACAGAGAGCCCCCAGAGTTATCCAGTCCTCTCATCCAGGGAGCTGTGGCTGGCACCTCCGCTGCTGCTCCTGCTGGTGCCAGGCATCACTGTCCTGTGTATCTGTTTCCAGAAGGCACCTGCAGAACTGGGGAAGTGGGTGAATTAGGAATAGGTGCTCTTGCCTGTATTAGGTAATGTAGTTCCTATGTTTGCCTCCTGGAAACAGGTGTGTGCAGCAGCTCTACCTGCTGGCAATGGTGTGGCAGCCTGCAGATAAAATAGGTAGGCTGAGATATTAAAACAGTGGCTCTTAATTGGGGTGCTGACAAACTCCCAGATGGTATGGAATCTAAAATGGGTGAGAACCACTGTAGTAATCCATAAACTGTAACTTTGGAAATTTTGAAGTTATAATTTTTTGGTGGTGGTCCCTTGCCTGGAATCTTACAGAGGAGTAATTTTAAATTTTGCAGTTTAACTTTGTTAACAACAATGATCAGATGTAGGATTTTGAAAAGAGGGATGCAGAAAAAGCAAATACAACTTTATTGAAATGTTCACTAATTTGGTAGATTATATATAAAATTTAAAACAAAATAAGAAACCAGGCAAAAAATGGACAAAATAGTAGCAAGTGCTCATTAGGCATATAGTCTCATTGTAGTTTAATGTACATCTCTTATTCAGATTCATATAGCAAAGTCTAGTCTTCTTGAGTGTCTTGACAATGCCTCCAATATTTTGCTGTCAGTCATTTCTACATCTGAGTTAATACTACTATACCTGAGTTTTGAGTTAAAGCTAAATAAAGTTTACAGGGCTGTGAAATAGAAGAGACACATTACTGGGAATGGCTAACAAACAGCAAAATTTGCAGAAGAAAAAATAGTTTGAATAGTGGAATATCAAGACCATTAAAAAGGAGAGATGGTCATTAAAACCTATGGAAAGAAGAAGCTTCAGCAGGAATTAGATTGTAATGAGCTGTGAAGTTAACGGGACCCTTTTAGCACTGCCTGAATAGAAATGCCACTGTCCTGCCCAGATGGTTGGTTTGAAAATGTGGGTAGAGCCGAAATCAGCGGTGGGGTGCAACTGCACCACTGCAGGCCTCCCCCTAGTTTTGCCCCTGTTAACAACCCAGATGGTCACAAAGAAATTCCTGTTTTGCTTTGCTCTCTATTCTTCATTGAATACAGAAGTGAGTAAGTGTTTGGGCTGACATTCAAGTCCTCTCTAGGATTGGCCTTGGTTATTCAATATTATATGGCTTACTCTTCATGAGCAACCATTTTCCAGGAGAACCCAGAGTCTGTCTTAGAATTGGAGGAGGTTCGTGGGCTTCAGGCAGTTTTCGCAAGGTCCAGGTCTGTGTTGTTCAGCTCCATCCTGCAAAATAGCTACCACAACTCTACTGCATTTGGAACTCCATTCAAAATGTAGCCTCCAGACTTATTTGTCCCTCCGTGAGTTTGCCTGACCTATGCATTTACCCACAGACAAGTATTAAACTCCTACATGCTGGCTGGGAGTGAGGAGAAGGAGATTTTAATTTCCATTTACAAAAATGTGGCCAGCATTTAGATACTATGGTGATGGTGACTGCCAGCTAAGTTGAAATATGTAGTCAAAAATCCTATCAAATAGAAAAAGGAAACCAAATATGTTTTCATTCTAATATTGCAGTTAATTAAATGTTGAATGTATTTAACTGAATGATGTCACTTAAAGCTGCCAAGTTAGGGGCAATATGACTTTAATTAGTTTAAAATATTGTTAGTTTATATTCTAATTTTTAAAGTAAGTGATTTTTCATAAGTTCAATTTGGTGTTTAGTTTTAAAAAGTTCTTCAGTGATCTGCAGTGTTGCAAATGCTTTTTTTCCTCTTAAAGTTTAAAAAATCAGTGTAGGTAATTAAGTTGGATATGTCGGCTAATCACTTTTGGTGGCTTTTATGTAAAAAGATACTAGTAAGAAAGATTCTCATCAGTTTGCTTTTCTTTACTGGTTCTTTGTAATAGGCTCTTTTATCAAAATGTGTCTTCCTTCTGTGGTTGCTGATTAGTTAATATAAGCTTATTCATGAGTGAGCCCCTGGCTCTTTTTTTCTGAGTTGATCTGGATAGGAAATGTAGTTCTAAAAAACACAAAAATTAGCAAAGATTCTTAGGAGGTAATAATATGTGCAACTGCTTTTAACTCATGTTAAAACAGACTAAAATTCAAATCAACAGTCTCTTAGAAATATGATTAAATGAATAATTCACACCCCTTGTTTCTTTCAAATTAAAATGATTTATAGCATTCTCCAAAGGGGGTGTCTGCAGAAGTGGGTGTTAACTTCTTCCCCAGTGGTATGTTCTGAACTGTTGTTTGGTCATGATTTTTTAATAAGCCAGATGACCATTTTATTCGTGGATACAAAATATTGACTATGTCCATGGACAAGCTTTCATTTATTTTATTCCTTTCCATTTTAATTGACCTTGTTCTCTTGCTGTTATGCACTGCTTTGTTCTTTATTCTGATGCGTTTAAAATGATCAGCTCTCCATGTCTTCCTGTGATTTAATTAATGTTCTAAAACTTGCTTCCTTTTGTCTTTCACTTGTTTACCTGTTTCCTCTTACTTTTCTCCTCCGTTTTATCCCATACTCTCCAGTCTTCCCTGATTTTTTTTTTTTTTTTTCCTGTTAACTGACTTTTCTCTTCCTGCTAATTACCTTGGTGTCTTTTCTTTTGTAGTTCTTAGGTCCTTTGCCTTGTTCTAGCGTCATCTGGTTTTTCTAGATTCACTTTTCCTCTTGGCCATAGCTGAAGGGAATAGGGAGAATAAATTGATTAAAACAGCAAAACAGTTTTCTGTTCCTGCTCTCAATACCTGTTGTACCTGGGCTTTTCTCAGTGCTGAGTCAGATGGAGAGGAAAAATATTGAGGTCATAAAAACAAGTGTTTGGGAAGAATTGGATAGGCTGCTTCTCTTTCTTGAAGCTAGGGTTTTTTGGTGATATTTTTTTGTTGGTGCAACTGTATAGATAGGAGAGATTTAGACAAGATTTCAAACACAGAGGAAGGGCCTTTCGTGCCTAAAAGTTTGTCTGACATCTCTCCTACTTGTGCAGCAACTGGTTTAGTAAAAAATATCACCAAGAATACTTTCGCTTTTCACACATTTCAGGGATCATCACACTTGCAACAAATTGTTCCAACCCCTCTTTCTAAGGAGAAGCCGATCACCTGGGGATTAAGAGAAATGGCTAAGACCTTACTTGCTATCCCACTATGGGAGCTAGGAAATGCAGCCTGTGAATGAGGAGACATTGAAAGTTGTCAAATTCTATGATGTTGCATGTTACTAAGTAGAGAAGGAGTTGGTAATCTTGTGCGGCAAGTAGAATTTTTTTTTAAAATGGTATAGGTGACAAGTGAGTAGCTTTTTTGGCCTGTACTGATTAGTTATATTTTTTCCTTCCAGTGTGTACTTTTTAAATTTTATATTTAAATTAATCCCCCCACAGACCATTTTGCAACTAGATGCAAATGATTTTCTATAAAAACATGAAAAAGCTTTAAGAATGAATGGTAGAAATCTGCTAAGCACTTTTAAGTTAAGGGCTAGGTAGACATCACTGCTGTTAGTGAATACAAATACGTGGCATTTAATGTCATTAATTAGACTTTTAGGGGCTTTTTGTCCCTAATGTTTTTCTATTTTTAGTAAATGAGCGGTATTTTTTATTTGTAAGGAAGCCGTTTCATAGGTTTATTTATTTATTTAAATCTGGAGAGTGAAACAACAATATAAGCATAATGATAGGGTTGAAAATTACATGGAAGAGCATTCACTGTGGTTATTTTGGTCTTTGTTAGAATAACCACAAACTTAGCTCCAGCATTCTTATGGTATTTTATAAGCACTCCGTATATTCACCTTCATTTAGCAACCCATTGTTCTTTTTACTTTAAAGAGGAAGGTTCAGATGTTCCCCTCTGCCCTGTAGTACAGAAGTAAATCTATGTAGATCAAATGACAGTGAAACTGAGGAGCAAAGAGGGGAAGGAAGACCCAATTGATCGACCTGCATTTTTTCCCCATCTGCCTTCCCGTTTGAGAGATGTAGGCAACCCTTTTAAGTCATCTATCTGTACTTGGGGCTCTGTGATTTGGTAGCTAGTTTGCTCATGATTTAGGAGTGGAGAGGCATATTAAGTGTCATGGTCCTAGCCATTTTGTTTGTCATTGCAACACCCGGCTGTCATGGCACAGTAATGTTAGAATTGGTGGTTGCTGTCCTTTTGGATTGGATGTGAAACAAGTGTTGCAAGCCTGGGGGAAGTTTGGATGTTGGCTATCTGGCTTCTTGCCCAGGGGACCAGTAGAACGGAGGGGAACAGAAGTAGTTCATCTCTTTCCACAGAAATCCTTCCTGTACTTAGACTTTTGGCCATTTCCCTGATTGATTGAACCATGCCTCTTCTGGTCCTACGTTTCCTCAAGGATGATTCATCCTGTCATCCTACTATAAGAAGTTTCTTTGTTCCTTTTCTTCTTGTGTTTGTTTGATATTTTCTTTTTCCATGGAGATATGAAGGCTTTGCCTTTTATAATGAATTTCCTCTCCCCCTCCCCCCTTTAATAAAATCATATCATGGGATACTAAGACTGAACGTGAATTGGAATTCAGGACTCAGTGAGCTTTTTGGACTGTATCTCTCTGAACATGGGGTTTTTTGTTTTCAAAAATTGGAGAACAATCTTCATATTGCTTTATAATCTAGGGATTTTTAATCCATAGCACATTGTCAAGGATAATCTTAGATTTAATTGGCAAGTAATTTGAAAGATTAGTATAAGGGTTGATGTCTTATAACCTGGAGAGAGAGACTATAATAAAAGAACTACTACCAGTATGAATGTTTCATTTTATTATTTTATTGGATTACTGAATGTTGGAAGTATATGGTAGCTTTCTCAATAAATTTATTCTTTTTCTGAAACCAGCTGTTCCTTGGCTATGACTTCAAAAAATGGGTGCCTAAAGTTTAGATTAAATTTATGTTTAGGTATCCAAGCATCCTTGTTTCTTTTTTCAGAAGGTGCCAGGTACTTGGCCCACTCCAATTTGAAGTTAGTCGATAAATAGGAGGTTTCTTGCTCCTGCTCACAAATGAAATGGCTAGCATCTGAATTCAGCAAATTTAATACTTACGAGCACCTATACACAAGGGTGGAGGCTGCTCTAACACGCTATAATCCCAACGTGTTGGAGCAGATTCGATTTATCAAGTCTGTTGGAGCATGGCAATTACTGTGTTCCAGCAGCCTCCTGCACCTCGTGTATCAGTGTTAAAAATGGTGATGAGGGCACTTGAACTAAAGCTCATTCAATGAGCTTTAGTTCAGGTAATGAGGGCATTTGAACTAAAGCTCATCAAGTGAGCTGTAGTTTAAATGCTCCCACTATCATTTTTAAGCATGGGGATGCTGATACAAGAGATGCAGTGGTGCTTTAATTAGAGCAGTTCTCAGAACCTCTCTAATTAAAGCATTGCTTCCTGCCTTCGAAACACGTGTATGAGATTACCTCTTTCCATGCATAGTTACCATAGGTATCCTGAATGTGCATGAGCATAAGCAGGACTGAAAGAAATCTCATCCACAATAACTACACTTGAGATTCTCAGCAGACAGAGAAAACTGGGTTGGAAATTGAGTTGTTGTCTTGTCTATCTCTGTCATCAAGTTTAATGCTGAAGTCAACTGAGAGTTGTTTGTGGGCTCAGTACTTTGAAAATCAATTCATTTAAGTGTCACTACGGCCTTTGAAATCTCATGCTAGGCATCTACTGTTGACTCCAGCCAATACTGTCATTTGGGGAACTCAGAATTCCTGAATCCTAACTATGACACATTAAACTACTCTTTGTATTCAGAACAAACTATTCAGTTTGTTTTTATGTAGAATGTCCTATTAAGGGAGAGGAATGTTAAAGGGCTAGATAAAACACAGCATCTAAATCACGATTGAGTATCTTGGTAAGTAGATATCTTGTCCACTCTTGCTTGGTTTCTTTAGTTGGCAGAGCCATGCATTCTGCTAGTCCGATGTCTGTTAGAAGATGGCGCATTCTTTCTCAAGTCAGAAGTCCATTTTAAAAGAAAAATTTATCTAGCAAGAAAGAGAAGGACTTGTTTTTTATGTCAGTTGAGGAGATGATTTATCCATATCACTTATTTTTGTCCAGGTGAGTTCCCAGTACTAGCAGATGTGGAACCAGGAGCAGTTGAAGTTCTAATGATGATATTACCTTTGTAAATTAGGAGCTGCTGTATCTAACTGTTAAAAATTCCATGCCGTGAACAGGTGCACACAACCTTCCTTTTCGTTCGTAAGGTAATTAGTATTTGTCTAAGTTAAAAGTTAAGCTAGTTCTCCTGTTTTGCATTTATTTCTTTGCCAGACGTTCCTTTTAATTTCTAAGTTATTAGTTGGCACAAAAAAGATACATTGCAGCTTAAAAAAAGAGAATGGTCTGCCTACTTAATCACAAGCTCCTGCTGCTCTTTATCTCCTACCCACTTCCTCCTTCCTGGCTTCTGTTTGATTAGTACTCAGTCAGTACCATAAAGACTTGATGGCTGTATGTTCGTACGCGTTTTGCATATTGGCGGCTATTCCACCATGAAGAACCCAGACTCCCCAGCAGACTCTCTCCCTATGCCCAAAGTAGGATGTTTGTGCCTGAAAGCTTGCACAAAACAACTTTTCCAGCTATTTATTGGTCTAATAAAAGATATCTCATTTACCCAAAGAACCTTGTCTGCATATGTTCATAAAAGCATTGGTTCATTTGAATGTCTCCTCTCCCTGTAGAGAAGATCTTTCTGTTGTTGCCTGAAAGCATAGGAGAAAAGAAAAATGGGTAGGGGCACAGAGAGAGCAGGAAGGGGCAGAATGACCCTACTTCTAGATACAGTTCTGCCACACCTGACATTAAACTTGCACACATGGTGGGGAACTTGCTGAATCTGAGCTTGAAGAACTTCTCTGGTTTCCCAGGCTGGGACCTGTGGGGAGGAGGGAACCCCCACCTGACAAACCCCTTGATTTCAGGCTAAGTATTGCATCCAACAATCAAACTGTTTGATACATTTAACTGAACATTAATTTTGAATTTTAGTTTGAACTATCTTAAATAATTCCAATGTCTGTGTTTAACTACATAATAGTAATGAGTACAGATTTTTCATGTCTTTTCAGCTATCAAGTCTAGCAGTTGCTTCTCTTCAGGATTTCCCCATGAGTGTCTTACCAGTTTCTTAAGAATTTTTTGTCATGTTTCAGTTTTTCTATCTTCTAAACTACTGTCTCCTTCCCTTTTATCCATTTTATATCAGTGGCAAGACTGCCGTCTTCCTCTTTGCAATTTTCGTTTTGCAGCCTGGAAGGTATCATTAATGCTGTCTATTTTCTCATTAGTTTTTTATGGTTGTACAGATGCCCTGGTTTCAACTCCTTCTGATCATCAAGCAAAGTTAAATCATAGTACTTATTTCATCCTCACTTTCACAGAAGCAGCATTCTACATGCTGGTCACTTAAGCTCAATGAATGTATCTGGGTGTCTTTTCCTTTACATCTTGGCCCCTTCTTGGTGCTCTCTGTCAAGTACAAAGTAATCCACAAAAACCTAGGCAGACAAGGTTCTTTGGTTAGATGTGATATATTTTATTAGACCAACTAAATAGTTGGAAAATTGTTCTGTTCAAGCTTTTGGGCACAAACACCCTTCTTCAGGCATAGGGAGAATGCTGGTGTTTTGTGTTCTCCTGGTTGGAATAGAAGCCGATATGCAAAATTCAGGTCTGTGAAAATGGAGTTGTGTGGCAGTGAGGATCAGAGGGAATGGGAGACAATAGGTGGGAGGGGGAATGTTAAACTGCTGATAGAATGTAGCTCATAAAATGTAGAGAGGTTACCTGGGGTTGTTTGATGTTAGGCGGGTTATAATGTTCCATAAATTCAGTGTCTATACTTCGTCCATGATTTTTTTGCATCCAGTAGATTGATGAAGTAAAGTTCATAGGCTCATCTACGAAAGGTGTTTTGTAAATTCCCTTTGAGGATTAGAACCAAGAGGGTGGTTTTCTTGTGAAAAATGTACCTCCACAAATAATTGGGTATTTTTGTCTTTAATAGATTTTTGATGTGTATTCATTCTGGTGCGCAGTTTGGTTTCTCCTACATATTTTCCATCAGGGCATTTAGTGCGCTGGATGAAGTGTGTACCACTTCTGGAGGTGCAAGTATAAGATCCAGCAATGGTCATGGTTTTGTTGTGGAGTGTAGTAATTGAGGGAGTTGGGGAGATATGTTGGCAGGTTTTACATTTCTTGTCCTAACATGGTCTGGATCCATTTAGTGTGCTTTGGGCCAGTGTTTCCCAACCTCTTTCCAGCCCAAGACACACTTACATTAATACAAATTTTCCATTGCATGCCTGTTAAGGCATTCCTCATCTTCATACCTATTGTAGCTCATTGCCATAGCAAATTCAGCAGCACAGCTGTTCATTTCTGATGGCACACTTTTGTGCTGCTGCACACTGGTTGGGAAACACTACTTTGGGCCTTTGGAAGTTTGCTTCTGGTGATGAGATTGGTGAGGGTCAGTGCTTATTTAAAGGCTAGGCTGGGTGGTTCTGGAAAAGTCTCTTTAAGAATTGTGTCTTCTAGTATGGGTTGTAGCTGTTTGAGGATTTTTGTATAGGTTCCAGGGAGAGGTGGTATGTCATTTGCATTTTCACAGACCTGCATTTTGCATGTTGGCTTCCATTCCACCCAGGAAAGCACACACAACACCAGCAGTCTCTCCCTATGCCTGAAGAAGGGTGAAGAAAATAATTGAATAAGAAGCACATCATCTAGAGCAGTTAAGTCTGTCATCCCCACTGAAAAGAGGTTGACCACTTCTTGCTGTAGTCAAAGCTGTTTTGGTATTTTCATCACAAATTAGTGATTTAAGTATAACATGTTGTTGAAAGGCATGTTTTGGTGTCTAATAGTCTTTACATATATTTAGTGCCTACCACAGCTGGCTGTTATACTTCTAAAAAATAAATGTACAGCATAAATGAACTAAAAGTTGCAGTAATAGGAGAGGGAATACTTATTTAGTTAACTGTTGATGATAAGATTAAACATATTTGTCTTTGTTGCCATTATTAAAGTTCCCACATGAAACTAATTAATAAATCTTTGACTCAAATTTCTTTTTGTGACAACAGTTATCATGTGTGATAACATATTCAGTTGAGGGCTATAAAAAATTGTTTTTTGATTTAATATTAAGTTAAACTGAAGTATAATGTTGATGATGATAATTTGTGCCTCCATCCTTAGTGTGAAAGGGGAAGAGAGAGCCACCCCAACTCGCCCCATGCCCCCCCCCCCAACTTGCCCCATTCCTACTTAAGGGGAAGTGATGTGCAGTAGCTGCGGTGACACAGAAGGCTAAAGCATGGCAGTTTCGGAGCTGCCTGAGCCTGCAAATCAGCAGGGAAAGGGGGAGTGGCCAGACAGAGGCGCAGGCTATTCAAAAGGCAGCCAGGAACTCAGCTGTGCATTGTGTGGGAGAGAGAGAATGCCAGCAGGGAGATGCTGGGGGATGCCACTGAGAGAAACTCGGGGAGTGCTGCAGAGCGTGGTACTGGGGAGGCAGTGGTCCACCAAGGAGGTGCTCCAGGAGGGTGGCCTGGCCTGGCCAGGCCACCAGCTGCAGTGAAGAAGCCCCAGCAACATGCCACGGAGCCTTGGGAGGAGGCAGAGCCCCACTGCGGAATGTGTTAAGAGGGAGGTGTGCGGCGCAGGGGCTGAGATGAGTGGGCCGAGTTCTGGAGCAGTATGGAACCCACCGGGGACCTGCGAAGAGGGGCAGATGCTGGGGGTCACACTGTATGGTGAGACAGGCATTGCTGCAGGGCTGTGACAACTTGAAGCTGAGCCAGGAGGTAGAGCCATGCAGAGTGGCCAAGGCTAGCAATGAGGGCTGCACCAGGAATGAACTGAACAACCCAGCCTCAGGTTGGACGGGGCCAAGGTGCAAAGGGGCGGGGACTCAGGAGGGCCCCACAAGACAGCCACCAGGGGTTCAGCAGGGAGCCACTGAGCCCAGCTGGCAACCCTTGAGCAGGGAGAGTGAGAAGTCCCTGCTGGGACCTGTGGGGTCTGGAAGATGAGACCCAGGGCCCTGTCAGTGGATGCTGCTTACTTTGTTCAATTTTTGTAATCCTTAAGTTCCTTTTCTGTCGCCATTGGCATTATCCTTAAATTCCAGATTACCTCACGAATGAGGCAAGTATTGTTGCAAAGGCCTGAGTCCATGGTCAAAGGATGTCCTGCAAGGAACTTATGGTCAGGAGGTCAGCACCATCAAGAAGCGGGATGCTGCAGGGGAGAAGACCTCACCCATGACTGAGACCTCCAGAGACCAAGGGTCATTTCAGCCATGGATGTGGTGAGGGTGGGGTAAAGGGGAGGTTGAAGCCCCACAAAGAAACCCAGGTATGAGATCCGACAGACCACCTGCTGGGAACTGTCTCCCAAGAGAAACATCAAAGTCATGGCAGGCAAGCAGGGGCAGCATTTAGATCATGTGGGAGGTGCCAAATCGGGATTCCACCCTAACATCACTGGGGGGTAAGGCACTGGTCAAGAAGGGGCCTGAGCTCTGCAACACCTACCAGCGACATTTAGCTTTCTGTGTTAGCCAGCTTTTTAAAAATAATATTGTAGGTTAATTCTAAGAAATGGAGAATAGAATTGTTTGTTTCATGGCAAGAGGACAGTTAAAACCTAATAGATGAAGTTCCTACATTATTGAAGTTGGTAGGAGTTTGCCACTGACTTCAGAACCAGGAACTTCCCAATTATCTCTGAAAACATGATATAATACCTAAGAAACAAGTGTGTATTCTTGGAATAATGTGGGAACTTTCTGTTTCCACAGATTTTGAGACTGTAAGTTGTAGTATTTCATCACTGAAAGTAAATGCCTTTGATCAAGTAGTTACACAGGGTATGGGCAAGCAGTGTTTTGGTTTGGAAGTAGCTAGAGTTAGTGTGCAACTATGCTTTTATTTATTTATTTTTTCTCCTGTCCAATTTCAAACACTAGGTGATTCAGTACCGTAAAGCTGTTTAGATTGTGTGAACTTCTAATGGGCAAATCCCAGGATGTGGTTGTAAGATCCATTTAAATAACAGCTGATTCTTTGGGAGTAGCTCAGAATATTACACAATGTCGCAACAATCATGATATCATTGGTTTCATTCACAGATCTCAGCATGCTCTAAATCTGATGCTCGTCTCAAGAAGGAAGACTCTGAGGTTAAACTGTAAACTGTGTGAACTGATGAGTATTTTCTTTTGTTTGACATTTGAGTGCATCTATACTGATGGGTTGGGGATATTTTTAATCATCTCCATAGAAATTGATGGAACCATTGAGTTTTCAGGCAGCTTTGATAGATAAGGGAACACCCTTATCAAGAGTAAATTGGATGCTTATCTTGCTGGGATCCTATGACCCCAGCTGACTTCCTGCCCTTTGGGCAGGGGGCTGGACTTGATGATCTCCCGAGGTCCCTTCCAGCCCTAATGTCTATGAAATCTATGAAACCCCCAGAGTTGTCTCGGCCAGTTTGCTTCCCAGGCGACTATGTTTTGCATAAGACCTGTACCAAAAGAAGCAAGAGAGAAGACTGACAAAACACCAGTGCTGGATGTTTTGTGCTAAGCCTGACCCTTTAGACATCCTGACATTTTTTGGTCCATGTGCTGTGGGCAGCAAACAGGAAATAGAGAAATTATTTTGCTTTTCTTGGGATAGCATTTACAGATTTGCACTAGAACTGTTCCAAGTGGCTTGGTGGATCCTGTCTTCACTAAATTACAGAATATACTAACTTAATTTTAGAATTTTTCACATTAACTAGCAAACAATGTATTTAGCTATCCACTATCACTAAAACAATTTCCCTTTTGAATTTCAGGCAGCATAGCTTGATGAGTTTTATGAAGCCCATTAGCTTAGCTTTGTGCTACTATCCACAATCTGGATCCATGTCTCTTTTCAGCTGATGAATGTCAGAAAGGAAGTACTTTGGTCTGTTCATTCATAATAACCAGGGATCCTGGTTTCCTGTTTTAAAAATCACAAAATCTCTGATAAATACTGAATGGTCTCTGATTGATTAAAAACCCCCAAATCTGTGATTAAAATGAAACGCCACTATAAATATAGGTATCAATTGAAAACAATGTTTTATTGGTACATTTAGAATTTTAAAGCAATTTGGAAGCCTACCAGTGATTCTGTCACTAAAGTGAAATAAATTATAAATACCTATACATTTTGGTATTTGATTTTGGGTTTTTTATCATGGAAAATCAGAGCTCACCCCACCCCCTTTGCTCACTAGGACACAGGTCCAGCACCTGAGCCCTGACTGCTGCCCAGAGGGGACCAAAAAATGTCAGGATGTCTAAAGGGCAGGACCCGTGGGCAGTACCCAGAGTAGAGGGGCAGAGCAGGGTCAGGCAGAGAACCTGCTTGTTGCTGTGAGCCCCACGCCACCATAATGATATGCTGCCTGCCAGCCCAGCAACACCGAGGGGCACAACTCTGTGCCACCACCCCCCGCTGCTGCAGGTGGCACTTCTCTAGGATGACATGGGTCTCAGAGTAGCAAGAAGCTTCCCTGCCCTACCCCGCTCTGCCGTGTCGCCCCAGGTCCCACCTACTGGGGGGAGGGCAGCAGGCCTGGGAGCCCAAGCCCACAGCAGGCAGTGCACATCCTCCCCTGCCCTTGCTCTGTGCATATATCTGGGGGGCACATGACCTCCCTGCCCCTCTCAGGAGTGTGCGCACTGGTGTGAGTCAAGTCGCTGCCCTCCCCCCCAGTGAGTCACCTGCATCCCCGTCCCGCTCCCCTATGCGTCCCTGTGTCTGGGCATTCCAGTCTTAAGCCCCAAGCCCCACTTACCACCCAGCTGGGCAGCAGCTCTAGCACTGTCCAACTCCCTGCCTCTCTCCCTATGGGGGCCCCAGTTCCCCTCTCCCCTGACCAGACTTACCTGCAGGAGCTGCTCTCCAGGCTGCCAAGCAGGCATGTGCGTGCATATGTGCATACAGGTACAATAGTGCCCTTTGCCTGACCACCTTTCTTCTGCTTCCCTGCCCTTTGCAGGCTGGAGCTCTGTCAGCCTGCAGTGGGCTCTTTGCAAAACTGCAAAATCTGTGTGCGTCTAATTTGATTATATTAAATGCATCTCTCTCAAAATTTTATTTTCTCTCATTTTCTGGCATCCTTGGTACTTTTAGCCCCAGTCTGGCTATCATGTTGTTCCTACTGTTATTGCCATGGAAGACTCTAAGCCTTGCTTATATAGAGATCCTTAATATGGATACCCATAGTGCAGCTTACTGTACAGGAGGCAGAAGTGCAGGTGGTAACAAATCAGATGTGCTTTATTTCTATGGCTACTTTAGTTGGTTTCTTATCATCACGAGTAAGATTGGAAGCAATGGCTAGTGTTTTATAGAAAGGCAAACACTTTATTTAGGACTAGGGGAAAATGAACTGTGGAAAGAGTAGGAAAAGGCAGGGTAGACATTGTCAAAAAAGATGGCATTTTTTTTTTAGTCTTAGGTAAGGAAAATGCTTGTTCTCATTTAACTAATACGAATGAATTCTATATTTAAAAAAAAACCCAGCTTTTGGTAGAAGGCCTCCAAATGGGTGCTTATTTTACAAGATGTTATTCAGAATTCCGTTGTACTTGATTTATTTCTTTAGGTAGATTTTTTCCCTTGAAAACCCAAATTTCTCTCCAACATATCTTGCTAAGGCAAGTATTATGATTTTTCCAGTCCATCTACATCCTGTGGGTCAGACTTGTTGTCTTTAATATTTGACTTGTTCAGAGCAGCATTCAATACCTATCACTACTAAAATAGCAAGGCAGTTTAATGTTTCTGTGGGTGCAGAACTCAGGAGAGTTAAGTCATTAATCCGTTAGCTGTATGGTGGTTTAATGATACGGATTCATTTCCACCTTACAGTCTTGTTCTTCATGAGTAAGCCTGTTCATAGGGTGTTGAAATGTTCAGTAGTCCAGCGAATCTATTTAAAACATGGAAAGAAACCAAGAACAAAGCAAGAAGTCATGTGTGCATTGATATGAAAAAAAAATACTACATAAAATGCCCAAAGGAAATTTTGGTACACTTTTATGTATCAACTAACAAATTGTCCATTAAGAATGACTGGGGCGACTGGGTGGGAATGGAGTGCCGCCACCCATCACCCCGTATCACCGCCTCCCATCAGCAGGAGGACAGGAGGAAGCTTGCATGCAGCTGCTGCTGCCACCCACTGCTCTGCATCTGACTGCACGCTACCCTCCCCCCAACCCGCCCCCCCAGCTCTGTGCCTGGCTACATGCCACCCCCCACTCTGTGTCTGTCCCGGCACCTCCCAAGAGCAGGGGGGGAACATTGCGGGGGGGAGGAAACTTGTATGCCACCACCTCGCCATGTCGCCACCACCTCCAGGGGTGGGGGTGGGGGGGAAGCATGTCGTGCTATCTCCTCCCTCCTCCTCCACCAGCACCTTATGCCTCTGTCACCTCCAAGGAGCAGGGCTGTGGGGGCAAGGCCAGCAGCCCTGGGCTCCCCCCAACTCTGTCCCCACTGTCGTGGCAGCACTCTGCCATCCCATGCTGTCCCCAGTGTTCCCTGCAGAGCACTCTGATCAACTGGTTGTTTTAGTGAGCATTGTCATCTCAGCAGCCAATCACCAGAATGCCCCAAGACTGTTACAGATGAACAGATACACAGACAAACAGACTACACCTTTATATCTATATAGAAATATATGTATGTATATGTCTGTGTATCTGTCTGTTTTATATCTATATATCTTTATATAGATATATAGAATGATCTCTTATTATGAATGTTGACAAATTTTAGAGTTAAGTAGCTTTGTCTTATTTTATGTTTGTATTTTTCCACATCTTTCTTCTGATATGATGCTTTTAAAAAATGTTCTGCATAAACTTTAGAAGGGGTATGGTCTACAGTACTATCTAGTAATTATATTTTAAAAATCTTTTTCATTCAGTTACTTGCTTACTTTTTTAAAAAGTAATGAAAAAACTATTTGGGGATTAACCTTTTAAAATAAGTTCCTAATAAATTTAACCATGAAAACTGTTAACAATTTTTAATAAGGAGAAAACCTTACCATTAGAATGAGTGAAGAAGAAATTGCCTAATCACAAACCATTTTTATAATTAGCTGCAGACATACACAAGAATAAAAATCATTGGTTGGTGTGTTTTAAACAACCCACTGTCATAGGGTTTTCTGGGGGGGGGTACTCTTCTCAGAAGGAAACATTTTTATGTAATGTTTTATTTTAAAAGACATTCTGTTGTGCATATGGGGTTACAAAACCAGCTTTGCCATGTGGCAATCATGTACTCATAATGTGTTGAAATCCTTTCCCTATATTTCAGAATTCTGTTGATCATAAAATGTGGAATGACTGCAAAATAACTTTTGGGATAAACTAGCAAGGTATTAAGAGCAAAGATTGTGAATCTTTGCCATTAGTGCTCTTTGGCTGCAGTAAAACAAGACGCTAATTATTGCATTCATTTCTTCACAGGAAACTACTGAATGTCTAGTGATTAGGAAGACTATGTGAGAAGCCCAGTCGACCAACGTGGATTTCTTTTACCAGAAGCCTTCGGGTTTGGGGGGTTTTTTTTCTTTGCCTACTGTGCACCCTTAGACACTTCACTCTTGTGCCATGTTCTGTGGCTCTCAACATAAGAGGAATTTGTCTTGATGAAGATTCCTAACATTGGTAATGTGATGAATAAATTTGAGATCCTTGGGGTGGTAGGTGAAGGTAAGCCATTTCTTTATCTAATATAAATTAGAATTAAATGGGAATAGGGGCTACTTGTAATATTCCTCTTTTATTAAATGGAAAAAAAATCCCTTTGGAAACTGTTGATGTTTGTCTTGAAATATCAAGGTAATTTGTTCTTAAAAGAAAGTATTTTATCAAGGCAGCAAACAATTTTATTTCACAATCCGCTCATATTAAAATTTGATGACTCTATAGCAAGTCTGTTCCTAATTTTGGGCATTGAAGAACTAGACAGAATTAAACTGAATATGTTGTCTCTGATTTACTTCTAAATCAGAATTTACTTCTAAATCAGAGGCAACATATTCAGCTAAAATGTTGTTTAGTTATGAAGGCTTTCATAATATTGTAAATGGAAAAGTGACCATTTTACCATTACAAATGAAGCCAAGAATTACCTTGAGATTAAATGTATGGATACCAGCATCAGTTTGAAATCAAATATATAGTCATATTTCTAGAAAATAAAGTAAATAGATTGTAAAATATTTCTAAGTGGCTTATTTTTTAATAATTTGACACGGCACAAACGTTCAGTGAAGTTCTTTATTTCCTTGCATACAGCATGCCCTGGAATATAATACATGTGTTTTTTTTCCTCCATCCTGCTACTCAAGAAAGATCTTTCCATGTAGTAACTGAGAAGCAGCAGATTTTACTTTCAGTTTTACCTGTTTAGCAGCAGAACCTGCTCTTGCAGTATGTCTCACATGAAGTGCACTCCAATTTCCAGCAGTCTGTTCCTGGGGGAAAAGGTGCATGCCGTATGTGAGAAAATACGGCACTTTGCATGTAATCTAAGAAAATAGTATTGGAAACGACATATCCGTAATACATTTTGCTTTTGTTTCCAGGAGCCTATGGGGTTGTACTTAAATGCAGACACAAGGTAAGCCAAATGCTTTAAATTGCTTGTAGATGAAAATGAGAATGAAATCTCAGATGGGGCGGTCAAGAGGGCTGGGATATTAATGGTCATTAGACAAGTTTTGTTAATATCTGTGGGGTAGTATAATCAGTTAAATTCTTACTGTGACTCTTGAGACTGAAAACTGTTGTGACTCAGGCAAGAGATGAAATACAGAACAGAGTTTAATTTTATAATTTTTAAATACAATATATATTTTTATTAAACTGTTTTAAGTATTACCACTTTGCGCACATTTCAGATGCAGTCCTGAGGATTACATTTGAGAGCTGGATAAAGAAAAAGGTCATAACATGATGCACAACCATATTTAGTTTCTACTAGAATGTTTTGAAATTAGTCATACCTGGTTGTTGTATGGCAACAAGTTATTTAGGGGAAATTTTCCACAGATGTTGTTGGATAATCCAACTGCAGTAAAATAACATTCTCTTCAAACTGGCAAAGAACAAATAGAAAAAAGAGAAACCTGCTTGAGATTGGAATGGAGTCTGATGGTCTGGGTCTGCACTGCTATGATTAGAAATAATGTTACATGGGTTCATTTGCATATGCAAAACAATCTAGCCGCAGCAGCTTGAGCTCAGCATGCACTAATTTGCCTTGCTTTTTGGGCTTCAGTGTAGACATATCCTGAAATAACCTCTGTGTACTTCAAACTAAATGATTAATATGTGTGTATCTTGCAACACATAATGCGTTATTTTTGCAGATAGTGATGTTAGGGTAGTTTGTATAAGATAACTCATGCTTCTTCCAGGGTTTTAGCCCAAATGTTAAGCTGCCATTGCTGGACAGAGAGCTTATACCAGGAGTGGGCAAAATACGGCCCATGGGCCAGATCTGGCCCGTGAGGCCATTTTATTTGGCCTGTGGGACCCCTAAAAAAATTTAGAAAATTAATACTTATCTGCTCTTGGTTCCTGTAAAAAATGACAGGAGTCGGGGGCAGTAGGAGCCAGGGGAAGCCCTGGCAGGTTCCCATAACAGCAGGGCCAGCCCTGCCCCCCCAGCCTGAAGCCCCAGCAGGGGCTTCTGGCCTGGAACCATGCCAGAACCTCAGGTAAGTGGGGGAGGGCAGGGGAGGACCCCGGGCAGGGAGGGAGCCCATGGAAAAGTGGCCTGGGGAAAAGCTGAGTGTGGGGAAAAGTGGCCCCTTGCCCACCCCATGCCCGGTGCTCTATGCTACAGCCACTCACAGCCCACATGGGGCTGTCTTGAGCAGGCACAGGCAGCCCCACGTGGGCTGCAAGTGGCTGCAGCAGGCAGCGCTGGCCATGAAGCAGGGGAGGGGCTGCTTTTCCCCATGCTCAACTTTTCCGCAGTTTCCTTCCCTGCTCCTTCCCAGCATGGAGGAAAGCAACCCTTACCTCGCCCCGGGGCTGGTGCTCCCTGCTGCAGCTGCTCACAGCCCATGCACGGCTGTCCTGAGCAGGCACAGGCAGCCCTAGGCAGGCTGCAAGCGGCTGCATCGTGAGGTCCTGCCCATGGGGCAGGTGAGGGGCCGCTTTTCTCGTGCTCAGCACCAGCTGGTAACCTGCCCTTGCTGCCAGCCTGGGCTCTGCATCAACTCCAGGCTCACCTATCAGGGCTGATCCATGGCAGCAGCAGCTGCGGCCCCCCCCGCTTACTGCGCTGGGCAGTGTTTGCCACCACTGCCACTGGGCTACCCAGCACGCGAGCTCCGGGCAGGTAGCAGCAGCAGCAAATGCTGCCCAGTGTGGCAAGTGGGAAGGCCACTTTCCTCCACACCAAGCAGCTGCTGCCTCTGTCTGCAGCCCTGACAGGTGAGCCCAGAGCCATGCGGGGCCCAGGCTGGCAATGGGGCTGGGTTACAAGCTGGTGCTAAGTGCGGGTGGAAAAGTGGCCCCTCGCCTGCCCCATGCCCTGTCCTGCAGCTGCTCACAGCCTGCATGGGGCTGCCTGTGCCCACTCAGGTCAGCTCCGCTTGGGTTGCGAGTGGCTGCAGCAGGGAGTGCTGGCCACAGGGCAGGCGAGGGGTCACTTTTCCCTGCACTATGCACCAGCTCCTTCCCTGCCGGCAAGCACGGGGTCAGGGCTGCGCACTGCCCCCCACCTGTACTGTGGGGCCGGGGGACGCTGGGAGTGAGTGAGTATGGGAACATAGGGCTTGCACCAGTGTCCCAGGGCCAGTGCCAGCAAGGCCCAGAGCAGGGTGGCAGGAGCACAGGGTCCCAGCTGGCAGGGGCTCTGTGGAGCTGGGCCAGCTGTCCCCTCTCCCTGCTGGTGCAGCCCAGCCCGGCTCCACAGACCCCTGCCAGCCTGTACCCCGCTTTGAGCCCCACTGGTGCTGGCCCTGGGACATTGGTCCCAAGACATTGGGACATTGGTTCCAAGATGGTGACCAGGGGGTGGGGCTCCTGTCAAGGGGCGGGGCTACCCATGCAGCCCTTGACAGCCTGCCAAAACTGGGTAAGTGACCCTCCGCCCAAAATAATTGCCTAGCCCTGGTTTATACCCTCAGCTGTGCTGCTAGTGGGGCTATGACCTGAATACTTGGCAATGTAAATCTAGGTAAAAACTTTATTGCTTCCTATGATTATCAAAGGATAGGTAAGTTCTCTTATAGATGACATGGTGACATGGTTCACCAGGTAAAAATCCTATAGCATTTCAGCACTGTAGCAGAATGCCGGGCTAGCGATTCCGGCACCGCTCGGGGAGCCACGGGCTTTACGGAGCGTGCGAGCGTGCGGCTTGTGGGGCGGGATTAGAGGTAGCTTTATGACCGCCTTCGAGGTTCGCCGAGTTGGCGCAAGTAGACGACTTAGAGTAAGTTGTTAGTTTTCTATAATAAGTTTGTAGGATGTCTGTTGGTTCACGGGGTTCCGGAGTAAGCCCTTGCGTTCTAACCCGATGGGCTAGGTGCGGCTGCCAACTCCTTAAGTCCCAGAACTGGTCAACAGCTCATTGAGATAGGGTGTTAGTGGTAGAAGTTATTATGGAGTAAATATAAGGTAAAGTAAAAATTTGTTTTATTCGCTCACCTGGCCTCACCCTCTTACGAATAAGAGGTGAGACCGGCTGGAACAAAGTTGCAGTAAATATAAGTATAGAAAGCGTAGATATGCTGTCTAAGCTACGAAGAGAGGCAGTTAAGAGGTGGAGTCTCCAATGTTTCTTCAGTTACAGTATGCCGGATACAAAGGGGGTCTGTTGGCCCACAGGGTTCACTAGCGAGCCCTTGCGTTCCACCCCTTGCGGGATAGGTGCGGCTACTCACTAGTTAGTCCTAGGGCTGGTCAACAGCTCATGAACAGGATGATAGATAACAAAACTGTAACGCGGTGAATCGCTGTCGATTGTCAGATTTTCGAGGCCTTGGTTTTAGCTGGGATACGCCCAGGTGGGGAGGCTGAGGACTGGCTACAGGGTGATCAAGCCTGAAGGGTTATTCAGTCGTCATCTCTGCTACTTCTTGCCTCTGTGCCTCTTTATAGATGTTGGTTGGACTGCCTCTGTGACACTAACTATGATATAAGCTAAGCGTACAGAGATAGGATAGTTTTCTTTTACATAATAGTTACTAGGTAGATTTTCTACATAAGTTTCATTTCTGCAGGAATGACACTTATAGATAAGAAATGAAACTTACAAAATACGCATGTGCAGCTTAATACAAGCGTGGGAAAATATAAAGCTTTCATTTTGATTAGAAGCCAAAACTACAAGGTTACATAAATGTGAGAGTACTGCGCGGCAGTTATACAGAAATAAAATAAGACATTTACAAGCACAAATAGATTTCATTTCATAGACACACCATGGAACGTACATGGGAGAATGGCGAAACAGTGAAGATACCAAAATGTGGGTAGGGCTTTGCTATAGGGACACGTGTTCATGCTGAAACTGACTTGACTAACTGTGCGGTGAAGGTATACTCAAAATGTTGCTTATCCTTTTGGATATAATGGAAAAGTTTTGAGGATTATCAGAAAAATTGGAAGGGAATCTACTTCATTCAGTATTGCTGAGCAGTCGGAACAATGACTAACACTGGTGCTGCAGTTAACTACTGATACATAAATGGAAGATGAAGGATAGTTCAGTATGTAGGGATCTCTGCAATTCGTGCAAGAAGTGCACAGCATGGTGGCATCTTTAATCTTGGAGTTTCCCCCACATGCCTGCCCTGCCACTGATTGGTAGAGGGTCTCGTCACTAACTGCCCACCCCTGATGGCCAGAAAGAGAAAACCACAATTTTTAAATAAGCTGCAGTTTTCACCTACTGGTCATAAGGCACAAGCATCAAGCAATAGGGCCCCTCCACCAATCGGTGGCAGTGCAGGAAACCTCCAAGATTAAAGAAGTTGCTGTGCTGTGCAGTTCCAGTGTGAGTTCTGGAGATCCCTGCCAATATGTAACTGTGGAGAAGACCTACAACCACGGAACATCTAGTGAGTTGCTGTCTGTAAGAGCCTTCTCCAGATAAATAATTTTTATTTATTCTGTGTGATTGATGTCCAGGTTTGTCATGACAATATAATGTCCAAATACTACTGCCTTTCAAATTCCCATATGATAAAAGATGACAAAAGATTAAAGTTTAAATCTTTATCTACCCTAGTCAGGCTACTCCCTGTATTCTTCCATACCTTTACTTGAAAAGCTAATATAAAAATGTGGAGGATCTACCTCTGGAATCTAGTTTTCAGATACCTCAGTTTAGTACGTGATGTTTAATATATGGTGTAATATCATTGGGAGAAAAACATGAAAGTGCATCTTATCCTGAATATTTGACTGTTATAAATTTGGGAATTTCATAGATTTCATAGACATTAGGGCTGGAAGGGACCGCAGGAGATCGAGTCCAGCCCCCTGCCCAAAGGGCAGGAAGTCAGCTGGGGTCATAGGATCCCAGCAAGATAAGCATCCAATTTACTCTTGAAGGTGTTCAATGTAGGTGCTTGAACCACCTCCGCTGGCAGACTGTTCCAGACCTTGGGGGCTCGGACAGTAAAGAAATTCTTCCTTATGTCCAGCCTGAAACAGTCTTGCAGGAGTTTGTGACCGTTCGACCTCGTCATCCCTTGGAGCGCTCTGGTGAACAGAAGTTCCCCCAGATCCTGGTGGTCACCCCTGAGAAACTTATAGGTGGCCATCAGATCACCCCTGAGCCTGCGCTTTTCCAGGCTAAAGAGTCCCATGGCTCTCAGCCTGTCATTGTAAGATCTGTTTTCCTGACCTCTGATCATGCGCGTGGCTCTCCTCTGGACTCTCTCAAGCTTCTCCACATCCTTTTTGAATTGTGGAGCCCAAAACTGGACGCAGTACTCCAGCTGCGGCCTCACCAAGGCCGAGTACAAGGGGAGAATGACGTCCCGGGATTTGCTCGAGAAGCATCTATGGATGCACGCCAGCATTTTGGTCGCTTTACTAGCCGCGGTATCGCATTGGAGGCTCATGTTCATCTTGTGGTCAGTGATGACCCCCACGTCTTTTTCTTCTGTAGAGCTAACCAACGTAGCACTGCCGAGCCTATAAGGGTGCTGCAGGTTTTTCCTCCCAAGGTGGAGAACCTTGCATTTTAAAATATTTTAAAGAGTTTCAACTACTGAGGACTAAATTTGAGAGTATCTAGGGGACTATCCATGAGATTAAATGTGGCAAAAAGATGATTACTAGTTTAAATGTAATTAAAAAAATAAATTAGTGGTAGTAATACAGAATAACTATAAAGATTTAAGTTTTAATATCAAGAGATGCCTTTGAAGATTCTACTCCTAGGATTGTTTTATAGTTATGAATTCCAGAATTGCATAGAAAGCGATTTGTCATGTTCATACAGTTTCAGATCTTTGTCTGTTTTGTCTGAGAATATAGTAGTATCCCTCCTTAAATAATCTTTGAATACTTTACTGGTGCTTACCTGTGTTTTAGAAATTAATAATAGCAGTCCTTTGTATGTTTGGGCTTATTTGGTAACCATCATTATTGAGGATGCAACTGTGCCCATATGGCTGCTTTCTCTGGGTTTTGTTGTATAGGAAAATAAAACTGTGACATCACCTAATGGACCACCGTCCTAAATATATTTCTGTCCTTTTTATACATTTCTGAGGCCAGAAGGAATGATTGTGATCTAGTCTAACCTTCTCTGTAACACAAATCTAGATCTTGCCCAATGATTCATTAACTTAGTTGGACAACTTGCAGATGAATTTAAGCTCTTTCTCAAAGAAAGTTTGAGTCTGGATGTAAAGAGTCCAAATGGACATATCACACTTTTCTGTGTGAAAGTTAATATTATTTCCCCTTCTGATTTAATCTCACTGATATTATTTCCCACCAAAGGATGTTATATGCAGGGTCTGTACATAAGGCTTTGGGTGCTCTGTTTCATCAGGCATAATTTTTTAAGCAACTGACCACTTCTCCTTTGACATCACTGAAATTGCTGCATCTTACTGAAACAGGGACCAAAACCAGGAAGTCTTTCCATTTAGAAAGCAAGAAGATGGAGGTTTTTGGTGGTTTTTTTTTACCAGTAGCCCTACTAACTAACTGTAGCATAGATGTCAGTGTATGTGACGCACACATTGTAGAATAGGAGGGAGGAAAAATTGTACTTAAAGATTTGGGGCAAGATAAGGCATATCATTGTTTGCCTCTCAGTATAGTAATCTTTCTCTCTCCCTTCCTCTCCTTCACAGTGGTGTCAGTGCATCTCAGTGTTGATCTATAAATGCACGTACTGTTCTAGTCAAAGGCTTCTCTTGAGTATAGATTGGAAATCTCCATAAATTGTCATTTGAGAGTTGTCATCCTTTTTTTTTTTTTCTTTCCTCCTCCCTCTGATGATCTCTCAGCAAATGCATCTTTCCTTTCCTTTCTTCCTGGAAGTAGTAATCATCTTTGAGAATTAGAATGTAGGAATTTAACTACTTATCCTTATAAATATGGTGGTAATGTAAAATGGGACCAGATTCTAAGCTATTGTAAATCGCCATAGCTACATTGAAGTCCATGGAGCTGAGGCAAAACTTATATCAACTGAGGGTCTGGCTCCCTAATTACAAAGCTTTCCCAAGATATAGTGACTTACTGATGATATGATAAAAAGGCAGTTTACTACCTAGTCCATTGGTGTGCTTAAATTAAAAGGCTCATCATTTTGACACATAGCTATTCTGTGTTAAAGGCACATCATCAGAAAAGCAAAAGTAACTCCTCCACAGTGAGTAAGGTTTCTTCATTATTGTAGTGCTACGCAACACAGTTGTGGTGTTCTCTTCCATTTCTTCCTCCCAAATTTCCCCCATAGTTGCTTTTTGATTAATGGCTATTTATTTGTATATTCAGCTTCCCAGAGATCAAGATTGTGTTCAATGGCAGGTCTGATGTCTGCAAGACTTTCTCTTTTTGTGATCACAGTTTTCCAGGACTTCGTGGGAAATGCTAAATTTCTGACTTTCCCTTGAAATCCCATGAAGCACAAGATACAGTGATCCCTAATTATAAAAATCTGCATCTAGCTGCTTATAACTGTTTTCCCCTCAAATTTCAACTTTTCAGATGAACTTTTCTGGGGGGAGGTAGGTCTGCTTAAACCCAACTCTATTATTTATTTATTTTTTTTAATATCCAGCCTCTGCTGGCCTTTGTGCAAGTAAATAAATGAATTCTGGCAACTTTTTCTTTGAAAAGTGCTCGCACTCTCAAGCTTTGGATCATAGACTGAAAAATTTGGCAGTTGCCTTCCCTTTGTGTTGGGAATGAGCCATTTATTGTCTCTGAAAATCTGTCCAGAATTGGCCAGCAAGGTTTTGAAGGCTTATAGTTCATGGGTTCAGTTGACAGTTCTCAGATTGTAGCAACTAAATTACTGGATGTTCTGTCTGGACCTGGGCAGGCATGTTGCAGCAGGGCTTTAACTACAGTTGCAGCTCTAGGCTTCTGCAGGTTTTGACAGGTTCAGCCTCGAAATAAAACCAGGGAAATGGTCTCTGCTATGCTGTCAGTGCCCCATCACTGGATATGCTGTCAATGCTCCCTTGCTCAGCCATTGAACAGGACAAGATTTGGACATGCAAGGATGGACTGGGACAGTGAAATCAAGGGGACTAGGAACTGGTACTAGGAGTTGGATGAGGGTAGAGATTGGGCACAGCTGAGCAAGGAGTCTGTGAGCAGAGGTCAGAAGGGAAAGAGAGTGGTAATTTAAGAGCAAGTGTCAGGAAAGGGCTGGAATCCACTGAAGACTGAGAAGCAGCAGGGTCCAAGGAAAGTGATGGGATGGATTGAATGTGGAGAACTGACACTGACAGGAATTGAGGAAAGGGACTGAGAGATGACATTGGGGTTGGAGTTCCCTTGGAAACGAAGGATGTGGAAAGGGGTGGGGGGAAAGGAGGGAGACTGAAGGCCAGGTACCATCAATCAGGGAAACGTTGGATGAGGAGCTGTAAGGTGGAAAATTGGGATTGAGCAGGCCAAGAAACTGGCAGTAGGAGAGGGTGAATTGGGGAACTAGGGGGGGTATAAGAAGGTAGGCTGGGCAAAGCAACTGGGCCATGGATTAGAAGGGAAGAAGAATGCAACTAAGATGAAGCAGTGATTGGGAATTGAGAGAGCTAGGAGAGAGACATGTTGGGAGAAAGAAAGAAGGGCTCACACTTAAGGGCTAAGTACAGACATTTGTGGAGGTCAAACTGGGTTCAAAATGGCCACCTGATTTAAACTTGGCTCATCCCAGTACCGACCTTACACTTACAGACCTGTTCTTAGTGACCAGCAGTCAGTCTAACCCTGTAACTGTACAGAAATTCTGTGCACACAAACCAGTCTAAGAATTGTAGAACCCAGTTTAAGATATACCTGGATCTATGAAGTAACAAGCTTAATTGATTTAGGTCAAACAGCTGCATGGAACTATTGTATACTTTCCCTGCACAGCCCCGGGGCTGGAAAAACCAGTCTACTGGCCTCAGCCCTCGGGCTGCTCTTTTCACCTCCCACCACTGCACTGGGCTGTGTTTTGCCCTGTTCCCCCAATCGACCCTCTTGTCTTCCCAACCTCCATCCCACAAACCGCTCTGGGTGCAGCTGCTTTCATCAGTGTTCACTGCTGCCAGAGCCAAGTAAGTCCCAGTGTGGGGAGGGATGGGGGTGTATGTTTGTAGATATGTGCAGCCAGTAGCTATGTGCAGCCGTAGGTTGTGCCTGCCCCCCCACCCCTTATGGGTCGCGCCTTCCTCCGATACACCAACAGACCCGCAACCCCCCCACACACACTACTAGCTCCTTTATCCTGACTTGCGTGATAATGGGCAGACATTTTGAATTGATTTAACTTCCGCCTAATACCCCTGAATGTCTGTATTTAGCCAAGAAATGTGGGTAGGAATGGGCAAATGTATGCCCAAAGGAAAAGCACTGGTCTATGCTCCATTAGCCTAGATGTCAAGAGATCTAAATTATGACTTCAATGTTCTAAACTCCTTGCCTCCTCAAGTTTCCTGTAGAGTCAGTGCCAAAAGCTGGTATTGCTATTTTTAGAATTGTAGTCTGTGTTAAAAGAAGGGTTGGAATGTCGTGGCTATGATGGTTCACGAAATATACATGAGACTTAAAAGAATCTAGTTTTGTTGGTACTTTTGGGTTTTTGATGGGTTTTTTGGTGATTAACTCTTATTGGACCAACTGTATAGTTACAAGAGAGGTTTGATGAATTTCAGGCATAAAGCAGCATTTCTTATTCTGCTGCTGCTTCTTTCATTTCTGTTGTATGTTAAAGGTTGCAAAGTCAAATTCCTCAAAAGTTAGGAAATGCCAGAATTCCAGTTTCAACCTTAACTAGACTCCATTGTGCATATATGCATTATGATGCACTCTTTTATTACATGGTCATATGCTTTTTTTGTCCAACTTGGGAAAGACATACTCTGGGGATGAAATGGGGTTTATGGGGGAGCGGGGGAAAACCTGTTGCCCGTAGGCCCCTGTCTGGTTTGTCGCAAAAGTTGGACAGCACGTAGTGAATGAGTCGGGGATTCTTGGAAGAGAAAGGATGGCTTCATAATTCTTATGGTTGAGTGTGTTCTGGGGAGTGATTTTTTTTCTATACTTGCTTTTGCCACAGATTTCCTGTGCGATGCTGGGTAGCTGACTTAATCCAAACCTTTCACATAAGGTCACTAATAGTGCGTTCATCTTTTTGTACCATTTTGAGATCCTAGTATTTGATTTGCATAATTATTGAGCACTCGTTGTTGCTACTGATGTATAAAGTATTATACAAGGCTAACTACTTAAAAATTTCATCTGTATGTGTTTCAGTCTATTATCAGTTGCAGAATTGGAATCTGAGGAATTTTATGCCCCATGTCCCAAATTGCATGACCTTCCATGACACATCTGCATAGCAGGTTATGCAGTTCTGAGAATGGGCAAAAGATTTCTCAAAACCCAGTTATGCGGCTTCCAGTGGGGGATGGTTGGGGGACCTGCAGCCTGGTAGCTGGAAGCTTCTCACTCCCCAGGCGTCTGGGAACATAAAATAGGCATGCATCTGGGGCTCCCAGTTTTATAGGTCTTAGTGCCCTGCCCCCAACATCAGGGAGCCTTTCCCTAATGTTGGTCTCTGTGTCCTGGACCTTTTAAAAGTGGATGTACAGTTGGGTGTCCTGGCTGAAATGCATACACCTTTTGTAATGCTCCTGAGCACCATAACCCTGACATCAGGGAGAGGATCCCTGATGCTGAGCTTATGGTGCCCTCCATGGTGCAGCTCATTGCACAGTGCTGGTTTAAAGAGGCTCCTAGGGAAGCAGTGGGATAGACAAACTCCCTTATCATTGGTTGCAAGCTCAGGACAGCTGTTTAAATGGGCAAGTAAAGCTTGCCCATCCCCCACTGCTCACATTGGGCACCTCTTTAAGAAATTCTCCCATCCCCAGTTGCATGTCCAGCATCTTCCAGGGATATAGTATGGAGCAGCTAGGTTCAGGACCTGGATCTGTCCCCAGCTGTTACCAGTTTTGCCTATCACTTTGGGGTGTGCTCATTTATTAGGGATATGTTTCTAGGGTCTTTGGAATTCTATCAGTGTGCTGCTTGTGTTACTTGTTTTTCTCTATGGAGCTGTATCTCTCCTCTCTGCAAGTCCTCACCCCCAATGGAGCTATCTTGCAGGACTCAGTTTCAGTGGGACTGGGTTCCTCCAGACTCACTCATGACATGCCTGACCCAGCTGGGTTGATCAGCGTGTACTGGCTGACACCGTCATATGCCAGGAATCAGTTCATTAAGGTAACAATAAAATGCACTCAGACATAAGCATGCAGGTGAACAGAATACCTCTGAATCCGGCTGGGTGTCCAGCTGACAGCCTCATGGGCAATTCAGTTCACTAGGGCATGTCTGAGCCAAACTGGGTCAATCAGCCTATACAAGCTGATCCCCTTATGTGTCTCAAACTCAGCACGTCCCAATCTTTTGCCTTAACTGTCCTAGTAGTGGTAACCTCTTGATGAGTAGACCCCACAGTATTTTGGGCTTCATAGGGATCTTTGGCTTGGATAAAAGAAGTGTTGCTGCAGACCAAGTGGGGAAGGGAACTAGAGAAGGAAAAATATACCCAGTTACCACCAGTTTGACTATAAAAGTTATTTATTGCTAAGTGTATAAAATTTATAATGGTACTAGTAGTAATAGCCATGCAAGGAAAAACAAACAAAACAATTACAATATTACCCTCATTTAATTGAGTATTTGGGGAAACCTAGCTCAAGCTTAACTAATAAAATTCAGGTTCAGAAAGCTATGCCTAAAGAGAAAAAGAAAGAAAGAGGAAGAAGGAGAGCGAGAGCTGGGATCTCACCATTCCCAGGCACTCGAGTGATTTGTTGACAAGCAGAGTTTTTAACATGATCGTTGAAGGGAGACAATCTGTTTCTCTCAGCTTCTCGAGAACAAGAGCCAATGGTATCAGAGATTTCTCTCTTGAAGCACAGTGTTCACTGCTTTACAGTTTTCTTATACCTTTAGTCTACCCTTAGTCTAGCCTCTTCAAAGCATTCTTTTAATTGTGTAAATCAAGAGGGTCCCAAGCCATAATTGACAGGGAAAATCCTGTTATATAAACAGTTTAAATTTAAATGAATTACCTTTTTCAGTGACAAGAGGTTATCTGGTTTGGAACATCTCAAGAAACTGATTAACAACCAGGAAAAACATTAAGTTTTAAGGAGTAACCAGACACTTAGGAGCCAGCTTGAAATTATTATGACTATAGAAAATATACTGGAAGGGATACCACATGGTTTCTTCTCAGATGGCCTAACTATGCTTGCACTGTGAAGTCAGTATCAGTGTTTTGTATTTTACCTGTTGTGAATAAGCCTCAGCTTAGCATGACTTTCAGATTTTACTGTAGTCCTTTAACAGACTTAAGGGGATTACTTGGAGTGCTCATAAACTTTGTGGGGAGGACTTCCACCAGTCATCCCTGGAAAGTATGACAGCATTTGTGGTCAGGGCTCCAACGGGCTGGATGCTGTGATGAACCCTTAACTGTTGTTCAAAGGTCACCCATACCCCCTCAGACTCGGTCTCTTGCCTCAGCATTTCCTAACCTGGCAACTGTGTTTTAGTCAATCAAGTTTAAATAGGCCTCCCATACTGGGACTGGGGAATGTATGGCCCAAGATGCCTATTAAATTTTTGTGCTGCTTAGTTTTGGGTAAATGAGGTGCGTCTGGTGGGGTGGAGGTGGGGAGGAATAGAAAAAGTCCTTTGTAAGTCCAGCAAGCTAGGTCAGGAACACATAGCTGACGGGTAACAGGCCAGTCCCACCCTTAGGCATGAGATGGTTTTGTCCCAGACCCCAGGACTTGGGTGAGTTTTGGGATTCAGTCCTAGGTTGCCCCGGTCCTGGTTCCAGCCCAGGCTCTCTCTTGGCCAGTCTTCAGGATCTGGGAGTGGGGGAAAGCTTGTGTGCCAGACTCTAGATCTGCCTCAGGCCCTGCAGCTCACTGGGACCTGGCATCTTAAAGAGCCTTAGAACAGCCTTTCCCTGCAGCCTTTGATTTTTAAGTTGCCAGGTCCTTGTGATTTCTCCATCCCAATGGAATAATCAGTTGCTTGTCAGCATCGGAACCAGGGTAGCTCCCAGCCAGCTTCCAGACATGGGATTGCCTATGTCCCAATATGATCATCAACTGATGGTTGGCATTGGGATGATGGGTTATGCCACACATTCAGTTTATGGCACCATATAAACCAGCCATAAAGATGTTACACATTTTAAAGTAATATCTTTGTGGTTGATTTGCTGTTTTATGATGCAATAAATTCAATGAATATGCAGCCAGTAGCTATTTATGTTACAATTAATATGTTAAGCTTGCCAGACATATAATGTGTACCAGCAGCTGTACTTTAGATGCCCCTAATTGAGGGAAACAGTCGACCCTAATCTTTATTCCTCAGTTTTTCATTTGTAAAATAGAGATACCATCCCTTCACCAATAGGTCCTTGTGAAATAAATCGATTCATGTTTATGAAGCACTCAGATAATATATTAATCAGTGTCAGAGAAAAATCCAGAGGAAAACATGATGTTTATATTCAAAACAGGATTTCAGTAACATGTATTTGAGCAGGCACAGACCACATATTGGAGAAGAAGGATGAAGCTATTTAATTATGTTAAAGGCAATGTGTATAAAGAAAGAGATGAATGTTCTGCTTTATGAAAGTTTGGCAAATCTAATCTTTCTAAAAAGGAAGTATGTGTTAACAGATTTCCCACTCTTGTCCTTTCTCTTTCCTTGCATCTGGGATAAAAAAAAAATAGCTGAATGTCTGGAGCTCCGGGGCATCTATATATGTGCTCCAGGGGTGGGCTCGGGAGGCACTTTAATTAGAGCAACTCCAAGAACCACTCTAATTATTCAGCAACTCCAAGAACCACTCTAATTATTCAGCATCCTGCACTTCAGAATGGCGGTGGGGACACCAGTTGTGGGGCAGGGGAGGAGGGGTGTGTGTATATGTATAATATTTCTTTCTCCCTCTTAGAAAGCAAGTGGAATGACTTTGCCTAATGGCCAGTTAGCTTGAAGTCAGTCTCAGGTGAAAAATTTAAAATATGTTACAAGATTTAATTAATAATGAATTCAAGGATAGGAATATAGTTAGTTGCTGTAAATATTGCTTGACAAGACCTATTTTTCATAAAACTAATGTGATTTCATCCTTTCACATTATAAATGTGTTTGATTTTGAAGGTAACTGCATACATAATAATATGAATATACCCTTGCCAGGCATTCTTTTTAGAACTGGAGAACACTGTGATGATAAAAGTAGTGTTAAATAATATCATTAAACCACCTCTTAAATTGTTTAAGAACAGGCAAAGTAGCAGACTTTCAGAATTAGTTATCAATGAGCAATCATTGAAAATGAGGATTTCTGTGAGAGTTGTGCAATAGGCCTGATTCTATTCAACCATTTCATGACTGATCTGGAAATACATGTGAAATCACTGTTGATTTTTAAATTGGGGGATGACACAAGGTTATCAGGGTGTTAAATAATAAGAACTAAACAGTCTTGTGTAGCATGAGCAGTATTGCTTGCACGCTAGCTTCTTTCATAGAAAATGCATTTTAATACAACTAGGTGCAAAAGTATACATATTGGAACAAGACAGTCTGTCTGTACCAAAAGTGGAGTGGGGGCAATTGTATCATGAAAAACAGTAACTCTGAAAATAATATAGGGGTCATAGTGAACAAGTAACTGAACATAAACTTCCAGCATGGGTTATGATGAAAAGGGCTACTGAAAAAGTTGAATATATGCACAAGGAAGTGCAAGTAGGAAGGCAGTTCTACCTCTGTCTGTGTCACTGAGATGATGCAGCAGTATTGTATTTGGTTCTGGTTGGTTCTTTATTTAGAATGAGGCATTGGCAAGATCGAAGAGCATACATAAGAGCCACAGAAATGATTCATGGGCTTGGGGGCTCAACTTGTCTAGCTCATCAGAAATAATATTGAGGAGTGACCTGATTTTCATGTAGACGTGCTTCTGTGGGACGAAGATAACGTGGTGCTAAATCTAGCTGAGGAGGCGTAACAGGGGCCAACGACTGCATTCAGATCGGCAATAAGGTACAATTTAAAAGTAACGATGACTTAAGTACTGGGGAAAAAGGACCAATGAAGGTGGTAGATCCCACTGTCGATGTATTTAAATGAAGACTGAATACTTACCTGAAAAATGTATTCTAATAATAATGGGTAACCAGGTGAAATTTTAATGGTCAATGAAGTAAAGGAAATCAGACTAGATAACCTAATGATCTAAACTCATATTTTTGAACCATGAATGTTGTTTTCAGTGCTTTCCTTTTTGTTTTACAATGTCCATCCCATATAGAAAGAGCTTTTTCCCACATGAGAGAGAAGAACAGGATAGAGAAAGTCATAGAGTTCTAGGTCTGCTTGTGTGCACAGTTGTGATCCTGTGTTTATATAACATTTCAGGCAATCCCATGAAACCCACACATCTGGTTTCCCTTCACCATGGGCCTGGCTCACATCTGCAGGATTCTAAGAGTGCTTTATTATATAGGTACACTGTTTTGCTCTGAGGACCCAGCTTATGCCAGCAAAGCTGTCCTTTGCCAGCATAATTCATTTTAGCCCACCAGTCCTTACTTAGACACCCTCCTTGCTCCTGTTCCAGGTAAAATGGCTTATACTGACAATAACATGGAAGGAAGGTTTGCTGTTATAACTGCATCTGTTGCAGCTTCTTTCAGGACCAGGGCTTTTGGCATAGGAAAACCATAGGGAGCCTGAGCTAGACATGTAAATTTGCAGATGTAGCTTAAAGCTGTCCAGTCAGCTGCTGCTGTTTTCTGTGGGGTCAATTCCCCTCGTGTCCTATTTGGAGGAGACCAGAGGCTGTTCTAGTGTTATAAAAAGATTCAAAGGCCACAGGGGTCTAAAAATACAGCTGAGGATCAGTGATACTTTGGGATGTGTTGGCCAGCCTCTCTAACAGTTACTGTGGTACTGGTACCTTTTAACAAGCTGAGTCTTGTTAAAGTCTCTTGCCTTACTATGATCTTTCCAAGACCATAAGAACAGGTGGTGGTAAGAGTATAGGGGTCCAGGTTTTCACTATTTAAAAATCAGAAATTCTCTGATAACCAGAGAATTTGCAAATTTTTAAAAAGAGAAATCCACATTTTTCCATGATTAAAATAAAACACCATGTATGTATGTATCTGTGAAATACTATTTTATTGATATATTTACAATTTTAAAACAATATGGAAGCCTACCAGTGCCTCAATCACTATAATAAAGTAAATTCTAAAAACCTGTGAATTTTGGTCTTTGATTTTTGGGGCATTTATCATGGAAAATCAGAACTCCCCCTGCCCCCTTCACTCACTAGGACACAGGTTCAGCTGCAGCTGTGTGTGTGTGTCCTGTTTTCATCTTCCCACTGCTTTGTGGTGCTGACCAGCCCTGATATGCCAGTGCCCCTCACTCCCTGTCCACAGTTCCCTGGACCTGTCACTGCCCTCACTCCCTAACCCCAGCCCTCCACATCCCTGCTTGTGCCTCTCACTCCTCAACCACAGGGCCCCCAGGTGCTGGGTCTGCAGTCCCCTGCCTGCCCCCACCCCACTGCAGCAGTGCCCAAACCCTAGCTGCTGCCCAGCTGCAGGAGGCGGCAGCTGCTGTGGCAGAGCAGAGTGTGGAGCCCAGCTCCCCCTCCCCTGTAGGTGGCATGGCCCGAGCAGAGCCTGTCAGGGGGGAGGGCATGTGCAAGCTGCCTGCTGCAGGCTCAAGCTCTCCACCCTGCTGCCCTCCCTCTTGGGCCTCTGCAGCCCAGCAGGTTGGACCCAGTGTGGCAGGACAGAGTAGGGTCATGTGGGGAAGCTCATTGCCGCCACTGGGAGCTCCACACTGCTACGGCAAGTTGTCCCTTGCCCATCCAGCAGCAGCAAGGGGCACAACTCACACTGCCACCCAATGGGAGGTAGCAGGATAGGAACCCACGCCTGCAGTGAGCAGCCCATCCCTGCCCCCTCCACGTAGAAGTCTGGGGGGCATGTGCTCCCCGTGCCATCCCTGTGAGTTTGTGCAGGGATGGGGAGCCAGCTGCCCCCCACCTGGAGGATGAACCACCCACAACCCAATCCCGCTCCCCATGCAGGCCCTGCTGCCAAACCTCAAATCTGCCATCTGCCCACCCCGCAACCACCAGACTTACCTGCAGGGAATTGTTCTCCAGGATGCCTGGCAGCCATGTGCATGTGTACATGCGTGTGGTGCCCTCTGCCTGACCACCCTTCTCCTGCTCCCCCTGGCCCCTTACAGGCTGGAACTCCACCAGCCCTCAAGAGGAAACCTGCTATTTCCCGCATTTTCCTCCTTTAAAGGAGAAAATCCAGGTTTTTCTCATTAAAATGGGAAAATCTGGGTCTTACCACATTTTTCTGTGGTGAATGCAAACCCCACATCCCTGGTGAACAAGTGTTTCAGTATTCTGTTTGGTTCATATAGTCTGGTTACAAATGTTCTGTGTTTTGTTCATATGGTTTGAGGTATAATCTATGGGCCATTTTAAATGTCTACCTGTCTGTAAGGCCAAGTATGGACATTTTGGGAAAGTTAAATCAGGTTCCAAATGGCCACCCAATTTAAACTTGGCCTGTCCTGGTGCCAACTGTACACATGCGGGCAGTGACTGGCAGTCGGTCTAAACCTGTAACTACTGAAGTTCCATGCACACAAACCAATCTAAAATTGCAAAACTCAGTTTAAGATGAACCTGGATCTATGCAGTATCAGACTTATTTAATTCAGGTCATACTAGTGCATAGAACTTCTGTCACTTCCCCTGTGCAGCTCTGGGGCTGGGAAAACCCAGCTACTGGGCTCAGCCCTGGGGCTGCTCTTTTCACACAACTGTATTTTTACCCATCGCTTTCCTGGCCCCTTGCTACCCAAACACGTAAGTCCAGGTTGGGGGAGGGGTGGGAGTGTAGGTTTGCTGGGGGTGGACCCCATCCCAGCCACGGATAATACCTGTCCGCCTACCCCACCTGTGGGTCACACCTCCCCCCATCCTTTGGTGGACCCTCCACCCTGCTGGACCCCCAGCCCTCTTGCTAGCCCCCCATCCTGATTTACCTGTTATTGGGCAGCCATTTAGATCTGATTTAACCTCTCCCTAATGACCTCAAATATGTGTAGTTAACCTGAGTGTTGCCTGTGTGGAGTGCAGATTCTTTGAATTTTGTATTGCAGACTCTGTTGGACTTTGTGTTCATCCCTAGTTTATACAAGACTGTTTGTCCTCCATATAGATCCAGTGGTTCTCAACCTTTTTAGAGTAGGGGCACCACCTGGAAAATGCAAGCTCTTAGTTTTCACTCTCTTTTATTTTGCCTAGAGAATAATAATAGATCAGTTTTTCTGTTGCAAAAACCTCCAAAAAACCACAAAGATGGATTTCAATTTGAAATCTCTGAGTTTATTTTGTGGATCATGTTTGTAAACCTAACAGTGCTTACTTTGTGTAAGTGAAAGGATCAAAGCACCCCAGGGTGCCTGGTTGAGAATCACTGATCTAGATAACTGCCAGCCTCAAATGCTACTCTTTCACTTTTGACAGCTGTAGGTAATAAGTAGGAACTTGGCACCATCTGTCATAGCCATTCTTAATTTACTCCTTGGAAAGCTTACCACTTTATCTCTTAATCCTTTGCATTATCAGTGATTGGCAGTGGTGACACAATTGCACTAGGTGTTTTGGCTCCATTGCAAGATCTTTTTTTTTCATGGCTAAGGCCCAATCTCTGCTGCAAACCATCCTCTCTAGCAATGGCTCCATATCTGTGGAGGATCATTACACTTGGTATCTCCAGGAAAGGCAGGCCTTCACTGATCTTACACATGCAAGGTTTTTATAAAGCATGTACATTGAGCAGGAGAGCTGTGTTGAGCTCCATGAGATTCTCTTGGCCCTGAGGACACAACTGGCTAGTACTTAAGCCTTGTAACATTCAGCACTGAGGTCTCTGGCTCAATTTGAGTCTGTCACTAGTAGTGCTATAGTTTATATGCCTGGGAAAATGTTAGGTCGGGATAGGAAAGTGCCATCCTGTAAGGCAAGATCTAGTGATGATCACCATGTTAATCTCTCTTCACTGAGCAATTTGATCTCTCAGCCACATTGTGTGAGTTGTAGCTTTGAAAATCTGAAAGACTCAGCTCTATCACCGAGTGCTGCAGCAGCTCCAGTACTAACCTTGAGCAGACATACAGAGTCTCTGCAGGATTCTTTCAAGGGTATTATGGACATATTGTTAGGTTCAGTGGCTTTCATTCTCTTTACTCGGAGGCAGCTGTCAGAAAGCATACCTGAGTAGCACCCTTTAAACCACATCCAAACTTTTGGCTTGGATGTGATAGTGTTTTGTTGATACTTTTGTGAGCTGTTAACTTTAACAAAATACTATGTGGTATTGTCCTTAAGCGACTGTTCTCAGTCGTCCCGCTTGTTGGTCGAGGCAATGAACTTATTTCCTTAATTACACCAGAGGGATACTGGCATAACTCCACTAAGGATGGTGGAGTTGTTCTTGATTTACATCTGTGTGATTAACTGGAGAACAGAGCCTGGTGTGCTGTAATTTCTTACAGCAGGTGGAAAGCGTCATCAGGATGTCACTGGGTCTCTCAAATTGAGCCAGCTAGCTAACACCACTTAATGTTTTTCTGTTTCTCCCAGACATGGTAGAACATTCTCTGCCTGACTAAGTATCTGGTTTGTACAATTTATTTTCTTTGGATAAGCTTTTCAGTCTAAGGCTCTGGCTTTCTATAATGATTTAAAAAGTATAGGGTTGCTTATAGGTTTAGTTATTTTTCAAATTGATTGGAGTGCTTACATAAAGTAATCCTCTTCCATTTGCAGCATGTCCTAACTTTTTGAGTGAAAAAGTTTGGCCTCAGGGCAATGTCATCTTGACTTCTTAGGGCACCTAGATACATAATAAGGCTTCTGCAACACATGTTAATTAGCACGTGTTGGAGCAGATGTGATTAACTGAATCTGCTGGAGCATGCTAATTAGCATGCTTCAGCAGCCTCTGTGTCATGTATTCAGTATCCCTGCATTTTAAAATGGCAGTGGGAGCATGTGACGGGGGTGTCACAAAGCTGGTTGCCATGTCGGCCTGCCCCACCTGTCTGCCCTGTCTTCCATGCCACATCTTGCTGTTTTAGAACTGATATAAAAATACGGGAGGCTGCCCATTAAGTGCCCTGATGCCCATGGTGTTATACACAGCTCTGACCTTCCCTGTACCGTGTCCCGTGTCTCACAGATGGCATTCCAAGTTGGTGACAACTCCAGCCCATGGCCTCAAACATGCTGCCCCTTGCTGGGCCTAACTCATCCCGCCCTATTCTGCACAGCCTTTCAGGTACTCCTTGGGCCCTACTCTATATGGTCCTCCAGGCTTCTTTGCTCACACACTAGCCGGTCCACATGTAGCCCTTCCAGATGCTCTTACTCAGACCCTATTCTACATGGCCACCAGCCTCCTGCTCCACACTGGGCAAAACTTAGCTTCTAGCCCTTCTCTGGGCCACCCTTCCACTCTCTCACTGGGGCCATCACCCAGTTCCCCTTCACTGGGGCCTTGGGGTCTTACATTCCATGGGGCTTAGGTGTCCATAGACGTTCCTGGCCCCCTTCCTGTCCCTACTGCTGAGTTACCCACCAGGTTGTAGGGGCTGGGGCTCTGAGGTGCCCTAAATGGTCTTTCACTAGGCCACTGGTGTGGCATTTTCGTGGGGAACACCCCACCACAGGCAGCCCTACCACATCATCCAACCCTAGCAGGGTGGAGTTTTAGGTCAAGCCCCAGGACTAGCAGCCTCCACCATCCCCATAGCTCCTACCCTGTACCTCCAAAGACATTGTGTGAGCAGCAGCTCCAGCCAGGTGATGTTCCCCCACTGTCTGCTTGCAGCAAACTGCTGGTCCTGCTACTCAGGGCCCGCTCTTATTATACCTAGCAGCTGTTCCCTTTTCCCAATGAAGCAGCTTCCTGATGGCCATGTGACTCCTGACTGGGAGTGCAGCCACCTGCAGGCTGCTCTATTGCTTTTTCTTAGCCCTTCAGGGCACTTTAACTAAAGTTTGTCAAACAAGCTTTATTTAAAGCACCCCCACCGCCTTTTTGAAGCACAGGATGCTGAATACATGTGATGCTGCAGATGCTTTAACTAGAGCAGCTCTCAGAGCCACTGATTAAAGTGCCCTGTGCTCCTCCCACTCCCTTGCCTCCACCCCAGAAGCACTTGTATAGGTTCACTTAATGTCTGAAAGGCTAGTGATTTGATTTCAGGTGAATATTGTTTCTTGCATCCTCTGGGGCATGCTACTGTTGTGCATTTCTATAGTTTAGTTTTTGTATTTCCATCTCAGCTTTGTCATCTTTTTTCTGGATTCCCCATCCAAAACATCTACTAATAAAAGTCAATCTGTTCTTAATTTTTCTCCTACTGCTTACCTTACCTTGTCTTCAGTTTTTGTAATTCCTGCTATAGGTGCAATATCTACTAATGTAGGCCCTTAAAGGATTTTTTTTTTTTGGTATTTCAGTTTTGAGCACTTTCTCATTGATATTCAATGCTCAGTAAGGGGTGGCATTGTCTGGATTATACAAGGAGTGCATTTCACTTATTCAGAATGGTTCTCCTTAATGATTTGGGGAGTGAGGGAAGAGGGGGAGTTGGCCTTATATAGAAGGTCACAAAAGCATCTTCAGACAAGTTGGCAAACATGCTCCATGCTCTCCTCTGAAGTTTTAGCTTTTCCTTTGGCAGCTGCTCAAATTCAGCCTTTTTGTCCTTGAAGTCTCATTCTTTTTTTCTCCCCTTAAGTGGGGAAGAAAAACTTCAGAGAAGGAAATGAGCCTAATACAAGAAAGGATATGGTCATGTGTGACAATATCAAAGCTGTGTTATAGTAGATATTGTATTGTTAATGTGATTGGTATGTCTTGGGGTACCTAATTGAACAACTGTCATTAGTACAATAATTTGATATGATCGGAATTAAATATCTCTGGAATAATCTTGGGTAGTGAAACTGGAGCCAAAGGAATGTGATACAGTTAAAGACTAAGCCAGCTGATTTGATACTGAGAAAGATGAGGAGATGCTGAAAACAAAACTGTTGCTGAGCCCTCATTTTCCCAGCATAGGTAACATAAAGGGTAGCGGGTAATAATGTGAGTCTAATTCAGATATAGCAAGGAATATATCAACCTATTTTACAAAAAGGCAAGAAACATGTGAAGTCACAGTGTTTTTTGCCTATCTGACTTTAGCACAAATAAAAATCTTATTTGCTTTAACAAAAAATTTATTAGGCAAACCATTTTTTTAAGTCTTTTGTTAGATAAAAATTATTTGTTGTCTGCATTATGTGATTTGTTCCCAGTTGATTAGAAATTCTCTCACAAATGACCAAATGTATGGTTCTTGATTTCCCAAAAATGTGATTTGCAATAATTTTTTTGGAGGGGAAAGATCCCTTCAGAGTTTCTGGTTTTCTTTTATGACATATACTACTTGAGTTCCTGGCAGGTGCTCTTTCATATTCTTTGGCTGGATAGGTAAGGAGGTGGCTGCCCAAGCAGCAGAAGACATTGCTATTTCCTGGAAGGTTACCAGTGAATAACCAACTTTGTTTCTGGCTGCATGCTTCCATCTCCTCCTGCAAAAGAATTTGCATGTTATTATTAGTGTAGGAGTTCCATATAGGCCTGTAGCAGTGTGCTGTACAGCTGCCCCTTATGGCTTTTAATTATCACTCCTTGGCCTCTTATAGGCTCAGATCAAGTATAGTGCTATCACCTTTTGATACATTTTGAAGCAAATATAACTTATAAAAATGACAACAATCCCACAGACTAATCATTTTCCACAGAGATATGGAAATGGTTTCTTGCAAGCCCTTGCTATATAATCATTAGGCTCCAGTGGCCTTGTTCCTCGCATGTACTTGCTGAAAAGACTTACAGCTGAAGCCAAAAACTGGAGCCCTAATGTTGTGGCTAACTGATCAATAGCATTTTGCTATTAGAGAACTGCTATTTAACCAAGATGAATGTTTATGTAAAGGAAAATATTAATTGTTAATTATTGAACTGTTATTATAGAAATATACATCTTTTTAACCAAATTGGACTTCAGATGATATCTTAGTCCTGCCAGTGCCAGTTACTTTATAGTTGTTTAAGTAGCACAGTTAAAGCAAAATTGATTTTAAGGTGTTTTTAAAATTGTTTGTCCTCTCAT